>NW_020884897.1:3727818-4074623 GCF_003945725.1 Corapipo altera | reverse complement strand
TCCTCTCTGCATAGAACTTTTATTTATATTTTCATTTATTTTGTTCTGAAAATAGATCAATCTCTTTTCCCTCTCAAGTCATTGGTAGGTGAGCATTACTTTCAAGGAAAGAGACAGATCAGTTTGTCGATCTTTGTAGTTGATTTTCATTTTGTGGGAAAAACAATCTTTTGCCCCTAACGTGAGTGCACCTAAACAAAAATATCCTCTATGGTTCTTTTGTTGGTGGCTCAGAGCGAGAAATAAAAAAAGAAGTAAAAAATCATGAAAATTCTATCAAACAAAAGCTCATATACTATGTCTGTGAGGATTTCATCTTAGTGATGATCTTGACACTAATCCAAATTCTTGACCAACAGGGAGTCAAAAGTCACAAAGCAGATGCAAGACCAAGGCTCAGATTTACCTGTAGGGAGCCAAGCCTAAACTTCTCATGAGGCTGTCCAGGTGGAACTCAGCCACTGCAGGATGCTGTTCTGGGAAGAAGGTGTTTCATTTGTTTGGGTTTAATATCTTTACATTGTATTGAGAGAATTAAACACAGCTTGGAGAATAGATTAAAAATCCTGAGATAAGTGGCCTGACCATCAAGTTTAATGTTTTGCAGCCACCCAGAACTCATCCTTGCTGTTTTGGACTTTAGCTCAAGAACCCTTTAAGTGGCAAACCACTCTGCTTAATGCTGGGGGAGCCTGGGAACCCAGAGCAGTGGCAAAAATCAAGATATCTAAGAATGACTTTCCAGGCTGGTATTTCAGCATGATTCTTAATAGTGAAAGCTATTGGTCTGAGGTTTGTTTTGGTACAGAAGTAAGTAATGAGCAAATATATAACTACATAAAAGAGAGACTTCTGTAAGTTTTATAAATGATATTTTGATGTCCTTAGTTTATTTAACAAGTAGTTGACATGAAAAATTTTATTCTGAAATTTACTTTATATTTGTTTGTCTGTTTCTTTGTTTGAGAAGAAAAAAATGTTTAGATCATGTTATATTCATTTTTACATTTGATATTTGATGTCAAATCAATTGATATTGATATTTGCTGTTGATCCATTCCACAAATCCCCTTGTTATTTACGCAGTCCTA
This sequence comes from Corapipo altera, assembly GCF_003945725.1. Classification (NCBI taxonomy): domain Eukaryota; kingdom Metazoa; phylum Chordata; class Aves; order Passeriformes; family Pipridae; genus Corapipo; species Corapipo altera. The sequence continues at coordinate 4,073,532 of NW_020884897.1, read as the reverse complement.
CCTCATATTCTATGAACTTAAACATATGAGATTTAACATATATCTTGTGCTTAACCCTAACCCTTTGCATAGAAACAAACTTCACCGGCAGTCAAAGTGAAAATGTAACTAATGTAAATATCTAGTCTTAGTCAGCACACAGAAATAAAAAAGAAAGATATAAAATCCACTAAGAAATAATAATACTAACAATAATATTGAAAATCATCCTAGAAAATAATAATCTGGGTCCAGAGGTAAAAGAAAATGTCTGTGACATTATAGAATTTAAATAGCTCATTTTACTGAAATGTTAATGTTTTTCTTAAACATATGAAACTGTAGTTGTCGTGAAGATACAGGTATACACTAAATATATGAGTATGTAGGCACTTTGGAGAGTTCCAAACTCTGACTTGTTTTTGATATTCAAAACATACCATCTTCACCTTTAAAATGCTAACGTTCCTTAGAAATGTGTGATTCTGCAATGAGTTGCAAATATTTGCTGTTGAGATATGAGTTATAAAATAACCATCATGAACAGGGCAGCCAATAAACACATTCCCAGATTTCTTTCAGGCATTAATGTTCAGTCAAAAGCAAACCCTTTAATACATGGTTATGTACTCAAGTTGGGATGCTATTTATGATTTATTTTTTTCTACCAAGTATGCATTTTTTCCTTATTTCTGACATATTTCGTATTTTCTGTATCTGTGACTACAGATATTCTCTACTGGGTTATTACTCATTTGTTTATACCTCAGGAAATGACTATCCTAAAAAATCATTAACAGGTAGCTGACCTATTCAATATCTGCAAGCACAGGTAAAACAATGTGCTGTGGAACTACAGAAGGGAACTAACTTACTGTGGGTTAATACTAAGATGTACATTGGTTGAGAAGAGATGCAAATTTTTTCATTGCATTCGTTTTAACCTCTCTCAGAAAGCTGCAGAGACCAACATTTACAATAATGGGGAAATATCTTTAGCAAATCTCTGCTAGCTTTATGATATGCATGTTTTGCCACTGGGATGCAAATGATACACTTTTACATTAAGTTCTTCCTCCCCTCCCCTTCCCTTCCATTCCTTTTGTATCCTCTTCCTTCGTCTACAATTGCAAGCTGAGGATAAGTATCACAATTCAGATAGTCCCCAGGAAAACATAAAGAAGACTGAAAGGAGGTGGGGGTGTCCAGATGACATGTTTTTCTTTTCTAGTCTCCAGTGAATAGCTCAGAATGCAGGTCAGCTGTGAGAAAACAAGGTTGGTAGAGCTCTCCTGGGTCACCATGGTCAGACACTGTCAAAATGGGAACCACATGTAATGAGTAAATTTGGTGCAGGTTATTGGCAAATTTACTGGTGTCAGTAGTACGCTAAACAGGAACAATTTTATATTTAGTTTTTGATTTCCAAGTTGATTTTGTGCAGGTTAGGTGCATTTTGAATCAAACATAATTTTAAGTTTGAGCACTCCCAAAGCCAGTCTAGGGAAGAACTCAGGTCCTGGAAAAAATATGAACTCTATCAGGAGGACCCAACTCATTTCTTGATTTTTTTTTCCCCAGGAGATGGGTGGTGTTAAAATATAATACTTGTACCTCCCAATTTTCCTACTGTGTATGTCAGTAGTGTGGGGATTATATATGTACTTTTATGTGAACACCTTCCAATATGCAAGATTCTTCCTTTGTCCAAAAAGAACAAAAAAAAGGAAAAACCGCCCCCACCATCCATGTCACAGAGATGAACCAAATTATTACCAAAAATTACTGATGTAAAAATCTCATTCAAATTCTTTGTTTTGATCCTTCTAGTGTGTGTGGCAATTTTCCTGTAAGATGATGAGGCAAGAGTTTTAACTTTCAATCTGTCCCGAGGACAAACACTCCTAAATGATTTGCCAATACCTGTTCAAGCTTTATACATATTTGATGTTATTTACTTATTAGTGATTGTGAACATGGTTACTAGATAATCTTATACTTCTGCCACACAAGGTATAATACAATTACATTGCTTCTTCTACTACACTTATTGACCTACTTTAAGAATTTGTAGAATTAATGGAGTAAGATACATTCTTTTTACATTCTTTTTATTAACAGAATTTTAAAGGCTTTCATTTTTGTAGGAAGAAAATGTAAATTATTGAAGAAAACAAACAAGCATTCACAATATTTTGTATTTATATATATGAGAACGAATTAAGCAAATACCATGATTTCAAGCAAGAATTAAAAAAAATCATTTTATTTCTAGAGACTTTCATGAAGGAAGGAAAAAGAGCCAAATATTGAAGTACATAAAAAATACATGTTTGAATTTAAAGTATTTTTTCTCTGTGAATAGCCAACAAAATGGTAGCCAAAGTTTTTCCTGTGGTATTTCAAATAATGAACATTATAAGGGGGAAAAAAAGTGTATAAGGAGAACAGGCACAACCTAAAAGTACTCTTCTTTCCGTGATATAATTAAAAAAATACTCAAGTAACTAACCCTGGAAAGAAGTTGTGTGTGATGCCAGCAATCATGCGAAGCAAGCCAATCCTACTTTAAATCCTGTGAAAAATTCAGTCATGACAGAATCAGCATACCTTCCTTCTTGTAATTTGTCATGAATACTTCCAGGTTGCTCTGGTATTTCTTGCAGAAGGCCATCTGACAGCTGTAGGTGTTATGTCTTGTGCCTACAAAACAGGAGATTATGGTGGAAAACTTAATAAAATGACAGCAGAGAAATGAAGCAAGTTGAAAGGCTCTAACTGGCTCAGCCTCTCAATCAGACGGTGGAAAATTAGAAGGAAAGAAAGTCCCACCAATTTAAAGATGTTATGAAGTGTTTCTAAAGATATTCGAAGTAAGGATTCTAACATCTGTAATGAAGGTGAACATTTATAAAATGCCTACTGGTATGTAAAAAAATTAAAAACTGAGCAATATGTCACAACCATTTCCTAGCATTTTGGATCCTGGAGTACCAGGATCCCACGAGTTACATTCTTCCCTTGATCCCTGGTTGCAGCTCTACTGTATATGTTTTAAAATACACATCCACTTGTTGTAACAGGAAAATCCTGAGGCCTTTATCCATTCCCCTGTCTTTTCCAGGTGGTGCTAAATTCTATAAAATCTATGTTTCCACTTAGCCTGACAGAGAAATCCTGGCTTTTCTTCCCCACACACACGCAGATTGGCTCCACAGTAAACAAACATGATGGTCAGATATCCAACCTACCCTCTATACCCTATGAATACAAAGCAAACCTGATGATTTTTTGTATGTTAAGCTTACTTTTTCATTCACAGATTAATTATATAACAGATTGCTTTAGGTCCAGCATGTTCTTGGTACAGCTGACCTTCTGCAAATGTTTTGCACAGAACAGTTTATGTGCATGTGAAGTCCACACACCTGCACTGCAGGTCTGCTCAGAATGGACATAGAAGGTACAATATATCATCATATATCTAAATCCATCAGAAACATAACTTTTTCTCAGAAAGGCAGATCTTCAGTGGTCCCATGGACTCCTTCTTTCATAGTATACCTGGAGTTTTGTGTGAAGGCACAGTCAGCATGAATTAAAGTCAATATTTCTCATGTATCTTTTTGAGAGGTATTGTTGCAATTTTTAGCTTCCCTTAATAACTAGCCACAATCTGGAGCAAGTCTTAGTTACTAAGAAAAACTCCAATTAGGATCTGAAGAGTAAGAGCTGAAGGGGTGGGGGAGGGGGGTGGGGGGTGGGATGGTGAACTGGTGGGATGTGTGTGTATGTGCATCTTCAGACAGTGGTGATGGTGCAAAGGTTCTTGTAGAAAGCAGGAGCCAGAACTCATCGGGCAGTTACAACTACAATTATATTTAAAATGGAGTCCCATGGAGTGCTCCTGTTACTAAACTTCCTCTAGTGTCACTTTGTTGAGTAACTGCAGTCACCAGTGTTGAAATGTGGTGCTCAGACTGGGAATTTCAAAAAAGCCTAAAGGAATTAGAGGCCTTTGAACTAAGTTATCTCCCTTAGGCTCTACTGAAAACCTCAGGCTTAATCTTTTGTTTTGCGTCTTTCTTTAATCATGTCTATAATTTTTCCCCCTCACTTACAGGCATCAAAGGGATTCCTTCGCTCTACTCCAGAAAATTGACCAAATTTAGTCCCTGGTAAAATAAAAATTCTCCTTAAATTCCTCACTTGAGAGCCCCTACTCATCCAGAACACCACATACATGTAAGTGACAGCTATCATCTACTCTCATTTGCATCAGGGAAATAGTGATACTACAGGCAAACGTTGAATGTGAAAGCTTAACAGGTACTTAGCTTGGCATCCTTTTTTGTGCTCTGCCAGAGCTGATGTGTGCTGTTTATGTCTAACAACTACATTATTATGGTTATTGAGCAAAACAGCTGCAGAAATGAATGTTCATTTATTTTCAGTTGGTTTTCTACAGATCAGGTGATGCTAAATTACAGTGTCTGTAGTTTTGATCATAGTGCAAAATGTAGCATAATTTTAAATCTATAATTTTAATTTTTTTTATTTGAATTTTGCCTCTATGGAGAAACAGTCTAAAGATGAAAACTGATACAGAGTACCATACCATTCTCTCACAAATTAAAGTGTCACCTTCTGCTGGTAAGTTAAATTACACTTTCAAGAACAAGACTAAAGATGTTAGACTAAGCATCTGGTTTTACAGGTATTTGCTACAGAAATCAGGAGACTGGAGAAGAGGTTCACAGAAAATAATGTGAAAAATTTTTGTCGAAGTGTTTTATGAAGACACAAAAAGAGGACCCCTGTAGATCCCTCCACTTTGCAGTCTCCACCAGAACCAGTTTGGTTTGTCTCCTGGTGGCTTCAGGAAGTTCATCTGGAAGTTTTCTTTATAGTGTGATCAAAAGGAGTAATCATGCACCACTCTCCCCAGTGCATGCTTAGAGGCACCAGCAGGCACTGTGGGACCAGCAAACTCTGCTCTCCTAATTTAACTGACCTTGCTGAACCCTAAGGCTTTCCTCTACGGACACCCAATCCAGCACTGCCATATTTGTGCCACATTTAGCCTCTAGGTACCAGCCCCATGTGGTTTAATAATGCTTGTTTCCTGAGTGGAGGAATTAAGTGAGCCTAGTTTCCTGTGGCTTTTTTGTTTGTTTGTTTTACAGGTAGATTCCTTGGAGCCAGAGAAAGAATAATGCATGAGTGAGAAGTGCTGGTCTAGATGTGGGATCTCCAAAGGAGATCCCGGAAGCGTGGATTCTCTAGTCACCTGTGATGGGCAAAAGCTCACTCTGCAAGGTGGGACCACTAAAAAAATCCTTTTTTCTTTGCTTACCCCCTTTTTTTAATGACAACTGGAGGACTGAGAGGTCTGCTGAACCTCTGACTGAGAGTTTTGTTTAATTGACCCAATAGGTACAAAGTTATCAATGGACAATGGGAAAATGAACAAACTGGCACATACGAATGCATATCTAGAGCAGAATGCTGTAAGATTAATTTCAAAAAGAAAACACTGTAGGAAAAAATGGGCAATTTGAATGGAAATTTTGTTTGTGGATGGGGAAAAGAATTTCTAATTGACTCTTCCTGCCCCTCCATCTATCACCCCCTCATCATTTTCTGCAACTACTTTGCCATTTTTGAAGGTCAGGCTAAATCTCAACATATGCTTTTAATTCAAGGACTCAAAGCAGCATTTCCCAAACTAGGAAATCTGGAAGTAAGCCTGGAAGTGCAAGAAGGAGTAGAGTCGTGAATGGAAAAGTTTGGCAACTGTGGTATAAAGCTTACTCATTCCACCCAACCAGACTTTCAGCAAGATGTGTTTGGTTTATAACTGAATTAAGTGGCTCCTTGCATTGATGGACTTAAGAAAAAGGCAGCTGGTAGAGTTATGATGTCTGTATGCTCTTCAGGTTGCAGCCATCATAATAAGATTCAAATACTTTAAGCAATGTATAGTTCTTTCCTGTGCAACAGATCTTTTGACATAAACCTCTGTGGAAATTCTGCTATAAAAAGAAACATAACCTTGTTCCCTTCCCCCTCCTCTCTTGCGAGTACTGACTCTTTTGCAAAATGGCCTCATCTATAAAGGCAAAGGCAAGGCTGTTAGTGTGTCATCTTATGAAAGGATGGAGTCCTACTGCTGGTGATGTTGAAATTATCTCATAATTATTGGCCGAGATCCTGCCCTTCCAGGTAATGGCAAAAACTCCCTGGCAGACTGTGTGGGAGACAGGGGTTTCCCTCCTGTCATAGACTGTGGTGGGTGAATTTCTCAGTGTGAGCATGTTTGTCATTAGTGTTGCTGCAGTTGTATTGTATGTGGTTCTATGAAATTCCCTATCTCCATTCTTTAGTGTAATGAGTAAAATCAACTCACTGGTTGTAACTCAGTCTTCTCATCAGTGGTTGTATGATTTCTGTGGGCATCAAAGCAGAAAATCTTGGCAGGGATTTGTGTGAGGAAAAGGAAGGTCAGAAAAAGAGTATGACTCATGGACTAATCCAGGGAGTGTTTCATGTGTAAACTTTTTTTTTTTAATTTGCCTTTTTTTTTTTATTATTATCTTTGCTCCCATTTACTCCCATTGGGAACTGTCCCCAGAGAAAATAAAAAAGGAAACAAAATATACCTGCTGTATTTAAGCAGAGTAGGAATAAATAACTGATGTGCTCAAGTGATTTGGAGACCTTTATTGTAACTCTGCCTACCGTTGTGATATTTAAGTCTTGAATGGTTCCATTTTCAGTCACGAATCCAACTTGTCACATTTTCCTACCACTGCTGTGTACAATATCCTGTGGATAATTGTTATTATTGCCTCACATTTGCAAATACTCTTTGGGGATTTGGACCCAGGTCTTGCTCCTGCTCTATTACGGGGGAAGTAGAAGGAGCAACTCCTCTAGTTCACAATAGCTTTGGCAAGGAGTGGTTAACCTGTACACTCAATTATGCGCAGAAAATCTGCACATCCTGCCCAATTAAGATTTCTTTTTCCCATGGAGAAGGTTCTAAATTTTTAAATAGTTTGATTGGAATTCTAAAAACAGCAAGAGAGAAGATTAATCTTGTTAATAATTAGAAAGCTGAATGCTAACATTTTTCCCCCATAGGAGATGCCTCAATGTTATTAGTTTCACAGCTAACAGCAGATACAGTCTGTGTGTAAAGAACCTGATATACATGTAAATTGACCAACAGTTTGTTTTAAGTGAAGAGTTTAATTGTGTCTGCCACTTGATTTGCACTACAAAAAGGAAGGATGTAGGGGTAAGATAAATCAATTGGTCCCATGACTAACATGGTCAGCCTATTGCTTTGCTTTCCTTTTGGTATAAGGAAATACAGCTTCTAAGCCACATCCTCTTGGAAGTCAATACAGCACCTATGACAACTCAGGATGCATTAGACGCTGTTCAAACATGACTTTTGCACTCTCTGCTTTCTGGATAAGTCTGTCTATCACTGCTTAGTGCAGGTAGAGTAACACAGAGCATGAGGTAAAAATTCTTTTTGATTCCTTTTGATGTTTTCCTTCTGTAAGGTGGTTCCTAAATAAGCTTCATTCATTAGGATCACTTTTTCTCTTCCTCTGGGTCTTTGGCATAGGGCTTTCAGAGACCTTCTACATAGCTATTGTCATCTAAAGATCTGTTTAAAAGTGTAATTTTTATATCTGTAATAATGCGGATCATGTAACTTGTTAACCTTGTCAGGGCAGCAAGACAGCAGACTGTAGGATGGCTGCAAGACTAGTTGTCAGATTATGACTTCTTGGCCATTTTAGTCAGAGTAGAAGTTTGAACTAAAGACTTCCTCTTCACTTGTGACCATGTTCATCACTATTAAGAATTTAACCCTCTTTTTCTTTCTCTCCACTTTCAGTATTTAACTAATTTTACAAGAAGAGAACACTGCCAACACAAATGTCTGCCAGAGACAATACACCAGTCCACTTTTTCTGCCACCACATGCAATGAATGAGACAGGAACTGAGGGTTCATTACTTAAGTGAAGATATAAAAAAAATAATGTATCATAATTCAGAAATGAGATTACAATAATAGCACACTAATAATTTGCTATTTCTTTTTATTTCTGTGTTTTATGGTATTTAAATATACATCACCAAGAATATGTGTTTAGATGTGTATATTAATTTTTTTAATTTCCTGCATTTCTTAAAAAGTTCATTCAAAGGTAGATCTAGAAAAATAGCTTTTCTCTTAACTAAAAAAGACTTTTAAAAAACAAAAAAACATTCACCAGGTTTCTCCCTCATTTGAAAGCTGTCATGGTTTACTGTTCAAGTCCAATAGCATACACTAGGTGAATATATTTATTTCTCCCCTGAAAGTACTATTATATGAAGCAAAAGATTTGGAACTGAGATTCATAGTTTTATTCTGTTCTTTCTGACCAATTTATACTAAAATAACCATAAATTTTAAAATTAAAATTCATAAAACTAGAATTTTTAAATAATTTTTTGTCAAATTATTGATTTTGTCCTATATTATAAATTAAGAAATTAATCCCAACAGATTTTTTTGCCATTTTCCCAGTAATTTGACTTTGCAAAAAAGAGAAAAGATTATTTCTTTTCAAAACATCTCAACTACTTAATAAACTTTAAAACAATTTAAAATTGTGTAATATTCCAACCATCATCAGTATAATTTCCTTACACCATTAATAAAGCTTGCACTTTGAAATATTAATATTGCAGAGAAATATTTTTGATGAGCAGTAAGATATAGTAGAAGGGAAACCCAAAGAAACCTAAGGTATTACTCCTCCATCTTGCCGGAATTTTTTTTTAATGTAAATTTTGGTCTGAGATAATGTACAAGTAAATTCACTGGTAAAACTAAAGGAGAGAGTTTAAGAGCTATTAAAACCTTTCATAACTATATGTCTTTCTGGTCTATGTATCTCTTCCAGAATGGAGAGATAATACACCATATTTCAGAGAAACTTGCATCATATGGTCCAGAGATTTCCTATTTTTTCCAGCTTTCCTCATAGATCAGGTAGGGCTTCTGTAGTTACTAATGAATGTGAGCTCAGACATATTTTTTTGCTTGCATACAAAAGTTTTTAGGTAATTTTTTTTTTTGAGTAAAAGCAGAACAACAACTGAATTAGTATTGTAAATTCATTTTAATTTCAACATTAAAAGATAGGAGCAAAAAGCTTCTATAGCCTGATAATATTTCTTTCCACTGAGTATCAAGATCTTTTTTAATGAAAAAAAATTCCATTAGTGCTTCTTGAGAAAAAGAATATTTATAAAGAGTAACTGTTATATTTTATAAATATATCCAAGAGGTGCTGTTGTGATGGGGAAAACTGAGAAGAATTATGTGACCAATCAGTCATTGTGGTCATGATAGAATAGTAAGCTTTATATCAACAATTATTTTTTAAACTTATATAGCAGTTTTAAACATCTAGCAGTTGCCATACAGTATTTTAAAAATATAACAAAAATTATAATTATGACACCATCATCAAACATAATTGTACATGATCATCTCTATCATAGCCCTGCAAGTTAATGTCTCCTATTAACAGTTAATCACATATCTTAAATGATTCCATGATGCATTTTTATGAACTCTTTAATGTACCTTGGTGAAGAATGTAAATAGTGGACAAGGACTGAACTTAAGCAAAACCATTTTTGTTGTTAATTTCAACATAGAAAGCTGAAAAGCTGAAAGTGGTCAGGGCATTTGGGCAGAGATTTGCCTAGATTGGGTGCTGCATTTTATAGAAGGGAATGCTTCAAAGCTATCACAACAACAAGGTGGGAAATTTAAAACTAGCTTAAGGGTAACAATTCATAAGTAACCTCATGAAAGAACATTAAGTTATTTCTCACACAGAAATACGTAGCTACAATAGGTGATTTATTATTCTGTGTGTCTTTTTTCAACCTTTATAGCCAAGGTTCAAAGACTGAAAGGGGAACAAGACAATTTGCTTCTGTACTATAGAAGTAGTATTTCACAACTGACTTAAAATTTTGTATTTAATTGGAAAACCTCAGTCTGTGTGTGTATACGTATACATAAATACTTTATAACAGACAACTGGACATTTTTGAACCAATTTTTTTTAAAGTAAAATATCAAAAATTTTCAGTCCTTTTTAAAGTGGATTAGACATTGCTATTAACCCAGATGGATGTGCTGAAAGAGGACAGAGATGTGCAGGCCTTGGGTAGCAGGGAGAGATGGGGTTGAGGCCAGGGCTGCTGCAACAACCTCACTGACAACAGCTGTGATCTGGAGATATCAATGGAACATCTAGTCATCAGCCTGATGAGGAAGAAGAGCTGATCATGTCACCACAGGAGGATGACTGGGAGGCTGATAGTTTAATTGCAGAGACCCTTTAGGGACAAGAATCCCAGGCCCATGTTGCGCAGAAGGAAGGACAGACAGCCAGTGGCTGTGCTCAAGTGCAGGGAGAACAGGACTCCAGTCACAGTGGCAGCTGGAAGATGGTGACTTTTGGCACAAAAGAAGATGTTTCTCCTTACAAGTGTTTGGTTGAAATAGTGGGGTCTGGGAGATGGGGAGGAGCTTCTGGGGACTTCTGGGGAAGTACCCAGACAAATTGTGCCTGAGTCCAGGTGATGGAGCCAGTGACTCAGACAGGAAGGGTAAGGGATGATGAAAGTCATCTGCCAGCTGGATTTGCTGTCTTGAGACACTTGTTGCTCCCCTGGGATTCAAATCTGGAATACTGTGTGGACTTTGCCTAAGTGCATCTGGGACTTAGGCTGCTACTGATTGCTCCTTGTCCATGTGGGTGTCATGATACTGCCAAAGGAGACCTTGATTTGACTTTGAGGCTGCACCTGCTTTTAGCATAGGGTTGCACTAAACAACCTCCAAAGGTCCCTTCCTAAAAAACCTTATTCTATTTTTCTATATTTAATTTACAGTTATGCATTCCTGGAAGTGGAGAATATTTTATATCCTTCTCCAGTCTAGGAATGAAACTTATGGTCACAAATAATTAGTACCCTAATTAGGATGAAATAACTTTCTGCATCTGAGTCTCTCTCAGACTTGTTGACTAGCAGATAATATTATGTGTATGAAAGAATCCTCTTATGCATGAAAGCTTCCAATAATGCAAATGTTTATGATCCTGATACAAGGAAGCCATATGTAAGCAGAGGATTCATGAGACTGAAGCTTCTGTTCCCTATTTCAATCATGTCTGATTTATGAAATGTAAACAGTGGATCCAAACCCATCCTAGTTGTCAGTAGCCCTTGTGAGGCAGTAAATATCATGAATTTCAAACTGTTTAAAAATCTTTCAAAACTGCTCAGCATGCAACTGCTTTTATAGTTACACGAGCTTTTAAAATGCACATTTCCTGAAAGGCAAGCAAGCGGGAATAATTACTATTCATTTTTTTCCTCTCAGCTTAGAGAGTTAAATTGTACTCAACAGTTATTTCTCCCTAGTGCATGATACAGCAGAAATCCTTCCAGAGCAAATGCACTGCAATCACAGAGTTGGCTTCAACAGCATAAGCACTAAAAGAAGTAATTCAGATTAATGAATGGATGATGTAGATACACTCTGTCAGCACTGTTTGCTACAGGGATCTCCTAAAGCTCTGGAAATGAAGATTTCCTCTGGAAAGTTTGTTTGCTCAGCCTGTGGTAGGTACTGAGGATCTGTCATTTTAAGGGCCCTATTTCTCCCCACTCTACTGATTTCAGAAAGCTTGTCTTTTCTTTTTGAACATGAAAAGGCTGGACTTTGTAAATAACAAAACTCAAGTGTCAAAAGACTTCGTCACTGTCAGCAAGAAGCTTGTGATGTTTTCTGAAGGATCAACCCACACATTCATCTGTCTTTAATAAAAGCAGATCTGCCCGGCTGTATCAGCTGATGTGCTGTGCTTGCCTTGGAATAAGAGTCATTTGTTGCTTTTTTTCAGTGGGAGGGTTTTCAAGATTTATGGGTGTGCTGAGAAAACAGTGGAGGAATCTGCCCAGAGGGCTGATGGGTCTCCACGGAGTGAAAGATGTACTCAATGAAGTGCATTTATACATACTGTCCTTGGCTTGCATTGCAGGTTTCCAAGGGTAAGCCTCACCCAACCTCTTGAGAAACAACTTATTTAGTAGTTTTCTTCTCCATGTGATTTGTTAATTTATGGGAACAGAAATGCTGAGGCTTGTTGCAGAAACACAAGTAATCCTATTAATGAAAGTTGCTCTGAAATGGGAGGTTTGCGGGAAACAAGATCTTGAAGCTGTGAAACACAAACATTCATATACTGCAAAATACTAAAACTTCTTGAGAAACTAAAAAAAGAAAATTACACTTCATAAAAGTTCAGACTAAACAGATGCAATTAAAAATCTTTATAAAAGATACCACCAATAATTTGATACAGTAAAAAAGAGAAAAATCTAATTGGGCCACAAAGAAAAGTTTGCCATAATATAGTAAATAGCAATGAGTTATTAGTAATTAGTTGTTTGACCACAAACACTAATTCCTAGAACTAAACTATGAAGTATGTGTGTGTTCTTCTAAGAGAGAGCTTGATATTACTTTTTTAGTCCCATCATGTCTTAATCTTGCCCTCTGTCCTCAATAATCTAGTCACAAATAAAGTCATTTAAGACCTATATGACATACATTCAAATCTCTTCTGTTATGCAAAGTAGCAGAGGTTTAACCTCTGGGATCTCAACATTCTGTGCTAGCTTAGAAAGTAGTCTAGCTTCCTTTTTTTCCTCTCAAATATCCTGTATTTGCATAAAATGTTAAGACTTTCACCAAAGGAAGAAAGACTGATAAGTATTAACATTGTGAATATGACTGAAAGATCTCATATTTTTCCCTAATAAGCATTTTGTACCTGGTGTCCATTACTTAAGTGCTCCAGACACTAGATATGTGAACATAAAAAGAAAACATCACGTCCTCATGGAATCACAGAATTCATTACTCTTCATGAAGGCACCTTTCTACTCATAGAGTTTTTACAAAGGCTGCAGGTCAGATAACAATGGTTAAAATCATTCCTAGGTACAAAGTCATCTACACTGCTATCATTAGCTGCATTAAACTGTAGATTTATTAGGGCTGAACCATCAGTTTCAAGTGAAATTTTTAGAGGCTATCTAGCCAAACTAGGAATTCTGATGTTTGCAGGACTGAAGTTAGTAGAAATTGCAGCTAGGGGGTTAGGAAGCTTGGGTTTCTGGAAGCATTGCTAGCAGATTTAGGACCAGATAATCAAAATGAACCAGGAATCACACTTATGGTCACAGCTGAAATGGGGTTTAATCTAGTTCTGGCTATGTTACAATAGCACATAATGCTTATTCTATGTACACAGAATATATGTTAGTGGGCATATTTACTTCTATATCTGTTAGCAATGAAAACAAATTGGATCATGACATTAATTACAGTCACTCTCCCAACTAAATTAATCTTCCTTAACCTTCACTTCTTCTACTGTTCTTTCTAAATGTATAGGTGGCTTCCTACCTGCAATTGTCATCATACCTATTTGCCAGCAATACAGCTCATATAACATTTCATTTTGTAGTTTTATTACCTTGCTAGTTGTTCTGTAATTAGCCAACACACAGAATAAACTCATAAGCTATAAACTACCTCAGTATTTATTAGCAAGGGTACTGTGCCTGTTTCGATATAACACAGTCTTTTAAAATAGGTGAGTTATTTATTTTATCGACTTAAACAACATTTCCACTACAACTACTGCTAAAGAAGTTGAGAGAGAAAAAAAAAAACAAACACCTTTATGGGAAAAGATTTTAGTTAAGCGTTTGTTATCTGAAACTGATATTCATTGCTGATGGATGGGAAAATAAGTCTCTCAATCTAAGCTGTACGTAGGATATCTGCAGATGTCAGTAGCACAGTGAACCACCAGTATCATGTCCATAAAGGATCAGGGAGTCTACTTCAGAGTTCAGGAAATTTGTGAACTGAAATCTGATTACACCAGCTCTGTTAGTGAACCCTCTTTTTAACTCGAATTAAGGATAAATTCAGTGGTGCATATTCCTGTGGAAAAAAACTTTGCATTTTGCTCAGTGACAATGCAATGAGAAAACACAGCTCAGATGTGCCTGAGAAATATAGCCAAATCTGTACAAGAGCCAGCAACAGCTGTAGGTCCTTCATGTAGCCACACATAATGCTGTCTATGCCTACACACCCAGCAGAGGATGGTTACAAAATCTCTTGAGAAAGCTACAGGGTGGGTTTTTGCAGACATCTCCAAACTGGATTGGTATCTGTCATGGAAAATATTGATCTTCAAGAAGCATCCCATGAGGATAATGATATGCAGGGAAGCAACTTGGTGTTTGAGGATTGCTTGTTTTGTAAGTACCTGCAGTACTTTCATTGCTGACTATTGTGTGCTAAGTCTGTCATACCACTCTTTTATTTTGAAGATTCTTATCCAGAATGTTCTCATTCTTTGTTCACCTAATTTCGAAGCATGCATTAGCACTGGTCTCTGATCGAGTACGAGTGGTGCCCACAGGTTAGCTGCCTCCAGGAGGTCAGCCCAGAGAACATACTCAGTTTAGGATTAGCATTTTTCTGAAGCCAATGACCAATAGAATGCCAGCCAGAAATACAGATTTTTTTGCTTCTTTCTAGACCGTGGGAAGATGGTCAAAGACAGTCATTTAGGCATAGAAGAACAGAGGGAAAAATAAATAAGGGCAGCTACCAGCTTCAAGTTCAACAAGAGGAAGTTTTCTGGGTTTATCAAAGTCAATCATCATCTAGTGCTCTGCTTTCAAAGTGTCTTGTTGCACATTCTGATTATTTTTCTTTCATCTGTTTAGAAAAAATGCACCAAGTCCCTACTGAAGTGTAATTTCCTTGGAGACCTGACACAAGGTAACATTAGAAACAAGATCTGTCAGACTAGAAAGTCAAAGAGTACTCTAGGAGTGCTTTTAGTTGTCCTCATTGTGACTCTATTGCCCCTAATAAAATATTTCATTCCATAAAGTTCTGCAAAGGTGCATACAAAAAGATTAATATCTGTCAAAAATATCAATTCTGTAGAAAAGGCAGGCAAAGACAGAATTATTATTTTAATGCTTTTAGGTGCTTCAGATCACCTAGTTTGGATTCTTCTATAGCACCGACTGATGAACAACTCCCACATACCCCATAAAGGGGTGTAAACTTTGAAAACCTAATGAGAACACTGCATAGGAAGGCAACCAGTCTCAATATGAATGAACTGAGTTCCCTTACTTCCCTCATGTTCACTTCTGATCTCTTATAGCACCACTTAATGGACTTAAAGAAAGGGGAGATGAAGGAGGAGTGACTAGGTCTGTGGAGAGTTTAAAAGCCATTTAAATGAATGATTAATTTCCTAATGTACAAGGCATTTCTCTTGCTCTAAGGGCAACAGGGTGCAGGAAAAATTCTGCAAAATCCCTTTATGAATATGACTTCAGAGTACAAGAAATCTGATAATTTCAGAAAATGACACACAACACCCTGTTACAGAGGTGTAAAATTCTAAAACAATCCAATTTAAGAGGAAGATATTCAAAAATTCTCATAATCTCTGATCTTTGAAGTAGCCACCGAATAGGCTGCAGAGAGGCAACAGATTTTTCAGAGACCCACAGAGAACTGAAGGATTGAGATCACACTTTTCATGGCCACACCTCCTCCCCAACACCCTTGTACTTTAGTATACCAGTGCAAGCACTGCATAAACAGGTTCATTAACAGACTACTGTTCTTCCACATGTAGGAGATGCTGTCTACAGAAACTCTCTCTATTTTTCAGTTTCAGGAGGTACAGAAAGAAATAATTTGAATAATTTTTCTCTGAAAGGAAATCTCCTTACAGAACATTTCACACGTTTCACATTTGCACATGATTTCTTTTTCCTTTACCTTTTTTTTAGCAAATGTGTTCCTTGTCTTCTTGGTGAATGTTTAAGGAAGAAGTAAGATCCAACCAGTCTGACATTTAAAACCAAATGTCTCAAGGTAAGCATAAGAACAGCTGTCAGTAGGAATTAGCAGGATCCAGCACTTGAGAAGAGGTTGATATTTGACAGTGTTCATGAATACATTTCACACTGAAGATGTTACCTTTTCAAACTTTAGGTTTCCCTTTTCTTTTTAAGCTATGTCTGGCCTTACTCACCCTTTTAATGTTATGAAGTGGTATAATATTTTATACATGACAAGCAGGAGGGAAGAACCCTATTATCATTCTCCCATGTACGTGTTGTAACATGAATTAATGTAAGGAGGCAAATATTCATCCATTTCATGAGGACAGTTGAAACATTTGCTGCCAAAATTCCTTGCCTGTCATTTATTACTGACATTGAGAACATTTTTTATGCACTTGCGAAAGAGCTTTCCAAAAAACATTGAAGTTTATGAATCGCTTGCAAATTTGCAGCCGATAAAGTTGAATTTTCAATACCTTGTGGGGTTTACATTTCTCTGTGTTTTTGGAAGGAACCTTCTGTACATTTAAATTGCCTTACATGGCAATTTAGATTTGCTCATAATG
This sequence comes from Corapipo altera, assembly GCF_003945725.1. Classification (NCBI taxonomy): domain Eukaryota; kingdom Metazoa; phylum Chordata; class Aves; order Passeriformes; family Pipridae; genus Corapipo; species Corapipo altera. The sequence continues at coordinate 4,056,917 of NW_020884897.1, read as the reverse complement.
TGCTACATGCTCAGTGACGTTTTACGGGTGCTATTATTACTGTCAGTAGTTAGGTCAGTACATACTTATGTCTCCTGCAGAGCAATTCAGCTCAGGAGAGGGAAATCCTTTGAAATTCGTCAAGGTTTCCAAATTCCTTTTGTAAGAAGAGCAAATATTATGTGGATCACTAATACAACCCACTGTTAAAGTACAGGTAAAACTTGTCAGACCACAGTATAATTACCATATTCATGGTGGTAATTAATTCTGCAATGCACTAAACTATTTTGACAAACTTTCTCTGACTGAAAGAGAAACTGAGGATCTTCTTCATTTTCTCAAGGTTACTTAGTAGCCTATAGAATTGAGCTCATTCCAGACTAGTTGCTGGAATAAATGTGGAATAATTATAATACAGACTCTACAGTATGTTTATTGTTTCACTAATTTATTTTGAAATTGTATTAGGCAAATAAATATTTTAGAAAATCTGAATAAAAAATGTATTAACCTGTAATGTTATGAAATCTCTTTATTTCTAGAAAGTCTTTCAGATATTTTTAACAGAAAAAAACCCATGCAAAACATCAGTGAAGTATGGAGAGGTCAATATGTACTTATGTCAGAGACTAAATCAAAACTGAATGTTGTCCTTGAAGAAGATGGACTTCAGGACTGAAATTAGGAATTTTCTAAGATAAAATATTTCCATCCGCAAAGGGAAAACTTATCAGAACTGAAGATTTCCAAAGGAACACATCAAATTTGACAAAACTGTCAAACGGAAGTTCTTGTCAAAGTCAGAGAGAGAGAGAGGAGGAGAAAGACACACACAGAGAGAGGGTGAGAGAGAGATGTTGTGAATCTGTATAATAAAGAACATTCCCTAGCCTTGAAAAATAAGTGCATGACTTATTGCCATCTAATTAAATGCACTTCAATGAAAACATCAAAATGCCTCCAAACCACCTGTTGGACACCAAACTGTGCCTGGACACTCTTTGAGAGAGTAAGAATTATAGAAAAAATCTACATAGTGAGTGTCCTATTCATTGAAGACTAAGGATGATCGTGGAATTCTTGCTGTTAATGGATTACAAAGAATTAGCTATATTCACAATATATTCTACATTTTATTCACAAACACGATGTAAATGTTGTTTACTGAGTATGTACCTGACTGTAGAAATATGCTTTGTAGTTCTTACCAGTGTGAATGAAAAATAAAATGCAAAACTATAAATCTCCAAGTTTTCCTTTCTCTTTCTTTTCCCAATTTTTCCCTATTTCCTAAGCCCTACACTGGTTTACAGCTTTCCTGATACGAAAGAGCTAGACAATTACCATAAAACCAGAACTATGTGCATTTTATTGGATGTGATGTAGATTTCTTACACTTTTCCCAAAATACCTCAGAGCCAGCACCTGTCTGTGGCTTTTTCACACAGACCTCAAGGGAGCAAAGATACACAGACGCATGTATGTGTAGCCCCAGGTACTTCCAAATATATCCATCCCTGTTAGTATATTGCTCTTTACGACTATTTGTTCCTTGCCTTCTTTATTCTGGTGCATTTTCTGACATAAAAATATCGATTGAAATTGGTTCTTTCTCACTTTTATAGTTTCTCACTGTTTAGCTTTTTTCCTCTCACTGACAGCTGTGGGCAGTTACTCATACAGTTCTAGTGCTCCAAAGTGTTTTTTGAGAATTTTGGTTGGAAAAGATGGGATAGGTCAGTCTCAGGGGGAGCAAGGGAGTGCTATGTTAGTGACAGTACCAAAGTCTTGAGTACATTTTGGTATTGTTTTAAATAAATTTTAATTCTCATATGTTATTTAACAGATATTCACATTCTGATCACAGCAGCAGTAAAGCAAGAATCTGTTTTAGTAAAACCCAGTGTCTGCCAACTGGCTCAGTTCATTTCAGCCATTGAACATGTACACCTGTCTTGGCGTGACTAATGCACATCCTCAAAGTTCCTTTGAGGCTGAAGTGCTTGGCTGAAATGAAATTTGGATTATTCTGCTGAATAAGCCTGTTATGGCAGGTCAATCAACAACAAATATGTTTTACACAGATTTAAAATAAAAAAAATAAATCACCATTTTGCATTTAATTTATCCAATATTTACAGGCACATTTAATGGGGTACTGTGCTTAACTGAGAAATAAGGAAAGTTTATAATTTCTTTGAACTTTAAAGTTCCTACTTTAATTAAGACTACGTATCATATTAATTTTATGTTTTCCCAGGATGTTCTGTATTTCTTAGTCTCTGTGACTGTAATATCATGATATGAAAAAATTAAGTTGTTTTTGTTTTCTCCTCTGACTCAACTCTGGTCAGTATTTGCCTGCTTCCTACCAACACTTTGCTGCTCCTTCAACTGTGACGTGATAAATGTTTGGGGAGGGGAGGATGCTGTAGATAGGATTACTAAAATGTCTGAGTTAAACTTTAGGAACAGTAAGAGTACTGATAAAGAATGTTATAAGTTGGCCTCGCACAGAAGCTGCCATCTCTTGAAACTATAACTTTACTCAAATAAATAAGAACGAAGTACATGTTGTACAGATACTTAATAAACTTCAAGGCTTATTAAGGATAACTAGCACTTTCAAGCACATTTAGGGCATAAAAGCAACCAAATTTTTTTGAATAGCAAATTCTGTGTAAAATATGGAAAATGGGGGAAGGGAAAGGGTCTCCAAGAATCAAAAGAGAAGATGTCTGAAACATCTACTTCCCTTCTTTTTCTGACAGCTTGTCTTTTTTAAGGTCATATCCTCCCATAAAGTTGAAAATATACAGAAATATTCTTACAAAAAGCATTTTCTAAATAAACTATGCTATTTTTTCCCACTGTGAGTGTTCTTCAAGGTGAAACTGATATGCTTATACGTTTTTAATAGGAAAAAGAAATTAACTGTAAACATGCAATTTACTGAGTTCTACAGTAATTTCTGATAAGAATATACATCAATGCATATTTGAGATCACTGTAGCTTCAAATATTTAAGTAACCCTCTGGGAAAGGTCATAGTTTTCCAAAATACAGATCCAGAACTCCTTCTCATGTTCACAGCAACAGCAAATACTTCTCAATAGATGCTTTGGTTTCCCCTCCTCCCTCCCATCCCTCCAGCGATTTACAAGCAGCTAAAGAGCCCCATGGCTGTTACAGCAGTATTTATGCTCTTTCAGTTTGCCAGAGTTATATGGTTGGCAATGAGAAGGTCAGCTTGTGGCGCAGTGTCTCCAGCTTGCCGAGCATCCATCGCCTGTGCAGCGCCGTGGCCCCATCCTGGGCACGGTTGGTTGCCATGGAAGCAACACAGCGCAGTAATCTGATGCACTGGGAGATGCTGGGGGGACTATTCATCATTTGACAGAGATGTAACAGTCCTCTCATGTAAACTCATACCATGTATGACTTCATTGGGACTGAGTGGTCATATATCCTTTACCTTCTGGAACCCACAAGCGTTATGACTTTTGCTTCCTATGAGGATGTGCAAGAAGAGGTTTTGTACATCTGGATTCAACTCCCTCTGATTTTCAACGTTCCACACCCTTGTGAGTTTTTTTGTCTGTAGCCTATGTGCTTTGCTGCGTTTTCCAGTGGGAGGTAAGAGAAGGAAAAAGTGGGTGAAATGGATGACCCTCTGCTAAACCTTCCTGTCAGTCCTCCAAATCACCCCCTACTCTGCTGACTCTCAACCCAGCAGTGAGTCCTGTCCCTGGCCAACCCTGAGAGGCTGCTTCAGCTCAGATGCTGCAGTCTTTCAGAGTAGGTAAGATCACGTACACGGTGATACATCACCACGGTGACCAGACACTTCTCAGTCCATTGCAGAGGTCGTATCTTGAAGGAGACCAAATTTGCCGTATCCTAATCCTTTAGTAAGTATTCTAAACTCAGTTCTCCGAAAGAAGATTGGAGAAAGCTTAGGTTTGTTAGAGAGCATTCCTTAAAAATCTACACATGTAAAAGTGAGAAATTATTTTCTTAACATTATGAATACAATTTAGTTCATAGGTTAAATGTCCAGGTAGAAATGTCTATATGTGAGGCAGGTGTATGAGCTATATTAATTGAAGATTTTGTGAATAACCTCTTGCTAAAAGTGTAAAGATTTAAATAAGGCAATATTCTGGTTTTTATTCTATTATCCAGAATTTGCGAATTAGCAGTTTTTAATGGGAATCGTCTCATTCAATTGCATCTGTCTAAAAATTAGATATTTAGGATAAGCCTGTTTTTGCAGTTGCTGGAGAGAACTCTTTCTCAACCAGAATCAAAATAGAGTATTTCTTGAGTGTGATCCCAATTTCTTTAGGTTATTTTTTTAATGGATAGGATGGTTGATCTCTGAAGGATTCTACCTCACATCTTTGATTTTATACAAATAAAGACTAGTGTCAACAGGATGTGGTTCATTTTTTATATAAATGAACCTGACCAAAAGGCTGGGTATTTCCACCTAGTAATTATCCAGACAGAAAAGTTCACGTGCTCAGCGTTACCAATCTTACATACAAAAGCTATGTTGTTCAGGTTCTTCTACAGAGCTTACTAGCTTATACCATGGGAAGAAATCCCACACTGTGCTCCTTTTGGGTAAGAAATAATATTATGCTGTAGTTGTATGTTTATAGAATAATAATTTGAAGGCCTGAGAAACAAGTGACATTTTAGTTTTGAGGGAAGTAAAATAATTTGCATGAAATCAATAATTCATTTCTTTTTGCCTACTTAATGATACCCCACCATTTAGTGTCAAAATAGTTTCTTCTGTGGAATTGAGGTGATTTACAGCTGACAAATTCCTCTTAGAGAACCCACCACATAATGAGATTTCATGAGGAGTCATTCACATACAAACCTGGCGTAAAGCCAGAACAGTTGGAATCTCTGGGGTTTGTTGAAAACTGGATTTGATTTCTTAGTAGTTTTTCTTCCAGGCTTTAAAAAGGGACTTCCAGCAGCAATGAAATCTGGAATTGCTTCAGCTCTCAGCATCTTAATGCTTCCCAAAATAAAAAGGGCATCTGTTTGTAGATATCCCCTTACAATTTTTTTATTATTATTGTAACACTTGCATGTAGACTTATTCATGAACTGAATTATTTTTTGTGTTGTGGTACAGTATGTGACTTTAAAAAAATCCATGAAAAACCACACACAAAGAACTAGTTGGATGGAAAGAAGTTTGGCAAGTAAAGTACATTCTCTTTTAAAAGATTCTGATTGCATGTAATCTCACACCCCTGAGCAGATGCTATCTGTTTTCCCTTCCAGAACTTTAGGCTGTAACCAACAGGAGATATAAAGGAGACAGAGGAAGCAGTGGCAGACTACAAGGTTTTCTTAATGTGTTTTTTTACCATGTTAAAAAAAAAAAAAAATAAAAAGAGCAGAAGGCCCATTTTTGCATTAGTTAAAACAGTAGAAATTAGTATGAAAATGTAAAATTGAATTTTAATGAAAATTGCTGAAAAAATTCCACTTAGAAGGAATGCAATATTTACCTTTTGCCTTCTCTATCCTGTGCATTAATCTTGCTGAGACATACATATCTTTCATCATAGTAGCATGTCTATTACAATTGATGGTAATGACACTGTTACTTCTGTGGTACAAATCGATGGTAGTGGATACATAAAGGAATGCATTTGCCTTTATACATTCTATATCATACTCATAAATCTGTAACTATATATGAAAACATCTTATTTTTTTATGACTTCTTGTATACCTCTTTCTCAAAGGATTAATACAGAGAAATATCAACAAAACAAGACAGCAGCTTTGCTATGAGGAATCTTTCTAGGTAAAATCTTCATTTAGGGGAAGTTTAATGCTCACTTCCTCCTCCTGACAGAGACGTATGCATACACAACATTCAACTCCTAGAAAATACATCAATATTAAGAGAAAGGATAATCAAGGACAATATAAGTATTGGTCTGAGTACTTCCGTTTGATGCTCTTCATTTTGTGTGAGCAACTAAATATTCAACTGATACCCTCCATGTTTCACTTCCTAATGCAAAAGCCTAAGCATAAGTCAACAACTGAAAAGAATATTTCCAGTGCAAAAGCTCCAATAGAATGAAAAGAAGGTGCCCCACCAAAAAGTGGCCAAAGATCTGATAATTTAAATATTCACTTCAGAAGAATGATCTCACAGCCTGACTCTCCTGGTTGTAGCAGTAAGAGGACATTTACAATTATGTTGCCCTTCTTCAATGAGTGTCCTAAGCATTCTAGTGAGTTATTTACTTCCTGGCTTAAGTAAAATTTGAATATTTTATACAGAGTGGAATAGCTCCCGCAGCAAGGAAAACAGTTTTCCTGTTGTGGTGAAAGGGATGTGAGTCCGCATATTTTAACCAGAGTTGTAGGTGAATCTTGTAGTGCCAGAATTTTTGCCTGCTTGAAATAAATGAGATAATGAACACTATCTGGATATATTCTCCAAGTGGTGCTGGCTCTAACTGATTTACCAATTAATTCAACTAGAAATTAAAAATACTTTGTGAATAGCCAAAAAATAATCTCTTTCAATAAATAAAAATTTATTGAAAAATTTAAATCATTTTACCAATATGTGAATTAACTTTGTCATGAAAAATTATCATTAAAATGGTTATCATCAGTAAAATATACTCTCCATCACTTCAAGAGTTTTTTAATACTAATGCTATGATTGTGAATGGTTGAACTGAGGCCTGTGGTATGTGATTTATACAAACAGTGATCCTGAAACCCTCACTATTATTTTCCACAATATTTCAGATTTTTTGCCTTTGACAACACCACTAAAGTGTATTTTTCTTTTCCTGGAGGCCTCATTTATTTTATCTCAAACCTTACTTAGCTGAAAGAAATCATGAGCTTAACTTAGTGAAACATTATCTACAGATCAACAGCACATATATGTTTTTCTATTCTAAGATATCCCATTTTTGAGTAGTCTGTTGGTTCATTCAGCTTATTGTTTATAATCTGATGCCAGACCTCATAAGTTAGAATGCATACATGTATTCATCACAGTTTATACCATATTTTCGCTTAAAGAGAGTTGAGGAATAATATGGGTTTTTTTAGTGATTAGCATGTCATGGCTCTGAAGGACTATTGGTTTGAAATGTGATTGTTTTATGAGTCAGAAAAAGACAGGAAAGGGAAATGTAGGAACATGTCAACAGCAGTTTTCATTAGGCAAATCAGCAGAAGTCATCTGAAGTATTGTTTTGTCCCGCATATTTTCTCTTATATTCTCCATAATTTTCTCCATAACTTTTGTCACTTAATCTTAGTTTGAAAAATATTTAGATATTGCTATTATATTCTTATTATAATGTTTCTAGGTGTGGTATTTCATTTGACTTTGACTGGTATAGTTGTGAGTTTGCTGTGTCTTCTGCTTTTCTTCTCTTAGTACTTTTTTGATTACTCTCATTATAACAGGTATATAGGACATATCAGTCGACACTGTTTGGCATGTGTTCTCACCTGTCATACCTACTGTGGTGCTGGCAAAAACTCCTAAAATTCTTCATTGTAGATGTGAATAATCATCAGTTTTCCCATAAGTGTACATTTAATTTTTAGTTTCTTTATTCTTTTTATTTGTCTATTTCAATAAAATGTATTATTAGGTAAAAAGGGTAATATTTTTCTTCTGCACAGTTGTCATTAATTTTTAATATTTTATTATATTTTTTTGCTCAAAGAAATGTCTCAATGAAGTGTCTCTGAGGTCATTGTTTAATTCTGTAAAGATGATTTTATAAAATGCTGCTTAATGTTCTGTGATAAAATACACAAATGTATAAATCCATTTAAGTCTTGATTAAAATTTTAGCTTACTGTGTGTTCAAAATAATACATAATTTCTGTAGTATTATAAAAAAATCTAAAATAAACTCTACACTCTTTTGTCTGTAATGAGGTCTATTTCCGTTATCTGTTTTCTTTCATTAATACATTGGAATCAAACTTTATCAAGAGATTTAGTCTTTCTCCTTTTTTTTTCTACCATAAGTTGATAATTTTCATAAATCAAAATAAGCTGCAGAAATGCGAATTCAAATACCAAGAACTACCTTGCATGTTTTGGAACTGCAAGACCGCATTTGGAGCCCACAGGGTCATTCTCATCCACCGCTGAAGTTCTGACCTGGATTTCAGATGATGTATAGAAGAATGTTTTGGAAAAACATTATAGTGAAATATGTTTCATACTCAGTCCCTTTTCAGTGCAATGTGACTGATTTTGTGCATTTAGTTCAAGAGATGTTTTTAGTATTTCCATCAGACAAATATGTAAATGTATATAGTTATGTTGCAACATAAGGTATATTCCAGCCATTGCTTAATAAAAGAATTAAGATTGCATGTGCTAATTTAAATTTTAATTTAACTTCTAACCTGTGACAGTCAGTATCACTTGCTGAAAAACAAGACACTTTTTTTTCTCAGAAAGAACTTCTATGATTAATTCCTATATTTAATAGTTATTTTAAGAATAAGATTATAATAAATGTATTCAGGGTAGTCAAAATATCATTGAAATTAAGAAATTATGATGAGAACATTCAATAAAATAATAATCACATGATTAGCTATAATAATAGCAATAGTAGTAGTAATGAAATATAATTTGATAACAGAGTGCACCAAAGGAAAATATAGTCCTAAAAATGAAAAGTTTTCTCTCTCTCCTTTGCTTTTATAGGTCATATATTCCATTTAAGCAATATAATAGCATGATTAGTCATATGTTTTTTGGATGATACTGTAAGTCTTTAGATACAAGCACAGGATGATTACCAATGTAGTAATTTGTATTTTCACATGGGAAAAATGTAGTATCTATTATTAGATTTATTGTGACATCCAGTGATGAAATTCTTGCCTCATTAAAATAAGTAGACTATTTGCTAGTTACTGCAGTAGAACCACAGTTTCAGCCCACAACCTCAGTTCATAATTCAGTATGTCTCCACTGAGTTCATTGATTCCAAGCCAAAACACACAAGCTAAAGTTCCCAGGCACTATTTTTGAAATATCTTCCAAAAGCAAGAGATAATATCATCCAAATATCACACAGAAGGTTAGTTCCTTATATTTTTCACAAGACTATGACATGACTTTCTGTATCATCCACACAGATGCATATAGAGGATATCCTTGAGCCGTCCTTGGTAAATTAACTATGTTATCCTCTGTTTCACCTGTTCAAACTGTTTTAGAAAGATTGGACCTGACCGGTTCATGGAACTCTATCCAGGAAAACACAAGAGATAGAGAAAACAGTGTTTGCACCAGGCTAGTGGTCCTTGTCCATGTCAGCCTGAATTGAGCACTGTTTCCTTACTCAGATATTTGGGTACACTTCATTGTAGAAGCTGTTTTTCACATGAAAACTAATACTAAAACTCTGGCTGGTGTCTATTACAGAGGAGCTGGGATTATAATTCTAAGTGGTTTGGCTGAATTCCAATGTAAATAGCTTCATTCTGCCCACATAAGAAATTCTACTGTAACTTCATGAATGGTATTTTGGGTCCTACATTAGAAGTGTTCTGGGCAATAGCTGGGCTTTGGTGAGTTGTTGTATTAGTTCTCATTGCAGACAGAAGGTACTGCAGATGTGTACATACTGAAGCACAAATATAAAGCTATCAAGTTACCTCATTTAAATATTTTTTGCTTTTGTTTTTGTTTAAGCCTCTCCTCACTTCTCCCACTTTTTAACTTCCTGATGAACTCTTGTTGGCAACTGCTGCGCTTCACTTCCAGCTGGCAGATCAAACAAACACCCTCTTTGAGAGCTGATGCTAATGCACAAGCAGACCAGAACATGTGTAATGCTATGCAGCAACCCAGCCAACTTCTCTTTGCTCTTCTCTCTGCTCTCCCAGATGCTTATTGAAACCGCATTCCTGGGGAAGACTGGACAGATAATCCAACCTTGAACTTCTCACATGGCAACAGTCTCTAACATTTTGTGCCAAATCATCTATTATATTCTCAGTGAGCGTGTAGTTTTCCAGCTTTGCTGATCTGTTTCAGTGTGAGTTTAGAAAACAATATTGTTCTCTTCATCTCCCAATCACTCTCTAACTTAGTGGATAAAAGTTTGTTTTATAAGATGCTTGTTTTGTATGGAGTAAAAGCTGACAAGTCATACCAATCAAAATGCCTAACTAGCTCAAGCAATCTGCTTAAAAGAAACTCTTATCTTCCATGTAATATGCTTTCTGTTGAGGCCTTCCTGGATGGCAAAATTGAGCTAACTCGCCCTTGACAACAGTAAAATAAGTTTTCAGCCTCTTCATGGAGCAGACACTGTCATTGTTGCCAGCTGTTATGGATGCTGGGTTGGAAAGGTTGCACTCAGGGTCAGTCCGCTTGATGGCTACAGTTGTAAGAAATGTGCTTCGTCAAATTCCATAGCAGGGCTAGCTTGTTTCAACAGGATCTGTGCTTCACTCATGGTGCAGGACAAAAGTAAAGTTTCCTGGGCAATGGTTAACATATATCCAGAGTTTAAAGTAAATTATCTGTCCACCAAATGAGTTGGATCTTGTTGAAATGCAATCATGTCGTCTAAGTAATGCTATTGTAATGTGACTTTTTACAAGCCTATTGGCTATACATTCTACTGAGTTATAGGAATATGAGTTCAAATACAATAAATTTCAGAGGCCATGTAATCATCATATCCATCCACTAAAGCACACTTTTTAATGTACATTTAACAAAATAATGATTTGAACAGCTGACTGTTCCATTTTAATCAGACAAACTGATGTGTCCATATATCTTGCAAATAAGAAAAGGCTGTTGTTGAGAGGAGTAAATGTACATGTCTTCAAGAGGAGCGATTTTTTCTGAATGCTATTCCTCTCTGGGATGCTCACGGACCAGCAATATGACCTACAGTACATTGTTTCCTCTGCAGTATTTTACTGGCTTCATATATTTTAATTTTAGAGCTAATGTTTTCCAATGCTCTTTTTATTGGATGTAGTGAAGCACTAATGAACCAGTGTTCAAACCAAGAGACAATGAAACATAGTTTTGCTTTATCTTTGCAAAGGCAATTCTATAGACCAAATGAGTGATTTACTAGTACCGTGACATGTCCTATTAATGGAAAAGTTGTTTTTTAAACAATAAATGGTAAAACACTGACCACTGTGTAATTAGCAACAGACCTTTACAAGGTTCTTTTCTGATCTGATTGACAATATGTACTTTAAAATATGTTTGTTAGATACATTTTAGAAGAAAAACTGATTTATCTTTCTAATTCTAAAGGAGAGCCATTGGCTCCAGTGTTATGTCACTCAATAGTTATGGATTCAAGGAAACCATGATACATGGCCTAATCAAAGAGTTTTTATTTGACAACTGCTAACAGGACAGGTGTGCCCTTGGCCTTTCCTGTTTTTTATGAGCTTGTTTCATTCTTTTTTTACCCCAGTGTCTGTTACTCAGCAAGTGCCCATTAATCATGTCTCCTGTCCTGCACAAACTGCAGTGCGGATCCAGGCAGCTGCTACAAGGTAAGTACTCTGTGAGTGGACATGAACCCAGTAGGCTGAAAGGGTCAGACATCCAAACTGAAAAGAGCTCTCAGAGGCCAGAAATTACTTAGGAAGAAAGAAAAAAAATGGGTATGTTAAGACAGGGTTACCGAATACAGGAACCGTGACCACCAACCACTTCTCCAATAAAAGTTTCATAGTTTACAGCCTATTTGAAAAACCTAAATGGAGAAGCATTAGGGTGACATTATGACAGGACAGCTAAAGCTTGAAAAACTTTCTCAGCACCTCTGGAAACTGCACAAGAGAGTCATTCTTTAGTGACACCCATCACTCCAGACAGAACATGATGCTAATGTAGATACTCTGTTTCAGGTTTTTAAGCTAGTTTGGAATGGTTTCAGCTCCAGCTAACACAGTTATCTCTGTGTTGACATATCCACAATAGCCTCCTCAGGAAAGGAGTCTCAGTACTATGAATCAATACATTACGTTGATCAAAAGCAAAATAAAACAACAAAGCACAGAAATGTGGAACAAATATTTAAAATAAGAGTGCTGTAGGGAACCATTTCCACTCTACACAGACCTTTGAGTGATTGCGTTCAAAAGCTCTGTAACAGATGAAACTGGTAAAAATAAAAGGAAAAACATGGGTTGGCAGGAGGAGACAAGCTATTAATATCTTTCAGCAAAATATGCTGGGAGAAAGGACATATTTTCTCTCTGAAGTTTTGGTGTACTGAAGAATAGCACTTGGACAGCCACTTGAGTACAGGAACTGGTGTTTTGCTCCCTGTTTCCTCACTTCTACAGGAGAAAAGGCCAGCCAACTGAGCTCAGTAATGGAATGTAAAAAGGACTTACTTGCCACATAATAAGTAAAAAAATGAAGAAAATTATAGTGAGTTGACTTTCAGCGTGGGAGTATGAAACATATAAGCAAAATATTTGCTACAAGTCTTGCTTAAATTTTCATTTTATGTTTTCATGATGTGTGTGTAGTAAAAGTGTGGGAGTGACAGGACATCACGTCCTTTCCCTTCTGTCATGGTTTAACTTTACACTATCTATCAGCTTAAATAGTGAACTGCTGGCTTAATAGAGGTAATATTTATGGGATGACATCAGAGGATACAGTTAGGGTTCTGATATATCAGGTTCTGAAACTTCCAGAGACCAGTGATGGGACATATCTACAAATAAAATGATTGTCCTTGAATGTTTTCTGAACATCTTCATAGGAGACTGCAAAAACGCACTGCACATTCTTTCCTCGAAAAACAAAGTGCTAGACTAATGCTTTTGCATGTGGATAGATTTAAATTTTTCCAAGAGACTTTAAGGTTTCATTCCTTATTTGTCCAAGTGACACTCTTTCTTCCTTTGATGTACCTGTACTAACCAACTTATACAGACTGATTGTTCTTCTTATTAACACCCATTTATTTGGTAATAGTCTTTCCAAATCATTTGAGATCATGCTACTGGAGAGTGAATCAGTCTATCCTGACAATGCTCCTTAATAACAGTAGATGGGATTTCTCAATATAATCGAGGTGACCCAAAAAGTATTGTACAGATGATTTACTATTTTGTCAGACAAATAGTAGAAGATTGGCTCTTTCCCTGTGTTTGTTTCTGCTTCCTTCACTATCATTAGTAAAATATCCATTGACTTCCAGGACACAGAATTAATTGTAACATGCTAATCACACTACTTCCGATCCTGGGGGATTTTGCCATTGCCTTTCTTTTGCCAGCATACTGCACAGAAGTTAAAGATGGGGAGTGGAAGCCTCAACAAGTCAAATCCTGCTCTCTGAATATACTACCAGGAATACTTAAAAAAACTGTTCTCACTTGGAAAATACTGATACATTAAAATAAAACTTTTTTTTTTTTTTTTTTGCATTGGGGGGGGGCAAAATACAGTTTGGTTTATTTTATTTTATTTTAAGGTTTTCAGATCTTTAAAGGAATTTCTGGTCACAGTAAAGGTTGAAAAATCTGGGATTACCTGATAGTCAAATTACCTAATGGTCACCTAGGAAAGTAGAAGCAATATCGAGCCTGCACTGCATTTTAAGAATCTTCCTGTTCATCGCCCTTTGAGCTGTTTCAGTATGTTACTCACTATTTGAGCATTCCCAGCTTCATGCTGACAGTGTAAGGTAAAATATATTCATTATGAAAGTTTTAATGTAACTAAATATTTTTCTTTATGACTTTTGTTCTTGTATCATTTTCCTGATCTGAATAAGCACATTTATTAATCATATGGTTTGTATGCAATCTGAAAATTTCAAATAGTACAAGAAAATCTATTTGCAAACATCATGGAGGCATCAGATGATGTCAGACAAAGAAGTCTCCCACTTTTTGAAATGTGTTCCTCCTTGGTTTTTTGTTCTTCATCTTTTTTTTTCTTATAATTTTATTTTTTCTTCATTGGATAGCACAGACTACCTATAAAATGGGAAAAAAATTATGATTCTAAAATTTCATCATTCTTTAAAAAGTGGTGCTTTTTAAAGATTAAAAATTAATCTCCAAATTCTAAATGATTTACACAGCTCAGGGTTTCATCATTCCCACTTCTATTTTTAGTGTTATGGTACCTCAATATAAAGGAGTGGTTGATGTTATTAGCAAAGTACTGTATAGCTTAGGCCACATGAATTTTTAGTCGGAGTAGATAGAGTTAAATGTCTTTTATCAACCACATACATGCTTTTGAGAAATTCTGGGAGCACATGAAAGACAGCAGGCACTTAGAGGAGAAAGAGCCAGAAGAAATGCTACCCTACATGCATCTTTATACATGAAAAAGATTAAATTGCATCCAAATCAGGTATCCACGAAAGCAGAGGAAAAATTAGGAAACATGCAAAATAGAGCAAAAAATGATTGTTAAAAGGTTATAGTCTTTTAAAACTGACAAGGTTCTTTGTCCAGCTTACACACACCAGGAGTGCTAAGGAAGTGGGGGATGAAGCTGGCAAAGCATTAGCAGCATTTTCACAAGTTCACTCAATTTTTATTCACTTCAAGAGCCAGAGACAGATCTGAAGATTGCGAAAATGGGTCACACCGTTTCTTTACTTCAAAAAGGTGAAGAATAGGAAGAGATACATACATGATAAAGTTGATTCAGTCTTTTTGATAGTGTTGTAGGAAGAGAGTGAAAAATGAAGGCTTGAAAAAAATCCAGAGATACAAAGTATAGCAAAGGGTAAAATGTCACTCTGTTTGTTCAGCACTATTCAATTAAGGCCATCTCATATCTCTCCAGACGAAAGCATTTGTCCATGCCTAAATGTATTCATGTTGTTTGAGATGATATTATTGTGGTAGACAGGGAACATCAAAGAAGAATAATCAGTACACACCCTGCTAATTTCTCCACTTCACAATTACATTTAACTTAGAAGATCCTTTGAGAGCATCCCACTTCAGAGTCCTGGATAGACAGGCACGAAACATGAGATCCCTTTCTGTAGTTCCAATTCCTTCATCACATTCAAAGAGGCTAAACCTTTAAAAAAGAATTCACAATATAAAAGATTCCTAGGCATTCCTATATGCTATATCAGGATGTGATTTTATTTTTACTTTCACAGTGAACTGTAGCTTAGATCTGTTTAACACTCTCAACTGTAAACAACACAATTTACCTGCAGTCATGAGAAACTGTACCAGAAATCTTGTAGATAAACTCAACTTTGCTGTTGTTACTACAGAAAGTGGGCATTCTATTCCCGTTATATGAACATCATGATTCCCTGAAGAACTGGTAAGATTATGGTTTGCCTAATTCTTGAGTAGTTGCAGGTTTTGTCAGTTTTTCTGAACAGTTTAAATACTGGGAGTATACAGAGGCAGTGATAATGGTCAATAAAAAACACTTGAAATCTGTCAGTTAAATGCTTATTAGCAAGGTTTATGTAAGTAAAACATTTGTGTACTTTCCTTTTAAGGCCTGATGCAGAAAAGCTGCTTTCCTCTTATGTGTTCTTAAATTCAGTCCCACCATGCCTGTTTGCTCTGGCATTGTTCATGAGGGCATCCTTCTGCCGCTCAAATCTGAGGAAGGTATGACTTCATGCTGCTTGATGGCTGCATGGTAAGGCCATGTGTGATGGATCTTTTAAAATGGTGCTTATTTTCAAGAATTCAGGAATGGGAGTTCTACACAATCATTGTACCCTAAACTACAGATATACCTGTTTTAAGTGTGCATTTATCTATTACCAAAATACAAGCCCAGAGAATAGTAAATAAAAGATGAACAGATGTTGTATTGCTGCATATTGGACACCAATTAAACTGATATGCCAGCATAGCATTTTTTCTTGTTCTTCTCTCAAAATATTTTTTCTATGGCATCAGAGCTTGCTTCAAGTGACAAACTGCTGCAGCAGCATAGCTGGTGTGGCCATATGGCATGTGGTCAACAGAACACAGTTGTAGAAATGCCAAAAATGGAAGCACTCTACTCTTCCCAAGCATGTTTCTTCCTGAAATTTGTCTGTCTGTAATAAATACTAAATTGCAGCTGAACAGAAAAATCTGGATGTGGAATTAGTATTAAACAAATCCTTATTAAAAGCATTAGATTCTACTTTAAAGATAAAATCAGTGTGTCATATCCTCTTACTCATAGGCAAGAAAATTCACCAGATACCACATACAGCTGTTTCTTAACTGTTGTTAAGAAACACGTGTGTTAAGAACACATTTTTGGAGGGTCAGTATTTGGCTCTCTTTACATTTTTTCTACATTAAAATTTGTACCTCTTAAGGATAAAGCACAGAAAAAAAATATCCCATGATCAAAACATATAAGAAATATTTGTGGGCTTATTTCCAGCTTTTAACAGCTCCTAAAACTATTTCTGAAACTAGTCAATTAACTGTTATTTGGCATCACAAATTTATATTAGTTATAACCTTTAGTCCAGTTCACAAGCACATATTGCAGAGTTTTCATATGGTCAAACCAGAAGACATACATCCTAATTTCAGAGACCAAAGTAAGGGGGAACTTCATAGGCAAGAAACTTCAGTGGTTCCCCAAGAGACTCAAGAGTTCCAGGAGGTGTGTCACTCTCCCTCTCATACCTAGGGATTCAGATTACTCAGTAGGAGTTCTGTGACTCTGATGAACTTTTTGTTTAAACTTTTTTTGTGAAATACATGCACTTCGAAATGTTTGTGCTACCATCCTTGTTACAGACTGCTCTAAATCTCTGACTTTCAAAAAAACCAAAAGAAACTCACATACTTTTAGTCAGAAGTAGTAATGTCCTTCGTGAAAGAATGTGGAATAACCAGGATTATGCAAATAATCATATTGCATAAAGTCCTCTCTTAGTACCATGAAAATAGAAACATAACCTGATAGGTTGTGTAGCCTGCTTCATGTAAGATTTCTGATTTCCTATTCAAATGGACAGAATGGTAATGTCCTGCATTTAAACAACCACTTTAAAATGAAAGCTAATGATGTGGTTTGGGGTTGTCTTCTGACACTCATCTGACACCAGTTGCCATCGAACCTAACCTGAGGCACCTCAGAATTTGATAGCTGTGTAAGGTAGGCCTTTATCCTTGTTATGTAGTCCATGGAGATAGGCACTTCCAAAATGATTCACACAACCTGGGAGGGAAGTTTTTCCCTTGTATGTGGCATGGGATGATAATGAGTCACCAGCCTGAGGTTCTTATATCACTCCCTGGAAATTCCCCCAGTATCTATTAAGGGATCAGCCAACTGGTCTAAAACAAGAGCACCCAGTTTAGATGCATTAATGAAATGAACTTTACCAATAAAATAATGAATGTAATTTAACAGGTAGAGGCTTTGAAACAAATGGCTACTTTCTATAACAATTTTTTTTTTTTCTCGTTGCTTATTTCACCAGATGGGTTCTGAAACTGTAAGAATATGTCTTAATGTAGTAACGGTATTCTTAATGAAGTTAATGGGATTGTGGTAACTCTCTGAGGAAAAATGCAATGGTTTGAAATAATTATTTTAATTATCTTTAAATCCTTGTTTAGCATTGGAGGTAACCATAACTGTTATATCTGTCCAAGAAGTAAGTAAATTCTATAAAGGTAAATTAAAAACTGCAAAACAAGTGATTTCCTGCAGGAATTGTAAATCATCTCAGAAAACCTGAGAGAGATATATTTGCTTACAGACATGAAAAGTCTTTTTACATTTTAACCTCAAAGAAAAAAAAAAGTCAAAGACAAAAAAAAAGAAACACCATTCACAGCTAAGATGTCAGTAATTTTTATCTGTTCTTTCCTGAAGGCTGTGGCATTTTTAACTCTAATTTTTATCCAGGAATTACTCAGAACGGCTGAGAAATCCTTTTAAAACTGTGATATGTTTTACATATATTTACAGAGATGGTTTTAGTCACTAATTATCTCCTTTGATTTTAAAGAAATGTCTATATATTAATTCATTAGCCCACTACAAGCATTTTTACCATAGAGACATTGCTACTTTGCCAATGCAAGTACCATCTTTATATGTAAGCATCTTTATTTAAAAGAAGTTCTTGGAAATTACCTATCTGCTCTCAAAACTATTATTTTTTAATGACATACCCATAAAAGGCAGAAGAAATAGTAGCAGCAGTGATCTTAGATTTACGTGGAAGAGTCAATCTCTTATTTCCTCCGGGACTAAACGGGAGCAAGACTGGAGGGTTTTGCTGAATATTATACAGTACAAGACTTTTACAAGTACAAATCCAGTTTAGAATACTCATAGTCTTCCCATCTCTTCTAGCTGGGATTAGATTTCCTTTTCCCTTTTTCTTCCCTCTCCCTCAGAAATATTTTCTTCTTTTAGAGAACCTTGAAACTTCTAGATAAATCCATTACTACAAAATGAAGACCAGCTGTTAATATTTTATGAGGCTGATGAATATCTCTTACCACTTTGGCAAGACAAAATAAAAATGCATGTTTATGGTATAATAATTAGCAACTTTGGAGATGATTCAAAGACAGACGTAGTGAAGTCTTGACTAGCGATGTCAAAAACAAGGAAAAGAGATTTTGCTTTTCAAGACTGACATGAAGCCATGGTTGTCACATATGAGACCTATGAATATTTAATACTGTGTGGAAATTAATTTTTAATATACTCAAGTCCTATATGACACAAGTACTTGGCACATTTCTTTCAAAATGAAAAAATAAAAATGTTTAACTACATTCTGTGAGTTTGACCTTGAAACCTTTACATTTTGCAGTTCTAAATGTCAAACTCTATTCTACAGCATTACCATTATAATTTCAGAAATTACTCATGTAAATCTACATTCCAAAAAAAAAAAAAGCAACATGTCTTTTAAAGCTGTTGTGATACCTGGAATCCATCCATGTATTGACCATTAACCAGGAAGAATTTATTACAGAAAATTTCTTAAAAGGACAAACACAAGCAACAAGGTTGCACACAGTTTGATTCTCAATTGTTTCTTTCTTAAAATCATGCACAATATGTATTTTTAATTAAATCAGACATCTAATGTTGAATAATTTATTATAAAAACAATGTGACAACAATGAGACTAAAAAGCATTTACAATTATAAACTTCTGAAGTTGGAGCAGAGGTAGCCCAAGACATTCTTGATAAATAAGATTTAAAGAGAGCATTGTGAGTTTTAAAGCCCTGGTTACATTTTTCAACATAGTACCATCTTAGTTTATCCAGAAGGTTCTTTGCTTGTCTGCTTTTATAACTGGTCAAGAAATTTATTATTTCACTGTACACGAGGCCCATTATTTCATATACATAAAAAGTGCATATTACATGAACTTGTTGCCTGATTAAATTACCATTTGCTTTGTTAGCAAATGGCTGAGGATTGGCTTCTGTCAAGGCAAGGGCAGATAACACAGTTGACTCAATCTTTTTCAACCCTGCTTTGGTGGAAACTGTTCAACATAGATGAAATGAATTTGATTCTCTTTCTGTGCCCACTGAAAATTATATAAAACATTGGCAAGCCCAATTAATGTCTGAATTTGTCGTGAAACCTCAAATGAGCCAATATCTTTTCTTTCTGCAATTTTAATAGAAATATGCTAATTTAAATCTTCAGTATATAACATAGCACCTCAACACTCCAGCCTTATTTCACCAAGCAGAAATCTGATTAGCTTTAACATTCTACATGCATGTTAGAGAATGAGAATATCCTTCTCATTTTAAATGTTTTATTTAATGAAATCATGTATTGTTGATACTTTGTACAGCATTAAGGTAAATATTTACAAGAAGCTTTGTAAGTATCTTTTTCACTTATATCTAGTATTAAAAGTCACGTGACTTTTATTCTGTATTTTAATTAATAATTTAATTTCATAGCTGAATATGAACAATTATGCAAATTTTTAAAGATGCCTGCAGTGCTTTTAAAACCAAGATAAAGATAAAATATGATTCATAAGGAGAGGCTAAATATGTATTTTATTTTATTTACCTTGTTTTTTTTCTTTTGTATGAATTTTATTGCCTTGTCCTGAGAAAAAGAAAAAGGATTTTTTTTGCTCTAATTGTATATGATTTTTTATTGTACTGAACAACTTATTGAACTATGAAGAAACAATATTTTAAAAATTAAGTTCCTAGACACAATTCTGAAATATAGGCAAAAGTTCATCACGGAGTTGCCATCCTTGGAGATATTCGAAAACCACCTGGAAATGGTCCTAGGCAACTGGCTCAAGGTTTCCCTGCTAGATTGGACTAGATGGCCTGCACAGGTCCCTTCCAACCTCAATCATCCTCTGATTCAGTGACCTGGAGGGATGTAAGGGTTACGGTAAACACTGAGCCCAGCTCTACGGCTCTGTTAAGAAGAGATAAATTTGCATTTCCATTACTTATGCCATTTCATTCACATGTCATAGGGAATAATTACGGTCTTATTCTGCCAATGATCAAGGTGTCTAGATGGGAGCTTCGAACTTTGGACTGTGGAATAAGTGCAGTAATGTTCTTGGAGTGATATACTGGGTGTTTTAGGTACACTGGAAGAGTGAGACTTATTTAACCAAAGCGTGATGTTCACAACAGGAAGGCTGGATTCCCACTCAGGGGTACATTGTCACGTTTATACTGTATGTCTTGTCTTATTGATAGACAGACAGGATTATTCCTCTTACATCTGTGTAAAATCCATTTATTTATTACTGTAGAATTAGTTTTTGCAAAGGACCGATTTTCACTTGCAGACTTTTTCACTGTAAAAGCTGCAGACATAAATTAGAAATCTTCTTCTTTAAGTATTTTGCAGGGCGCTCTCCTGGGAAATGGGAGACCTAAGCTGTAAATCTCATTTCATTCTTGTGGTTAGCTGTGTCCTGTGAGCCTGTCTGCTGAACTGGGGGTGCATATTTTTTGCTGTTCTTTAATGAACAATAAAACTATTTCTGGAGAGCAGCAAACAACACCTTGGAATTAAAATGTATGTGCAAGTTCTTTAATTTATTCATGTTTCCAAAAAGAAAAGGAATGTGTGATAATTTAGTTGGTTTCAGAAGGCTTTTTACATTGCCAGTAAGGATCAGACCCTTGAACTAAAGCAACTTTCTCTCCATTCAAAGTCTGCAAATATAAAAAGCAGGAACTCTATGGGTGGACTGGTGCCAGTATTCTCACAATGGTGCAAATTTCTTTGTCACTATCAGTCTGACTGCACTGGGTGACTTCTACCGGAGTTTAGCACAAAAATCTTCCTGAACCAGGAAGATAGACCAGTCTATGAAAGCTTGAATCAACATTTTGGCGGCTTCATGTTACTGGTTTGCTTTTGTGTTACTATGCATCTGCTTTACTCATTTCCCAATTCCCGACTTGTTTTTTTTTTAAATCCTTTCTGATCACATTACATACAATTAAATTACTTCATTGAACAAATCATGTTCATAAATTTGTCTTATTGATTGTCCAGAACACAGTGCTTCAAGAACCCAGTGTGCTGCATGGCTCCTGTACAGCTCTGCAAGACAATAAAATGATTTATTCTAATGGATGACCTATTTATGATGGAAAAACAAATCTAATTTCAATTACTGCTCTCATTAGGATGACTCATGAAAACTGGAACTTTTGTTTTAGTATAGGTCAAAAAACAATGAAGAATGATTATATTCATTATGCAGACTCCTTCTATCTGTTATTTACCAGTATAAATAATACATTTCAGTTTGTGTTTTTGTTAATAATAAATTTTTGAGACAGAAAGGATCTGTAAACTGCTTTTGTTATTCTTTTAGAGATGCCTGCAAAAGCACATCAATATTGTGACTGATAATAATATATGATATAGACATTCATAGTGAAAGAAAAAGATTATCTGCTACAGCAGGTTTCTGTTTATTAGAAGGATTTTTCAGTGGAGTAAAGACCAAAGAAGAAGCAGCAGGGCCAGCACTGCTGGAGTAGGAAATGTTGACTGTCTGCTCTGTCATTATCTCTGATCTCCAGAAAAGCCACACTGGGACATGTGGGCCATCAGCAAGTGGTGGCAGTAGTACAACAGAGCAAGTGTTGCTCCTAGAAACAGTAATTATGTGCCCACTCCTTTCACATGGAAGAGACAGAAGTGCAGGTCTCCAAGGACATGTCTCTGCCTCTGTCTGATATTTTCAGCCCATTTATCCTTCTCTGTAAAACTTCTAGCTCTGGGTAGGTCCTGGTCTATGATCCTTGGTTGCCTAAAATTCTTAATGTTCTGAAAAGCAGAAAGAGCTTTATAAGCTTGAACTGCTGTCATCATTTATGATCCTAGGGAAAGCAGCACCTTTCATGAAATAGGATCAGTTCTTCTTGTCAGCACGAATTGCATGAATGCCCAGGTTGGCTCTTTATATCTCTGTGTCCTAATGACAGGTGTTAAGAACAAATGTCACAAAACAGTTCAACGTACAAAATCCATCAGTTCTGTAGCCTCTGATAATATGTTAGTACAAATATTACGGTTATTGCTTTATTTTGCAGTAAATATTCAAAGGGTCCTTGGGGATTTTGAGTGGCTGTTTTGTAGACAAGCAAACTTCAGAGCTAGATGGTGTGCATTTCCATCACAAGTCATTGACAAATATATTTTTTCTTAATAAAGGGTGAATGACATGAGGCCTTATTTTTCTGCTTAAAGAAGTTTCTAAAGGCCTCTGAGGGTCTGATGAGCATTTCTTGCTCTCTATATTGGTCTGGAGAAAAGAAATATCTAGAAAAGTATTTTTGGTTCCTCCTACTGTGGCAAAAATTTATGGACAAAACATTTCAGAATAAGTGAATTCCCTAGAGGAAAGTTATGTATATTGAAGGGTTGAAGAATGAGGGGAAAATCTTTGAAAAGTGATACCTCCCAGCACTTAATGAAAGTGATGCAAATCAATTCAACCCTTTATTCAGCACTGTGTCTGGAAACCTTAAATAAAGACCTGTTTTCCAAGTTAAAGGGAATAAATAAAACCTTTAAGTAGTGAAGCAACAACAGGAAAAACACATCAAAGTCAGCTGGCACATCCTTTTCAAAAACAGCCTCGCAAATGTGCTGGTCAAGTCAGTGAGGTGGGAGAAAAAAAAAGAGCAAATGTACTTTCTTTTGTCCAGTGTTTTTTAGGTCAGTTATTATAAACATGCTTGGAAGCCAGCCCTTTGCTCAGTGGGGTATATAAGTAAGTAAATGTGCACTTCTTTAATCCTAAATATTAGAAGATCTTTACATAGAACACACATCTAAGCAAGAGATTTTGCATATAATTGCATGATAGTCAGAAGAAAAATTCCGATTCCAGAAATCCTAGTGAGTGTGCAGTACTTCAGTTGGCAAACAAACATGAAATAGGCCTTTCAGATAAGTTAAGAAATGAGTTTCCTCAAAGACCAATGTTCTGAGTTTTGAAATGTTGTTTCTTTAATTTTCCTAATTGATTAGTTCTGCTTGGTGAGGGGTTTTTTTAGAGAAGAATAGAAGTAAAGGACTGAAACAGCATAAGAAATTAATTTCTAATACATTTCCAGTATTTAGCAATAAGTTATTTTGTAGAGTTTCCCAGTTTCTAAGCCACAGGAGTATGAATCTCTTGAGACAACTAATTTGAAATAGAGCTTTCTGAGACATTATTTGAAAACCCATCAAAGGCAGTGGGAGTCTGTCCAATAATATTAGTGGGAAAAATTCTTAATTATTCCAGGGAGATCAGAATTTGGCAGAAGCTACCAAAGCAGTGGAATTAAGCATAAAAAAGAATTATGCCCTACAAGCAAACTATAGCAACGTATACTAGAATTTAAAGATCGTTTCTTTTCCAAAGGGGTTCCTTGCCTATGCCTGTGTCACCACAGATTTCTAGTAGCTTCTCCTCCAAGTGCTAGTGAATCCCAAGATTGTTTACTATCTAAGATCAAAAATGACTGCACATTTCAATGTCTATAGAGGATAAGTACATTTACCAAAAGTGTAAAATAATAGCAGAAATAAAATGTTACTGACATTTATTTAGAAAAAAAATTGAAAACTTCGATATCTGGTCTCTAGAATCACAATTAAACTGCAGTTGTTTTCATAATGAATATGACCTGTGATCCAGTAGTTCATAACAATAAAATCTCATTTTTTTTAACACACAAAAAATTCCATTTGATGCTGCCAGGGCAGTTGCATTTCTTCAAGTGAACTCAAGAACGAATGTGCATTTTTAAGATTAGGGTTGTCTACAGGGAAGTTTATTTTCAAATAGATATATTTTCATTTTCATACTTCCAATATACTCAGATAGTAACCTCTATATTGACCTTACCTCTTACAAATCCATAGTAAATAATTAGCATGAATAGTTAACAAGAGCCAAGCTATAGGCAATTTGGCATTCAATTAAGGGTTTCTGTGCTGAAGAAATATTCGTGTCTTACTGGAAACTTTTAATTTCTGTTCAACTCTGAAAGATCATTGAACCCTTGGTCAATTGGAGATTTAGTTTTAACCCTTGTAGAATATTATTTGTTTGACTACTCCATTATTTTCTGGTCTCCAAATGACTGAGTCACTGTAAGTACTTAACTGGTGCTGATGTCTTTTACCTTTGTTAAAACATTCTTCCTCTTATTGCTGGCCCTGCTCATCCTGAGCACTGACTCATCCTGAGAATCTTTTTTTTGCTCTCTTAGAGATACGTTAACATACACTTTTTATATACTTTTTATTTTCTTTTTCCAATCATTCTTTCAGAAATACAACAATACTCTCACATCAGTTCAGTTTTGAAGGACTATAAAGGTATAATTTCAAGAGGTATTTGTCTGAAGTATGTACATATGAATGTGTGGGAATCAATTCACCAATGTATTTTTTTACTATTAGTCTGGAACTGCAAAACTGTGTAAAATTTTAGTAGAAAATTGACACACACCAAAAATAGATGAAAAATATCCTTGTGTTGTGACTAATCATCTTTGACTTTTGCTTTCACATTTTGCTGCAGCTTTGATAGAAATCAACAGGTTATTCCACAGAGTTCAGTGGGAGTTGGTCTAAGTCATCAGTTACCCACCAATAACTTCCTCTGACTTTGGCATATAAAAAAAAGCAGTTTCAGTCCTGTTAGTGAAACTTGTGTTTCTGCAGAGTAAAAAGAAAAAAACCTGAAATTCCAGTCTGTTCCCAAGGGACCAGGACTCAGCTCAGGTCATTGCTAAAACTTCAGTACTAAGAACTTAATTATGAACATGAATACAGTAGTAGAAGATATAGCACTACACCATTTCTAGGTGTTTAACTATTTGACTGTCTGAAGACAGACACAGTTAAACCTCTGCCCCCACTTTAACCAGGACTGATCATTTTTTAGTATAGTTGTCATAGTCTCTGCCCCTGACATCTACCAGATAACTGTGCACTGTCACTTCTCCAGCTGCATAAATACTGAAGAAATGAAAGTGCAACACAACAGAAGAAGATAGACTGTCTGGGGCTTTTGATCACTGAAGCATAGGGACAGTTTTCCAGAAAACTGTTTTCAGAAGTTTGTCTTTTAGTTTTTCCTCCTTCCACCCTGCTTACCTATAGGTTGCCATTGGAACTGAGGAAAATGTTTACTGCCACATATGCAAAATGAAGATGTTAGATTGAAAGATAGTCAATACACTGTATTAAGCTGTTAAATTAATCTGAAATAAAAGAGCCTGTCTGTTTTATTGACCATTCCCTTCAATGTTAAGACACAGGCCAAGTTCTCTTGAAGTTGACTTTTTCAACTAGTTAATGGATATTTATCATTGTCTTCAAAATTTTTCATTCTGAACAAGTTTTATATGCATCTAAAATAGAGATGTTGCCTGGGTAAGTATGTAATGTCTTCATCAAATCATAATTGCAGCAACAGATGAGGCAATAATTACATTAAACTGAAATTTTGTACAGTATTTCCCATTCATGTGTAACCTATACTAATACATATAACAGAAACTGGGCATGGTGATGGGTGTCATTTATCTACAATAATTTAAAGGAAAAAAGATATGGTAGAAAGACAGATTACTTCTTACAGACATAGCCAGAACAATATCCTTACACAATCCCTAAATTCTTGCAATTGCATATAGTTGCTCTTTGCACACATATGGTTCCTGTACTGTTTAGACAACATGGATTCAGAGGAAAGGTAGGATGAATCCTCTCCATTTCGGTCAATGTACTGTTAGAGCACATTGTTCATCTTCTGGTGAACATCTGAGTCTAAAGTGACAAAGACCGTAGAAAAGTGATTTGGTCCTCATTATCTTGTTCATTACACAGTCATATGCTGATGGAGATATATGTGATCTTAAGAAAAAGACTTATTGCCTGTTTATGTATTTTTATATAATTTTAATTGTTTACTATTGCCCCAAGGAATGGATTTCAGCCAGCATGAATAATATTTTTCAATATCCAAATTTTTGTCGTCAGGACTGGTTAAACTAATCCTCTGAAATTTTTAATTTTTTCCCAATCTTTTTCCCCCTCTGTGAATTTTTCATTATTTTTCCTTTTATTTTCTTCATCTCTCCTTTTTTTTTTTTTTTTTTTTTTTTTTTTTTTTTTTTTTTTTTTTATTGTTTGGTCTTTGGTTCTACTCTGGTTTCATGAATTTAGACAATTTTCTTGAGCATGTCCTATTTCTTAGTACTTTCCACACATTTATTACAACTGAAAGCATTTAAAAGTCATTATAACCACAGTGACCAAAGTTAGTAAGTTAGTTTAAAATTCATGCATAGTTTCCAGTATTATCACATTTGTGTTCCTTTAATTTACTTCTTGGTTTCTCAGCTTGTATCATTATGCTTAGGTCATATTTTCCAACTTTTCCCTCCTATGTTAACGTCAGTTTCAAATCCCTTTTATTCAGACAAGTCTATCTGGTATTTAAAAAACTTACATACTTCCCAATAGAATGAGAGCTATTAATACATTGTCAGAGTTCTGATCTATAGGCAAAAGCCATTTTCCCCTGTTCATGTGTTGCATAAAAAGTGTCCAAGAAAGAGAGTGAAGTGGATTTTAGTTCTTCTCCAAGCTTGTTCTCAGTTTTGTTATTCACTTTGCCTAGTGGTCAGAGTTCTTTGTGAAAAATGTTTGATGATGCTTTAAATAAAACTTGTCCTGGAAAAGATCTCAAAGGTCATCTAAGTCAGCCCCTTCCCTCAGACAAGACCAACATTTCTGTGACATATTTGACTAACCTTTTCTTAAAACTGTCCTTTATATGATAAACTAGATAACATGTTCCATTAGTTAACTCACAGTTAGATTCTCTTTACCTTCTGTACAGTTTATCTCTTTCTCTTCAATTTCTCTTTATCTTTCAACTTTTCTTGTGTCAGGACTCTGTCTTCAGAAATGGCAACTGCAATTCCTTCTTCTTTACTTCAGGTCAATTTTTGTAGAAGTTTGACATTCCATACCATTCCTCTGAACTTTCTTTGATTCTTATCTGCGAATGGAGTTCTCTCTACTGGACGAAATGCTTCAGATGAAGCTTCCTCAATGTTTTGTAAAGGGACACCATTACCTGTGGATCATACTTCTGTTTACACATGCCTGTTGATACTTGCCTATTACTGCACAAGCAATAACAAGCAAAAACCACTCTGACTGTGGTCTCATATCCCTAGGTTATTTCATGCACAAATGCAGTCTAAATCAGTTGTCACCTAGCTTTTGATCTTTGCATTCTTCTTTACAGAACTACAACCTATTTAATCTTTTCAAAGCAAATCTCCAATCAGTTGGTATAATTCCAATTCAATACATTGTAGTCACACTAAATCTTTTGAGCGTCATCCGTAATTTAAATCAGCAGACTTTTTATTCTGTTATCGTAGTAATGAGCGAAACAGAGCAGTACCCAATGATTAACACGGAAGAAGTCCACAAAAATGAGCCAACATTAGGTATTCTTTAAGTACAATCTTCTATCTGGTTTTGCCTATATCTGATCATAAATCCAAATCACGAAGTTCTTAGCCTCATTTTGAAAAGATCATACAGGTCATTTTAAGAACTTTCCTCTGGTTGAGACAGAAGAAAACGATGGTCTTTCTCCTTATCAGTTGACATATGAAAGAATTTTAAATGTTTATTCTTGTTTATTCTTGAGAATCAGTGTGGACTCTTTCACATTTCTTATTATTTTCTAGGATAACTGCTTACAAATAATTTTAGTACTTTACCTAGTATTTTTCTCTAAATGAAAACAAAATAAATGGTCTACAATAGCAGAGATTGTCATCTTCTTTCTCTTTTAAAGGGACGTATTATAATACAGACTCTTATAAAAATACTTTAGTTGCTTGTGTGCAGTACCCCAATTAGGAGTCTTGACAAATTGGACACCTCTTTAAAAGAGTGCAGAGAGACAGACAACTTTCACATATTTGGATTAAATACTAAATAGGTATAGACAGCTGATTAAGATAATCACTAAATGTTTAAAGTTAGGGACTAAAAAACCTTAGTTTTATGTATGGAAACCCCATCTATTCTCCATAACTTCTCAGTTCTTCATTAATATTTTGGAGGTTTTTTGGGTTATTTCTCTAATCAATTCCAAATGAATTTCACCAGACTCAGTTGATTTAAAGTGACATTTATCTACTCTACCTTAATTTTTTTACCCCTTATTTTTATTATGTTAAAATCAACTGAAACCATCAAAAATTTTACCGAAGCGTGATGTAAAAATGACACTAAACACTACCTTCTTCATATTATCATCCATTGAGAGCTTTCATATTGAGCAGTAGATGAGGTCTGTTTTGTCATCTTTACTACAATATACTCATTCTTTCTCATTATACTTTATAGATTTTTCTAGTTCTATAATATTCTGTACTTTGGTTTTTGTCCCTGGAGGTTTTCTCCTCCAGTTATCTGAAGTCATTTGACCTACTTTCCTATATGCTTCCTTCAATATTTGTGATCACTGAAAAGCTGATGATGTAGAAAATTAATAATTTAAATATTTTTCAGCTTTTCTCTGCATTACAGTGGTGGGTGCTTGTATACTATTAATATAATTTCCTTCAGGAGTTACCTTAATTATAATAATACTGAAATGCCACCAAAAAATATCAAACTAAATAAAAGTTGCTTAAAAGATGAGGTTTCGATTGTGGTAATGTGTACCCTATGGAAAGCCATAAAAATAACAGAAAAAAACCAAACAACGTATAGTAAAACTCCAGAGTAAAAAGGATTTATTTCAGCAAGGCTGCTTCCAGGCAAACTCAAACTTTTCACCATGAGTGGCTTCTATATATACTTAATAAATATTTAATTCCTACTGTTCAGTCTGTTCAATCCATCCCTTGATAATGAAACAGTTGTTTTTGAAAGCTCATCTATTTATATCCACCTGCTTCACATGCACGAGTAGACTGCTTGATACAGAGAGAGAGGGGAGAGACATAAATAGAGATGTGCGTTAATCTCATTTTGACTTTACATTCGGTATTACTAGAGTAACTCTAATTTTAAAGATATGTTAGTACAAAACCAGTGTATTTGAAATGTAAATCAGACGTGATTTGTCTGATTGATTGATCAGACATCAGAAATCAGACGTAGTTACGTTGCTGATGTGTTTGTTGATCATGCTGAATTTCCTCACAAATAGAGCATACAATATGCAAGTTGTTAGAGAACAGTCAATAAAAACATTTAGTATAGTTCACTAAAAAATGCCTTTGGCATAAGGTTTTGGTACTGCTTTAAGATTTTCTATGTCCTTTAAAGGAGCTCAGGTGGTTAAGGATACTATCATTTTTCTTAAGCTGTTTCTTTGTGTATGACTTCAGACATAAAATATTACTATGTACAAGGTATTATGTAATCCTTTGTCCTTCTTATATTACATGATCAAAGACAGTATGAGACCAGTAATAAGAGTAACATAAGCTCTGTTTTATTTCACTTAAGTAGAGAAAATGTCTTTAAAAATGTGTCTGGTTTCAGTGTCTAAGGAAGGTTGAGGTCAGTGTTTCTAACTATCTTGGTTTACAAGAACAAAGAATTCTCCTCACTTGTTCTGTAATTATCATCTGGACCTTGACATTCGATATGAAGCAAAGAATTTCCATTCAGAAATACATTTCTAGAACTGTGTATGACATATTTTCAAGTTTTTAAAAAGAAGATATAAATCTATCCATCTGTCTAAAGTCTTAAGCTCTATGGTGATAGACATTTTCCAGACATTTGCAATCCTTTGGCCTGTGTTAAGTAGAAAATCAGATCATAGTGGTTTCTCTTAACCTTAACATTTATTAACGTAGTTTAAAAATTAGAAGTAATAATGACAAAGATTACAGTCAGACCTTTTCCATGGAGTGGAATTGGAATAAAGCACTGGGGAAAAAAAACCACGTAAATTCAAGTTCACTGAAGCTCTGCAGAGCAGTATAACTGATCCCAGGTGTAAGCAACTGAGTGAATGCAAGTGGGCAAAAGATGAGATTTGCACACCATTGTTACCTTTAGAAGGAAAACTAGGAAATGTTTTATTTTTATTTAGGTGGAAAAATAAATGTAATTAACCATATTGAAATAAGCACAATGAAGTATAACAGGGCCTAGAACATGAAAGAGATAGATGTCTTGTTGCCATTTCGAGAACATGCTTAGCACTTAAATCACTCGTCCAAAAGACAGTGAGACCTGAGTACCAGATCAAACCCTTAGGAAGGTTTTACTCTGTTGCATTTACATGGAGTTTTATGTTGAACAGCAGATAAAAAGATGAAGGGGGAAGATTGGAAACACTAAAAAAAAAACAAAACAAAAGTATCTACCTAACAGTTAGTCTAGTTCTCTCTTTCTCTTCATCAAAATCTCTTGCATTTGTGGAGCCTCCTTCTTTTTATCTTGTTCTGCACTCTGACAGCTAGGAAGGCGAGGATCTAAGCAGGCTCAGGCGTATGAAGGATCATCCCAGCTACCTTCTCAAAGAGTGGACTACTTCCCCAAGAAAAGCAGTAAGAGTACCTGCTGCAGACAGATTTAGGCAGCACAGCACCTCTCATGACAAAAAACATGGCCTTTATGAAGACTTCCACTCCAGGAAGAACAGGGATATCTGAGCCCTAACTTGTCAGAGCATCAGGAGGAAGAGGAGTTCAAACGTCTTTACCAACTGTCCCTTCCCCTAGCCAGCATTCAGAGGTGTTTGGGGCTTGTGTGACACTTGCCAGAAGTATCTGACTCTCTCTGGGTGTCATGTATGGAGTGTCTTTTACCCAACTTTATCTGTGTGTTTTGGAGAGATCTATTCTGGTTGTCTAGCTCCCTCTATAGTCAGCTTAGACAGAGATGCTACTAATGGGTGGGTGGCTTATCCTTCCTCATGTTGGGGCACCTGGGGTTAGTAGATGAATCTCACTGGGCCTGGTTATTCCTGACTGAAGAGGAACCCTGCATCTTCAAATAAATCCCTAAATTTTAGATGACTTAAAATACATGAAACATCTTTCAGCCAAAACTTGCATATTCTAACAGGAGCTATTCATCTAATCATTGCAATATCTGAGTTGAACATTCCCAGCCACACACTCTGAACCTCACTTTGTCTCTTCTTAACCCTACAGCACCAGTTAAATGTGTCATAGTAAGACCTTACCAACATGTACCTAAGTTGTCAGGTTTTGACTTTGATGACAAAACTTTAAAATGGATTCTTTTACTAGATTTGTATTCACCAAGTATCAACTTCTTAGTGTGTGAATCTACATACTTTCATAAGCTCAGATTTGCTCCAGCATCCTTTGAAAATATGGTCAAGTGACCTGTTTTCCCTGAGGACCTGTCACGTACTCAAACCTCCATTCTTACACACATTCTCAAGAAATGTGGCTGTAAATTCAATTCCAGTAAACAGACTTACCTTTCACTTTCAGCACATTCCCTTTATTAGGCTACATACACTCCAGACTTGATTTAAATGACAACAAACAAATTAACAAGCTTCATTTCTTAAGATCTGTTTTCCATCCTGTGTTGCACACAGAATGCCACATAGGAAAAAAGTGTGTGAGTTTTACCTTCTTATGAACCCATCCAAAAGCAGAACCACAAATGTTTATTTTCCAGAGGAAAATTTATTCTGGAACCTGAGTTCGAATGTGTTGCTCTGAAGTTAAGTGCAAAATTAATTGTATTAGGGACTTCGGGTTAGCGAAACAAGGTGTGTTTTTTTCTTGTTTATTTGTGTGTATGAGTAAGAAGGGGGTTACTATATATGGGATTTCTTGGTTATTTTTGATACAAAACAGAGTATGGAAAAGCCAAAAGTATTATTTTCTTTCATGCCCATGGGATCAAGACCACAAAACCAAGAAAACAGTGAGGTCCAGATCCAAGAATATATTTAGAAAAATATAGTTGACTTTGATGTCTAAATAGTTTAAATACCCAAACTTCTGAAAGAGCTTGGGACACTAAAATTATAGTTTTTATTTCATTATTACATAGTTTTAATGATCTCCGGCTCCCTTGACATCGTCATCACTCATGACTCTTAATCACTCATATACTGTTAATATAAGAAACAATTTTGTTTTATCCACATCTATAAAGGAGAGGAGATTATCACCCTCCATCTTAAGAAAATTAAAAACTTATGCAGAAAAACATGGATACTACTGCTACTATGATAAATTTATAACTTGGACTAGAGACTGGGATAATTCTGGAGTATTCAAATGATTTCCTACTGCATTTGTTAGATTTCAATCTCCTTTTCAAAAGGAGATTGAATACACTTCCTATTGATACACTTCCTATTTAGACATTTCTTATAAAAGGCTTGTTGAAGACGTTGACTACAATCTGAGTGGCTGAATCAATAAATGGTTCACAGCAATAGCTTCTTCTTGGAAAGCAACTCCTGATTCCAGCAACTCCTGATTCTGGGTTTCCAAAAATATTTGGATCTCTCTCAAATCTGCAATAAATAATTTGTATTTGTTAGAGGAATCATCCCTTCTTTGTGTATTGTGTTATTCTGTTGTGCAATGTGTCATTATCTGGTGAAACTGGTCCCAAATGTGAAATCTTGACAGAAATAAAAAGTGTCATGGTAATTCAAAAGCCAGTTCCTTCTACAATTGCCTAAGGACACTACCAATTTCTTCCTATATTTTGACTATAAATCACCATCTAATACTAACAGTAGTGTAAAACCACAGTTCACATATAATTGACTCAACTGGACTGCTGGTTTTCAAGGAAATAATACAAAAGGAACTATTGAGTTAGCAGACACCTGCAAAAAAGATATTTAGAAAGCAAAATCACTTCTGGGGCATTACGGGAATTTGAACGCATGAAAGACAGTAACACTGAATCTTAATTTTTAACTACAGGTATCTGAAGAGGTAATGACTAGCTTGCATAGCTGGATGACTTCCTGAGAAGGAGAAATCTTAGATTTTCATGTAATTAAACTATGGAACACTTATAGCATTAGCCAGTATCAGCTGAGGCTTCTTGAAACATCTTTTAATTTAAACACAAGATTTAGTACTAAAAATTGATTATGTTCCTTTCACAGCACTTTAGTTATGTCAGGACGTAATGCCATTTAGTGACACACTGCAGTGCAGAAGAGCCAGGTGATCAAGATCCTTATGGGTCCAGTACATTATTGTCTGACACTGGCCATCTGTGTTTGTATCATGGAGAAACTCTTACAGCCTGGGGACCAGATCCCTTTCAGGTAGAAACTAAACTAGAAGACACTCTCTAGAGGGATTTCCAATGACTCCCAGCTCCTAATGGGCACATAGCTAGTAGAATCAGACCAGAGGTAGTCTGAACTGCACCCCCAAAATGCAGCAAGTCTGTATTAGGGGACCTTAGCAATGTCTACAAGTGTCTGAAGGGAGGGTGTCAAGATGATGGAACCAGATTCTTCTTGATAATGCCAAGCAACAGGACAGGAGGCAATGGGCAGAAACCGATGCACAGGAGGTTTCACCCTAATAAGAGAGAGAACTTTACTAAGTAGGTGACCACACACTGGAACAGATTGTCCAGAGAAGTTGTGGAGTTTCCCTCAGTGGAGATATTCCAGAACCACCTGGACACAATCCTCTGGAATGTGCTCTAGGATGACCCTGCTTGAGCAGGGAGGTTGGGCCAAATATCCACCATGGTCACAGAATCACCCATTCTGTGATTCTGTGTTTGTTCTGGTCTCGGTAAGAAGTGTTTTAGCCTCTAGACCTGCACTGGGTGTACTGCCCTATGTGCTGGCATACACACATCACCACTCTCTATCTGTGGACTGAACACGAAAGCGGTTTTCTAATTAGATATTAAGTAACTAAAGGGACTAGTTTCCTTATTTAAGCTTCACAGTGAATTACCTTAAAATAATTACAGTCATGTGGTTCCTATGTCATATTTTGAGGGAATCTGCAGAGCCTTTAAGGGATTTACCCTTATCAGAAAGGCCCTTGACTGCCTGGCAGTCAGTTTCTGTTGCCTGATGGCAATGAAGCCTATTTCGAGCCCGATGCCTATAGTGGTAAATATTCCATATCCCTCATGGTACTGACTTAGCTAAAATTTGCTTGAATTGCCCAGGGAAGTCAAATATTGCTGCTGCAGTACTAATATGGACCAATTTCAAATCTGTATCCTCACCAGAGAAAACTGCAAAGTAGAAAACAACCCTTACCTTTGTCACCCTTTAAATAGGGCCAATTACACAGATGCAACATGATCTTTTGTTAGACTGTTCATAAATACAATTTCAATACAAACCAAACCAAACCATTGACCTATGTTGCATGATAATTTGTTTAAATCGCTTCTTCTGGACCAATACTTTAGAAAATCTGATATATTATTAAAATTAAATATTAGATTTATTTTCATGTAGTTTTATTCTCTTTGAAATGCAGAATCCTTTAAATAATGTATTATGTGCTTAGACCCTCTTTATGCACTAAGACTTGTGAAAATGACACCTTTGGAGCATATACAGGTGCAAATGTATTTCCCTGCCACCTTTAAAATAAATGTAACTCAGACTTCTTCTGAAGAAACCCTTTAATTATGCATTACTTTTTATCTCATTATTTGTTTAAACATTCACAGTTTTTCTCAGAACTGACATTGAACCAGTGGTTTGTGTTTCTGTGTCCTGAAGGTGTTGGTAATTCCAAAACACTTGGGAGATTTATGAACTGTAGCGGACAAGTTTTCTGAGTATCCTTCGAAGACCACACCAATTTATTAGCATACCATTGTGACTTTTTAAAAATTAAAGACAAAATAATGAGTTTTCTCATCCATCTACGAAGACAGAAATCACATTTTCATCATCTCTTGTAATACTTTTTATGTCACATTCCTTTTATTGATCTTGGACTAGAATTACATAGGAGGTTTCTTAGTAGGATTTATGAAATATTCAAATAGGATAATATAATCTGTTATAAAAATCTGTTCCCTAGCTTGCTTTGATTTACTGTTTTTATGTACACATGCTGCTTTTCGGGGCCCTATCCTTGGCTTTTAAAAAGCAGTAAAATAACCAAAGCGATGCAATACAGAGAAAATAATAAAGTTTTATATGTACTGATGACCTAATCTCGGTTTTTGCCATCCTGAGAATTTTGTCTCATGTGCATACCTACCTAAGAATGGATATCTTCTCCATTGGATCATTTACGTGAGGTACTGACACTTTGTTGCCTGTGAAATACTCATGGAAAACCAAAACAATTATTTTGATAGCACTTGAAGAATATTTCACTATGATTTCATTCTATGATCATACCATGCCATGGACACCATTGGCCACAAGTAGGCCTAAACGAAATTTCAACTATTTGGGTCAAATGTGTTTGATTTTCTTTCTGAACGAAGAACCAGGTAAGATACATATAATATCAAGACTAAATTCAAGTTTCTTTGAAGTTAATTATTTCAGTATTATCTTTAACAACTATTTAGGAAATAAGTTGAATCTTGACTCTCTGAAGACAATAAGAGTTTTTCCACTTAGTAACCATTTCATTCTCAAATTCAAACTGTCAAGAGTCCTTGTTGGAGTTTTCTAGAACACTGGTGTACAAATTTTTCTGGAGTTTTGTGATCTCTCCTTATCTTTGATTGCCATTTTTGTCTGTGTCAGGTGTTCACTTACACTAAACATCTGTTTTCATCATTAGCTATGTGTGTACTTTGCAATTTGACCCTGAAACAAAATCCAAGTGCTTAACTGTGATTTCTTAATAACAAGTCCATTTAAAGAATTTAGTGCAAAGTTGAGCAGAACAGGAAAAGATCTTCAAATGTATCAAATAACTGTAGAGAAGATGCAAGAAAATATTACATGGTACATTGCTTTTTATAGTAAAATGTGTAGCAGAATGCAAATTCTTTAAAGGGATGATTATAAGAACATTTTGAAAGAACAGTTAGTTATCCAGTTCTCGTTGAAAACTAGTAGGGCTCAGGTACATCCATCTACTTTACTCTGTCAAGAACTTCTTCAACATGGCATATTTTGGAATTTTCCATGTGTTTGTCAGTTTTATGTTTCAGTTGGTATTGCATTTTCCCCCTTCTTTCCAGAAGAATTTTATTTGTGAGCCTCTACTTTCATTTAAAAAAAGGTAAGTTACTTTTTTTTCCCCCATTGTAACCTTTTCCTGAGGGCAAGAGAAATAAAGGAAAGAAAATTAAACAAATCAAATAAATAAATTACAGAATACTATAACAATTCAGCTTAAATAATACTGGTGATTTTGGGATGTCTTTCTGATTTTCTGAATTCTCATGCTTAACCATACTGTGCCATTTTTTTTTCATTATGCAAAACCATTTTAATTTTCATGAAGCTCCAGGAGGACTAAAGCAAGATTATCTGAGTGAATGCAGCACAAGAAGTAGAAAATTCACATATAGATTAGCTTGTACTGTTATCCCAGCTAATGTAGCCAGTCAACCTCAAAGACCTTTTGGACATTTGGAAGGCTGCCATTGTGGTTGTGTCTCCTGACACAGAGGTATAAGCAGTTTATTCTGGATATCTGTCACACAATATCTTTTGACTGTCTTGTGACACCTGTAATAGAGATCAGTGTATTCATGTTATTGCTTTTGACAGTCTTTATTTTTTAAAATTACTTCAGTGGTCTTCCAGCTCATCCCTAGCATACATTTCCCTCTTTTCTGTCAGAATGTCATGTCAAAATATCTATCAGAATGATCACTACTCAGAGAGAAAGACACTGCAAATGTAAAAATCCACATCTGCTACTTATGCATCTTTGCTTTCCAACATCACACAGAACAATCTCCTGAGTAGACATTCTATCAGGGTGGAATTGGGTGCCTGAAGGGATGAGTAGTGGGTACCGCCATTAAATACTTCTGCTTCCAAATATGATCAATGACTTTAAAAGACAGATGTCTGCTTGCCTTTAGAACATCTTAAATGCATTTTTGACAATTGCAAAGGGTGTCTTTGGACATCATATTTTCTCTGTGTGCAAGTAATCTTAAAAAGCTCAGTAAATATTTATCTGAGCATCTTCTATATCCTGTAAAAATGGTCATTTGCTCAGTTATTCTCACAGTACTGATGATTTTTAATTGCAGAATAACTTGAGTAGGAAACAGAGGTCCAAAAAGGAATATGCTTGTGCTGTGGGTTTTTCCACAGAGTACTCATCATGATTCTCTTAAGTGTTTATATTGTCTGTCATTTGGTATTCTTAATTATTGTAGTACTAATAAGTAAAAGGGGAAAATGTTTTTAAGCATTAGCTTTTTCAGTGTTTGACTCCAGGCATACTTAGACACCACACCTTTCACATCTTATTTAATTATCTTAACTAGACTGAACATGAAAAAGGAGGGATACATGTGAGAGCCAGGAGGAATTCAAGGTATTTAGGATCTGAACAAGAATTTCAAGAAAAATTGCTGAGCAGTATCAGTGCATATTGGTTTATATTTTCTGGAAACTCACTTAGTTTGGTCCCCCAGGCTCCCCTCATAATTTCCAGAGAGATATAGGTACTTTTAGACCATGATCCATTTGGTCTACTTTATCTGCCTACTTAGAATGAACTAAGTATCATCCTTGGCTTTAATGACTATTGCCTTCACAATGCTCAGATTTCCACTGATTATAAAGGCTCAGACTGAAGCAAATGTAAGTTTAAACAAATTGAGTGTCAGTAAAATGACTCGATTCAGGTTTCTTTTATCTTTTTACATCAAACAGAAGAAACAAGGACCTAGATTTGCAAACCAAGGCATTCTTCTCGCTAATTTTAGCCAACTGAAAGTTGGATTCAGAACACAACTGATACATGTAATATATCTGGTACTCAGGAGAGGAATGTTCTTTTCCATCGACTATGATGAGGGTTAGGTGATTCAGTTACACTTAGACAAATAACAACTATGTGGTTAAAATTAAACAAGAGAAAAATCCTTCAGATACTAGCATTATTGTTCCAGAGATACCTTTATGAAGTTTCGAGCTATGTTGATGAGCCAAAAATACTACCTTTGCAAAGGTGATAAAGTACTTCAGGGACAAAATCAACATTTTTTTTATGGTAATGTTGGCAATTTTAAGTACAAAATGCTCAAATGGAAGGTTAGGATGTTCAAACCTTTGATTTATTGGTGTCAGTCAGCCACTGAGGTCAGTGGAAACATGATGTGATACAGCACAAATTGAATTCAGTGATGAAGCAACTTGTATGCAACATCAGAACTGCAACAATATATTCTGGCATGGATCATCTGCCCTTCCTTCTTCCTTGGCATCCTTCGACACAGCTTTTTTCCAGTCATCACTGTATGACTCTCCATCCTATATGCTTGACCAGCAGCAATGCTTACTTATTAGAGTCAAGTGTAGGTCCC
Organism: Corapipo altera; assembly: GCF_003945725.1. Taxonomy (NCBI): domain Eukaryota; kingdom Metazoa; phylum Chordata; class Aves; order Passeriformes; family Pipridae; genus Corapipo; species Corapipo altera. The sequence goes on along the minus strand of NW_020884897.1, from coordinate 4,017,871 downwards.
TGGATTTGGAATAAGTTTTTCACACCTTTCTGCATCAACTGAGTAATGGTTCTGTGTAATTTCAGAAAAAGAGGTAAAGGGCCTTTTCTTCAGCAGGTATAGGATGACACTTCTGGTTCACACAATAACAATCTAGTACAAATAAGAAAGACAACAACTCACTTAAGCAAAGGACATTTCAACACTATTTGATGGTGTTAAACTTCTTGGCACAACTACTTGATGATGGGAAAACATTCTGGTGCATTTAAAAGTTTGTCTTAAGTAATTGTGTTCCCTGTACAGTAATTTCCAGACTAAGACGTTTTCATAAACCATTTCCATATGAATTTAATAAAAAAACTCTTCCTTTTGTAGATTGCACTAGATTTACATGTCTTCTATTAGGAAATTCCTAATTGCAGATTCAGTTGAGGAAATGTTTGCAATAATTCTCAGTGTTTTCAAATTCTGTTTTGATCCCATGTAAGCTCATGAGTTAGAAATTGCTACAATTTAATTAGGAAATTCTTGTAGTTGTCCAAATGCTTGCTTTTGTTATGTAAATAACAATGGAACAAATTATATTTCCTTGATATTCAAATCAGGGAAACCTAGACCTGCTGTGAACATGTATTTACAGATCAAACAGTAACAAAGTGGGAAGTAAATAGTTTGCTGGTATCAATTTTTGACCCTTTTTACAAGAAACTGAATGTTCAGAAAAGAGATTTACTTTGATTTGGATTTCTTAACTGATTTGGATAGAATTTCATAACTATAAACATGTATGTACTAAAATTATCATAGCAACTTTCAAATTCATGAAAAGACAAGAAAGGAACATTTATTAGTCAACATAAGCTAGAAATATATACTTTGTGGAATTGTCTAAATAATAGCTATTTATACGGGATATAAAACTTTAAGGAACCAGAGTTAGGCAGTTCCTATTCTCTTCCAGATCTATAAAGTGGACTGGAATTATTACTGTTACTGATGTAGACTATTTTGATGGAAATAAGTATATTTAACATATTTTCCCATGAATCTATCAATTTTTCACAGACAAATACTAAATATAGAAAATTTAGATAAACATGCCTCTTTTCCAATTGAAACCTGAAGTTTTCCATCCCAAAATTTTGTTGCAGTACCTTAATGTACCTAAGTGTACCAAGAAAGTTGCAGCTTGTGTCTCTCATGCTGCCACTTCTCTCTGGGGACTAAGTTCATACGTGTTACCACATTTCCTGGTGCAGTGGGTCCTTGATCTGGGGCACAGTGAAAGTCTTCTCCAGTCATAGAGAGTGTCCATGCTGAAGATGAGAATAAGCTAAGCCATTAAATCTTCAAGAAAACTGTACTGTAGTATATCAGACATACCTGTTTTGGTTGTTTATTTGGGAAAACAATATAATTTTACTTTGCTTTGTTTCTTCACAAAAATTTGTCTAGATCTCACACCTGGCTAGAACTTCAAATGAACCTCACTGAAGATCAACAAATAACAATAGCATGTGTTAATGTTTTCAGTCTAAACTAATCAGATAGGGAAAATTACTAAAGTTACACAGCAATCTCCTTTTTTTACAAGACACAGAAGATTTCCAAAAGAATGATATTTCATTTTTTTTAAAGGCCAGTACAGAAAACTAAACACCTTGTTGGGAGCAAACTTTAGAGAATTCTGACTGTCACTGGCAGCTTCCTGCAAGCATATGACACTATAACAGCCCTTAGACTTACCAGATGTGGTTTCCATACATGAAGGAGTATAGAAGCCCTTGAAGTTTTAGGGGGACTTCAGGGAGTTTTGGATTCTGATGGGACTTGGTCTTTTCAGGGAATTTACAGGGATCAGACTATTAATTTTTTGATCTTGAGACAGTTTTCAGTGGTTTGGGATTAGGGAAGAAGGTTGCAGTACTTTCAGTGAAAATTTGGGCTTTTTCAGTTTTGAGGTTAGCTATTTGCATGACCTTGAGCATTAACAGATAGTGACAGCAGAGAAGGTCTAGGAAAAATGCAAGTTCCCTAAAAGTAAAGTCAATGTTAGTTCAATTTTTACAGTAAATAACAATTGAAGTATTACAATTGTTATGTGAAAAAAATACTGAGCTGATGATAATGAACAGTGGCAGCTTTTGGGACCTTAATGCATAATGTTCTGAGGCAGTGATAGTCTTTTAATTGACTTCAGTAGAACTTTAATTCAGACTTCAAATGTTATTTCAAATAGTCTGTTAGATCATAGTATCTTCCCTCATTCAGAACATCTCATTATTTGTCAAATGTCATTACTAAATGGGAAGGGAGACACCTCTTCAAAAAATGCTAATCTACTGTCCATGTCAATGGTATCTGTTTCTGACATTCTTAATTCTGCTTTCTTCACACTTTGCATACAATTACAATATTCTTGTGGGTTATTTATGAAAAATATTACAACTCAATATTAAATATGCCAAAAGAAAAAAGAGAAAAAAAAATCTCTTTTTACTTGTTTTAGAAAATGCATTCAGAAAGTAATTATTGTCCTATCCTTTGTCTAAAACTCCTTGCAAGCATAGTACCTACAATGAAATGTAGTTATCTGGAGCTAGATCCACAGTGGGACTTAAGCAAGAAGTGGTTTTTTAAGTGTCCTACAACATGCACTTCTTTCTTCAAATCCTACTTGAATTTACATTGATATGAAATAATAAATAATCACTGACTGGCAAAATGAGAGGAGAGGGAAAGAGTGTTAGCCAGAAGAGGCAGAAAGTATGTAACTATATAACATAAAGTTAAGTTATTAGCAAGCATAAATGTTCAGATTCTTGTATCAATGAATATTTAATCTGGTATATGGTGTGGAAAAAATCCAACACGAGACACTTCAGGAGTAAAAGAGTATGAATTAATTCATACTCTGCAGATTAAATTGCTAGTCTAGGACATCTGAAACTTGGATTCAAATTACTATTCTGAGGTGGGTGAAATGAGGTTTTGAAGTGCAGAACAATTTTAAAATACCTCCTTAGTGATTTCTATTCGTCTTATCAACAATTAAACACACTGAAGTAGAGAAAATGGGGCAGGGAGGTATTTGGGGTTTTTTTTGTTTCTCTGTAGGAATGATCAGCTTGCTTAAGTTCCCAATAGAAGCAAAGGTTCATAACTGATGGCCCTAAATAAAGAAAGGTATCGCCATTGACCTTCATCTTCCCTTCAAAGCTCCCCTTCATCTGTGAAGAGAAAGAGCTGGGGATTTAAAGTTGTTACACATATGACAGGTTTGAAAGCTTTCTGTGAGCCTTGCAAGAGGCTTCCTTCACTGGAGGGAGACCTTTAATTCAATTTTGCTTCTGGATTCTAAGGGACAGATTGTTCAAACACAGTCTCTGACTTCAGTGGTTTTCAAAACAACAGTACTGAGCAGTCACTTCTCATAATGTTACTATATTGTAAGTACTCAGCGCTCTTGAAAAGCAAATTTCTATTTTAGTGTTTTTGTACTTTCAAAACATTGGGTTTTATTTCTATGGGTTATTTTAGTTACAACAGCAATACTAAGGCAGAGCCTAAAAAACTATTCAATTTTATATTGCTTTAGCTAATCTGTAATCTATATATTTCTGGGTTTAAAATTTTGTCCTGGGGAAAAAAGAATGCCTTTGGAAGAAATAAGCCCCTTCATGAATTATTGACTAACCTTACTGCATAAAAGCAAGACTCTCAAGGTTTTTACAGAGGTATAACTCAGAAATTAGGAACATTGCCAAAGGTTGGGATAAACTAAAGAATGCAACTATAAATCTCTAGGGTCAAGTACAGGGAGTGCTTTATTTTGAACATGATTCAGACAATCTCTCAGTGTGTTTCTTTGTTCTTCAGCATTTTAAAGCCCAAGGTATCAGTAATTCAAAGTATGTGCCTAATGTGTACTTACACCATCTATATTCGGAAGGTGTAACACAGTACATTTTCTTAGCTGTTTGAACTGTTGATACTCTAAAGTAAACAATAAAAGTTCACATTCTTTCTCTTGCAGAGAACAACTGTTAGGTGTTAAATGACCCTCAGGCATTTTTGCTTTTAAAATGCAATTAATAGTCCATTTTTTTTGTCCCTTTATCAGAGTAAGTTCTTTACTCCTGAGAAACACAGGCAAAGATTTTGCCAATATTCCTCCCCTCACATGAATATGCATCTTGATAATGCGCAAAGTCAAATTGGAGTGTAGAAGAAAGACCAGTTGCAAAGTTATTAATGGCTTACTTTCAGAGAGGGAGGTAGGAGCTATAGATCTGCCAGTCTCTTTCTCATTCCCCACAGGGCAAATGACACACCTGTACTTCATGACAAGCTGCTAGCAGACTCACTCCCAGTACCCCAAAAGGGGAATCAAGGATTGATTGTATTGTGCTTCATGTATATGCTCCTGGGAAGTCTGTCATAATACCAACAGATACAAGATGAGACTTAAGTCAAAATCCAACACATGAAACAGACTTAATACTTACTGGTTCCTAAATAGTGCTTGTGAAAAAATCCAGAGAATACAAAGAATCATTTCTATTTTATGTCCAAGACTTCCTATGAATTCAAGTTATTTAATGTTAGCTTTCATGTTAGGGTAATAACAATAATAATAATAATAATAATAATGGCAAGAGAGGAAAATGTTTGCATTTTTGCAAGTAAAACTGATGTAGATTAAATCCTTGCTTACATGTGTGCTAAGGTACAGACAGAATTTGATCTACTGAATATTTCATTAAGGTGTTGACAGCTAAGCATCTGAGATACAACTGCTGAGATTATATATAAAACATGCCAACAGAGAGTAAATAACAGACTACTCGATCTTTTTCTCTATTTTCAGTCTCTTTGTCTCTCCCTTTCTCTTTTTTACTGCATACAGTGTAAAAACTGGCTCACACATGTTCTTGCAAAGAAAAGGCAAGAGCTGAGGATCTGATTGCTCTGTGAGATTGTGGCAGCCATTATTCATACAGAACTGCTGCTATCATTAAGAAAAAGCCCTGAATCATACAGTTAAACACAAATAAATCTATCCATGGGAAAACTAACTCCAAGGGTCTTTATTGGACCTAATGACTTCTTTCTAGCTTTAAAAGATCTCATATAGAAAAGAACAATCTATAGAGTGAACGAGAATCTCTGGAGACAAAGTGAGCAGCTGCACTCACTAAAAGCACTAACTTACAAGCATCATTATTAAACAGTTTACAAACAAATGATCAGTCCAATAAGCATTCTTTAGGAAGCTTTAATGAACAAAAATAATTCTTTTCCTTTAAATAATTCTTTAAGCTTATGTTATTATAAATATATTTTTCTATTTTAGCACACCAGTCTACAACTAATATAACAAAATGGGAAATTAAGCCTAGTTCATATATTTTACAAATTAGTACTAGTGTGTCTATGATTAATTAATAGGAAAAGGGCTACATTTGCACCTAAATATTTTTACAATGAATAATTTATCCAAGTTTACTTTTAGCATATTGGTAAAACAAGCTTCATTTCACATACTGCACAGTAAAATCTCTCTAAAGCAATTCATGAGACAAAAAAATTGCAAACATAAAATTCAATTGCTCATTTTCATTTAAAACTTGAAGCAGGACTATATAGAGTAGATTTAGGATATCCTCATAATATACGTGATTGTCTAGGACTGATATAGGTTCTATTATTCCCAGCAAGAAAAAAACCTGTTAATTTCCCTAGAAGCAAGTTATTTGTGTTAATTTATTCATTCACATATTCCTCATTCCCACAAAAACACTTCTTTGTGAAAATGGAGAAAAATATACAGTATATTAAACCTGGTGCAGTGATTTAAAGCAGCAGATATCCTGTAAAGGGGGGGGAAAGATAAGTTATCTTAATTTATGAGCCTTACAGTTGTGAGTCATGTCCTGTTATGGTTATTATATTTATGAGGTCTAAATGACTGCTAGAATAAATAACAGATATGCATCAATCCAAAATGCATGATGAGAATGCTACATAAAATCTTCAAAAACATACCGAGATCACAGCAAAATATTCAATTTCATTTAGTTCACTCAGCAATTTTGAATAACAAGAATGATGTATTCAAGTAGGCAATAGTGATTTCACAAGAAACCTTAATTCTAGGATTAGAATTTAAAGTTATTATTCTCTAAAGTTCAAATAATTGGTGGTATTGTGTTCTCTCTTGAGATAACAGGAACTGAGATGTTGATGAGAAGAGAGGTAGAAGGACTGACATGTTACTGACTGTTCAAGGATATGACAATATCACAAAAAGAGGCAAGAGAAGTGAACCCTTTGTGTATCTGGCTATTTATATAGCACGGAATATCAGTCACTGATGAAAAAATGTACCATGTTTCAAAGCAAAACTCTTTATTGTACATTAGCCATAGAAACAACTGTAAAGAATTATTTTCCATCCGAAGTTAGAAAAGCTCTTTTTGCTCTAATGGCTTAATGTGAATTGACAGTGAAGTAAATCCCTGAAGAACTGAAACACTACGTTCTAAGTGAAGTAAAGACAGCACAATTCCATTTATACTGACACAAATGCCAGCTTATAGATTTCAATAAGAAGTAGGAATTTTTTGAGACTCCTGTAGGGTTTTTAACTAGTGCAGATTTAGATTTTGAATATGACTTCTTCCCTCTTTTCTCTTTTTTTTTTTTCCCTTTAGTAAAGCCACTGATAACACAATTGCTATGTCACATGTTTCACTACCTGAAAAGACAGAAAATAGATGACTCTGATCTGAATTTGCTGCTAATATAGACTGCTAGAGCTTTGTACACATTTTCACCATTCAGTGGTAGAATCTTTAAAGAGACTCACAACCAACTACTTTGCTTTCTCAGACCATTTGAAGATTGGCTCCGTAGCCTTGATTTTATTGTACAATTGTCTCATTCTCTTCCTGTCAATTGTATTATATTTTTGTAGATTGAAGTTTTCTGGTTTCTACTAACTGGTAAACAAACAAACTTTTACATGACTGCACAGTAAACTACATGTGCAAGTGCTGTGATGGTGTACTGATTCAATAATTCAAAATATAAAGAAGGCAGGAAAACATCAGGTATTCTTTCTAAGCTCGTTATTTATTGCAAAGAAAACAAGATGAAAGAATTATGCTGAGTAAAAGCAATTTCCCAGCTGCTGGGCCACATATTTAAAAGATAGAGGTCCTTTTATATTTGACATTCTTCCAAATAGCTGTGATGAGGGCATCAGTTGGTAATCCTAGGCTGACAATCACTACTATCCTGGAACTTATTCTGCAATGAGTACTTTAGTAACTGTAAAGACAACCAGCACCCACTGTGAGTTCAAGGAAGAAGTCTGATTCCCTCCCTCACTTTTTGGCCTAGTGTTGTAATAAAATAATCAAAGTTTGACTTTTATACCGGATTCAGCAACATTTACATCACAGATTGTTGGATTGTCAGACTCATAAGATATTTTAAAGTTGCACTTACCAAACAAACTTTCTATTGTGGTGTTCAAAACACAGCGAAGGTTTTAATCTTGTAACGAGTTCAGTACTGTGGTAACATCTAAGCAAAGTACAAGACATACTCCAAAAATGAAACCTAGGGAATTTCTATTGTTTTATGTTTAAACATTTAGACTCAGCTTGTATTTCGAAGGTAGAAAGTCTGACCACCTCAGTACATGGCTAAACTTTACATTGTGGGGGATATTAGGGGTGTTAAGATTGCCACAGCCAATATCTCTCTTCTTTGACACGAGTTGGGAAAGAGATTATGACTACTGGAGAACTCAGTAGTAATTGTTTGCTGGAAGAAACCTACTACAATCCCTTTTACACTCCAGCACTCCTTGACTGCTATAGTTCTTCCCACCCTCACACATGACCCATGAGAGAGCTTCTGTCCATGGTCTAGTCTTACACCCAGGAAAAATGGAAATCTGAATGATGCAGTGGTGTGATATTATGGGGCAAGAACTCGCTTCCTTAGAGTCCTACATTACCTGAAATAAACCACTCAAAATATATTTTCTACAAGTGTTTCAATAAGCCACTCAGAACCTTGCCCTCACAGATGCAAAATCCTGACAATAAGGAAGCATTTTGTTACAAAAGAAGAGAGGTAATTTGATATTCTCAAATGAGAGGAAGCTCAACAGGCTCTTGGACTCAGCTCAGCTCAATATGTAAATTGACATTTTTGTTGTGTGTTCTCTGTAGTTATACTGCTTTACATCATCTGGTCTTATTAATATAGTTGTCTTTTTATTGGTCTCCACTGAGGTGCTCAGCATGAGAATTTCAGTGGTTTAAAATTTTATTAAATTATACCTTTAACTATTTTTGGTTTAGTTTGGGTTTTTTTCCAGCTAGGAAAAATGCCATTTCACTGACTACATTATTATTTTTATTTTTTTTTACTTTCAAAAGAGAGTAATTTCTGAAGTATACAAAAATAAATAAAAATGCATAAAGAAGAGAATATTTTTCCAATTTCACACATCTTAAAAACAGCTGAAAAGATTTTTCTTTCTCTTTTAACCTTCCTCAAAGAATATATTTGAGCTCAACAAGGTAAGGAAACTCTTAGCTGCAAAGGGCACATTTTCATAAAATTATGAACAAATGAAAATGGAAGGCTAGGGAAAAATGTTATAGACATAATGTTTGTAAAACTATTGATGCCATAAATGCTATTATACTTTCACTAGCTATGATTTCAAACATTAGCTACTGGCCTGCTGGGTTAAATATTTATTTTCTAGGAGTCCCATCTGTTTCAAGCTACCAGCCAAAAGAGCCAAATAATAAAATGTACAATATACACAGTTACAAGGTACAGAACAATATTTTTCAGGATGTTTGCACTTCTGTTAACAAGGACAGATAAACAGGCCCACCGCTGGCCAATAAGTTTTTTACTGGTGGAAATTTTATCCAATAACTTACTGTCTGGTGACTATCCACTGTGTTAAAGAGTGCTATAAAAGCTATGTCTACATGCTCCTTCCCATTGTCAACTTTCAAATGGCCAAATCTTTGTAGATTTCAACACTCCCTTTCTTGTTGTGACTAAGGTGTTGCAGTAAATAATAAATGACAATGCTGGGAGAGGAAGGAGAAAGTGAAACTATAGCTTGAAAATCAAAGATATATTTTGGTCTCTTCTGTAATGAAACAACATTCTTTTAGATCACGTGTGCAGAGCAGAACTGCCTTAACAAAAAGAATCCAATAATCTCTTACATAGAGTTAATAGTTGTGTTTACTCTGTTTCTTTGGTTTTGTTTTGAGTCTGAGATTATATTGAAGAGATCATGGTTTCCAGCAAACTATATACAATCTATAAATCCCACAATATTTCAGATGTTTCAGAGAATCTTTTTTCTTCAATTATGCATGAAAGTCTTTATCCAGTAACAGTCTGAGACTAAGCTATGGTTGTAACCTCTATGTAACACAACTGGGAGGATGCAGTTTTTATCCTTATAATCTTGACAGTTTGGAAAATGACAGCCAAAGCAAAGGGCAAACCAGCGCTCCAAAGGAAATTTGCATTTATACATACAGCCCTGCAATGTTCCTTTCCACACTGTTACAACTCCTATATATCGCAAAAACAGAAACAACCTCTTGAAACAGAATCTCTGAGGAGAATAGACTGCTTACAGTTTAGAAATTGTGGGAAAAATACCATTTATATCATGCTCTATGAAGTTCATTTCTTTCCGGATTCTGTAACCTCAATGCACTGCAAGCATGAACTGTGGTCATATTTCCTGTTGATGTGAAAGGGGAATATTATATTTCTTTAGTTCATTTTTTAAAAAGCATGTTTCTCTTTTTTTAATATTTTTCTACTCTGTCAACATCATTTAAAGATCTCTACTTTAGTAATTTTGAGTCATAGTCACAAACTGTACTGTCTTCAGCGCTTTGGCAGTGATACTGTATCTGGGTTTCCGTAGTGATGTACAAACAGATAAATTTTTCTCCTCCCATACAAAGCACATCCTTCTGATGGCATTCCTGTTGTGTGGGAGGGCGGTTCTGCTCCATTCACACACTCACAGATGTGGCCTCCTGGGTTTACTCCTGACGGGCTTTCCAGCAGAGGAACATTTGTAGCCTCAAGGCCACTCTGCAGCCTTCTAGTAAGCAGTCAGGGCATCACAACTCAGGCTTTGTTTGTTCCTCTCACTGATGTGTTGGGTTGGTTTTTACCCCGTGAAGCCGAGAATTTGCCTTTGGAAGGGAGAGACAAAGAAAGCGGGGAAGGGGGAAGAGAAGATAAAAGGATAGGGGAAAGGAAAATGAAAAAAAGAAAAAGGAAAAGGGAAAGGAATAGGGGGGGAAAAGGAAAAGGAAATGGGGAAGAAAGCTCAGAAAAAAAATAACAAATTTTGGTATTCTCTAAAACTGTCAAGAACAAAAGCACTGTTCCATTCATAACTGTTGTTTTACAAATAATTTTAGTTACGTGGCTATGAAGTAACGCAGAAATTTTGAGTCCCTGAACAAAACCTTGCTTGAAGACAGTGATTTGATCAAGAAATACCACAGAATTCACTGCAATCTAATCTCTTCTCAGACAGTTAATGGCATACATGAATGATAGAGAATAATACATTTAAATAATCTTATTTCTTTGAAAAATGTTTCCACAGCAAGCATTTTATCATAACAGCTGTAGCTGCTGCTTCTGCCAATAGGACATTTGTGTGACTGTATAGATCAGCACAGGCCATTTCCTGCAGGAATATTTTATTCTATAACTAAATCAGGAAGAAAAACACCTGGAACACAGTTGAAGGATGTTCCAAATAACACAAGGTTATTTAGTAACAGATTTTACTCCACAACTTGCTAATGGAGCTTTCTGGTGTATTGTAATATAGCACAGGAACTGCAATGGCCTCATGAAGGGAAAACGCCGCTATAAAGCTGTGCTTAGGGTGGGTGAGGAGCTGATAACCTTGGTGCTAAACTGGTGCTGCAAGAGGGAGGATGAGGCCACTACTTCTGCATGAAAACCAATATGTCAGACATAAGTAAAAAAAGAACCTGATTCTCCCAAAGCATCTTAATGGATTCTTTCTGCCTGGAGAAGACGAAGAGAGGTTCGGTATAGAACAGGCCTATCTCCATTTTCAAGTTGACAGTAATGTCACAACAAAGCATGGGGAGAGAGAGAAATGAGAGAAATTCACTATATTTTATTGTGATCGTACTCTCTCTACCAATAAATCCTCCTTGGTTCATAAAGATTCTTCTAAAGAGCAATTTGATTTGTCTTTGAAAAGCAGTGGAGTGCATCAAATGTCATTAGTTCTTTACATATGTCCATAGACTACTGCAGGCTTGGAGCTTTGTGCAAAGTCCCTTGTCACTACTGGCCCCATTTTTCCTTTGTAGAAATCCAGATTAAATTGTTGTGTGTGTGTTTCCAGTAGCACACAGGGATTGAAGGTCTTTAATGTTCTCTATATGAGTAGCAAGGCACATTGGTTCCGGCTCCAGGATATGGTTAAATTGCATGATTGTATTTCAGTGGATTTTTCCAAAGAAGGCAAATCTTGATGCAATAGCTTGGAACTATACAACTAATCAAAATTATTCATATTAAATCAGTGGTATCATATTCTCATTGGACTCTTTTTTGAGTATGCTTATTTAGTTAGATCTCCCTTTGTGATTCTTACCTAACTGCTAAACACTTCAAAAATATCTGGCGTTCTAACTTTATCTATTGGATTTTTCCCTTCCCTCAACCCCTTATTCTGCTTTTCTTCTGTCTCCTCCACTCCCATCTCACTCCCTAGGCTCTCCATTTTTCCAGCAAAGATAATTATTCTCCTACCTCTTCACCTTCTTTTATAATTTGAGTAACATCAGCTATTTTCCTATGTTGAATAATTCAAGCTATGAAACTCCATCTTTAAATGCCTCTCTGTATCCATTCCCCTATGCATCTACCAAGTGTCACTCAATAGAGCTTTGCATATTCCATCCTGCAGTACTTCCTTTCTTCCAGGTACTCCATTAGGACATGGTTACTCTGATTGTACAGAAGGATTGATCATTCACAACTGCCCTATTCAACTCTGCCTTTGTAGAAATGGTCCTGCCATTGAAGACCTACAAGAGGAAATCCGGGCAACTAGGACTGCTGGCAAAACTGTAATCCACATTCCCTAGGAAATGATGCACCTGCCCTGACTGAGACAAGCTTAAACTACAGGCTGTTACAGAAAATTCGGGCATCACATGCATTTAATATTAGACACTTTTGTAGAAAATCCTGCCAATCATATTGATTTGTGTCAAATTAAATGCAATGGGATTCTTTCTTTTTTTTTTTTTTTTTTTTTTTTCCTTTTTTGTCTCTTTGTTTCTTAATTCCTTTGGACAGCTTGGAGGCAGGAAATTAAACAAACTTTTTTTAATAATCATCTTGGCTGAAAGTAAACTGTGGTCTTAATAATCAGAGAGGGACAATCATGTTATAAAAAGCTATCCCTCAGGTAAGGAATGTTTGTCAAAATTAAACTCTTATAAAATCACCAATAAGAGAGACAACTTAACAGGCATGATCTTGATTTCACTAACAATACTATAAAATTAAGAGATAATTCCACATGTCCATTGGGTTTCAATGAAGTTTCTCATCATATTACACTATTGACAGATTATTTTTAGAGTTCTCTTCTGAAGCAGGGAAATATTCCAATTTTGAAGAAATATATATTCTAACTTTATAGGTTTCACAAGTCTATCAAGCTCTCACTTCATTACTAAATTCTTTAAAACACTCTTTCTGACTGAAAAAAAAAATCAAGAAACTGCTGTGAAATATTAAGTAAGAGCAGAGCCAGCAGTAGTGTTGTGTATATTTTGCACAAAATTACCAGTGACATATCAGAAGGGTACATATATATGTCTGGAACACAAAGCTTTTGGGACTCAAACTTGCATACCCCGTGAAGGTGAAGACAAAGACATTTCAACTTTAAAATACATTACCATCAGAATTACTACTGAAGAGTGTTATGGATGGCTGCATTCCTCCTTTCCCTCTTCTATAGTATCAGGTTCAGATTTTGGCTGCTACATGACTGATGGCTGGTTTTGATACCCAGAGCAGAGAGCACTACATCATTTGTGCAAGCTCTGAGGGCTGGCAAAATCCCCACTTGCCGTGATTGGAGAGCACTCAAAGGAATTGTGTCCTGTCCAACTCACTGGGATATAGAACAACAACACTTTTCACAGCCTCTCTCATTAAGGTGACAGAAGAGGGAAGCCAAATCACAGCTAAAAAGTACGTTGCAATAAGAAATAGTAATAAATTTTCCCGTATATCTCACCTTTCCAGGAAAGAATACAAGTGGCAAAACTTTGCATGTGATCTTGATAAATAGAAGTGACCCACACCCAGTTTTTACTTAAAAGTAAATCCAAGAGGATGAAAGAGCCCAAGAAGTTCATCACACAAATAATCATTTACTGAAGGTGCAAAGATAAGGAATCAAGATATATCTCAATATTTGCTGCCAAGAAAGATTTTTCTAACAGAGATTTACACATTTGCATGCAGATGACAACACTGTAAGTTCATTTTATAGTAAATCTGGTTGTAAGGCATGATTAATTTAATGTGTTTTAGGCATTTACTTTAGATAGGTAAATTGTGTCTTAGATGGAATTTATTCTCCTGATGTTATGTTCGATGACAGCAAAGAGAGCTTAGGGTGACTATATCGGACATGTGCAAATCTAGTCAGATAAATCCCATCTCGGCTTGCTGCTGAAATCAACATATATATGTGAGTGTGTGTGTATAAATATATGTATATATAAATGTATATGTACAAATACATACACATACATAAAGTATATTAGTGACAGGATATGTTCTTTCTTCTTATGCTGCACATGAACTCCCTGCCTATGGCCGTACAATTCACAGCAAAAGTGAAAGCCAAGAACAGCCTCCAACAAGAAATCACTTGTGTGTGATGCTTGGCATTTCCTAATATTCACAGTTGAAATACTTTAGTATGAACAGGTATGAGAGTTTCCCTTGCCCTCACCTCCACCTCCAAAATGCTCAGGGAAAACAAATAACAACACCAGAGAGACCGGGACACTTCCAAATGTTCCCTTCAAAGGTGACAGACTGCTATCTCAGTCCCTGCCATCAGCATATAACTTGTCACCATTTTTTATTTGAAAGACACTGAGATACCTTGTCTTTGTAAATATTGCCTTAAGTACAATTTTTTTTTAGTAATTTATTTTGCTGCTGTTTTTTCTGCATCACGTAGAGGTATAAATGACCTATCTCTGTGTGTGTGTGTTACACTTGTGGAGGAGTGCTTCCCATGTTGCATTACTGAGAATTTTCCCAGATATAGTTTCTAAAACAGGATTTTCCTGTTTAATTTCAAGAACATGCTACACGTATTCTATTTACAATTTACCTTTTTGAAGTTCTCCTTATATTGATATAATTAAAGGTTCTTTGGTGACTTTGGTTGGTTATTGCTTTGTATATGCTTAATTTGAAAATGTTACTGCAATATCCAGGTAGAATCTGAGGGGTTACTTAACTTCAGTCTAATTCTGCTAGATTTATGTCTTAGAATTCAATTTATGTCCCCTTACAAAATACATACATATGTATATATTTGTATTTATCTCTAAATATATGTTTTAAATCTTTTACAGAAGATGTCATGATGCCAGACATTCATAGACATTCCAGATTGAGGTCTTCATAATTTGCCATTTAGTCTGTCTTCTTGTCAATACAGACTATACAATGTGTTTCTCTCCAGCAAATATCTATACTGTGTATTTTCCAGTAATTCAAAAAATTGTCATAGTATGATGGTCTTCAAGATGTATACATTTTATTTTCCTGAAATTGATTTTGATCTGATTCTCTTTGGAAAGTGATCTTATCTCCACTCATCTTATGTATCATGAAATCTGATGATACAGGATAAAACCCCCCAGATTTCTCCTTGTTTTGGCCTTTTCTGAAATACACAAACCCCACTAACCATGAACTCTCCAGCTGATGATACAGTATATGTTATCTTTTAAGGAAAACTGTGCCACATCCAGCATTTCTTGTTGCTCTAGAGAGGTTTGCCTTTTTGGTGAACTCTCCAGCTGTCTGCTGCAGAAATACTCTAAGTGTTTCCAAACCCCATCCCAATGCCTTAACCTGACCAAAGACAGTGGTCCCCTCTGCTAAGGACAGTCTGCCTAATGTGAAGGAAAAGCCTTCCTGTTACTATTTCTGATATGAAACACCAAGTACAGCAGAGAGGAGGCTTTACCCCGGCATTGTATTCTGTTTTAATCAAGTCCCTAACTTATTTTTCTCATAGGTTTCTTGGTAAATAAACTCTAATAAATATTTTCTTTAGGAAGAAAGTTTTAAAATTCTATATACAAATATATTTTATTTAAGTTTTTTAAAATGTCTTCCTTAAATTTTTAGCTATGGTCTTTTTATTTCATGTACATCATATGTGGCTTATCTGTATTCATTTTATAGTAATATATATATATATTTCAATAGAACAGCTCTCAATTTTAATCTTGAACCTCCTCCAGTTCTACACTAACACTTTAAAAATAATAAGGTCAGGTCTATGCAAATGACTTCTGTTCCTAACCCAGCTAATATTAAGACAGTCTGAAATGCTCAACAGCAACAGTTTCAGCCCTAAGCCATCTGCAGGCTTATTTTTAGGATTTGAAATTTTAAACTGAGTACTTTGCTAATCAAAAAAAAAACTTGGAGACTCTTCAATATTACTAGGTCTTGCACTTTTACCACAAAAATAGTATTGCAGTGAAGTTAAAATTTTGGGTTAACTTTCACAGGCCTACCACTTTATTTGTAGTGTTACCATTTTTCTACAGCCCCAGATTTTAACAATATGAAATTGTAAACGAAACTCAGTTTTTACTTTTTAATGCCAGTTTTTTACAGACACAATTCTTGCAATGAAATCCAAATGCCAAAGTCAAATAAAAACAAACAAGACAACAAACAAGCAACCATCTCAAGACCAAAACAACAAACCCACTCCTCAAACAAAAACAAGAACATATTTTGTGGGGTTTAAAATTGGATTAAATTTAATGAATCCATTTTTTAGGCTCCTGGTAGAAAATAGAGGAACACTTTAAGTTTTCAAATCTGTATTTTGAAATATGTTTTTAATCTTACATTTTATTTTATTCTCATTCTTATTTTGAAGTATACATTTCATTTTATTGATGTGCTTAAGGTATTTTCTATATCTCCCCAGCCTTTCCTTTTCTAAGCAATTTTGATTTTTATTGCCATCTTACATTTTTATTGATTTCTCTGTTCCTCTTTCCATAATTTTTTTCAGTTTATGGTTGACTCTTTGTTCTCATGACATTGGTTTATAGAGTAAAAAAGATGAGAGGTGATAACAGGGCTTTTCAGTGGTCACCTCATCTAAGCTCGTTTGCTATCTGCACAAATAGATCACCAGCAACGTATTGACTGAAGTGTTTAAGCTTCAGGAGTTTTATCTTGCTCCACTGACATTAATGGAAGTTTGCAACTGACACAGTAGATGGTGAACGAGAGTTTAGATTTGCTACTGTATTGTACCAGTCTAAAACAGGCTTCAATTTCTTAAAATCATAATCTGCTTAATTATTTTCTGTAGTGATTTCAACATATTTTTTACACCTTCATCACAAAATTAAGGGGTTTGTCCAATTTTTTTTTTCAAAGACAAGAACTCAGTTCACAGTAATCCGCATTCATCTATTTGTGGAAATTCCACAAATAATTGTCAGTACATCGTTATGGTTTTTTATTAAATTTTCCAATTATTGAAATACCTATATTTGAATTTCTGTGGGCACCTGTTTGATATGCATGTTCCGTGTGAACAGCTGTGTATGTACCCCTGAGAATAAGATCTGTGATAAGCTTTCAAGTACCCGATCATGCTTTGTTTTCTACTTATATTCCTACCTAACCAAAATGTATGTTTTCTAAAAGCATGCCACTCACTTCAAGTAACATTTCAGAAAAACAAACATTACTTGAGTGTCTGTAGAAATTCAGAAGGCTCATATTATACACAAGAAATCCAACAAGGAGGCAGTATATGTCTAGAAGTCAATATATCAATATAATCTACATATTTGAGGTACTCTAACACTTTTAGAGTCAAATTTAAAAAAACAGAAGAGAGAAGAATTTAAATTTATGCCTACTTCAACCCCTGTATCTTTCTTCCATACAAAATACTAATAACTAAATAATCACTTAATGGGATTTAATTACTAAAAGTCCTGTGGCATTTGACAAAATAGAAGGGTTTTGTCTCTTTTATTTCTACTACCCACTGACAAGATATGTTTATGATAGTTACAGAAGCTAATGCTCAATAGGATAGGAAAACTGGCATAGACAAAAATATACACATAGAAGAAATTTTAAATACATAGAGGAGAAGATGTGTTTACAGTTAAGAAGCATTACACTGTGATGTACTCCATAAGTTGACATATTAAATATGGCATAAAGTTTTCCAAGTTCAAGTGAGCACTAATGCAGTTACGTGTTTTTTATCATTTTATGGCTTTCTGAAAAAGCTACCACTGATCTGGAGAAAAATCATTCTTAAAACATGCATTCTTTACCACCAGTATATCTTCCTCCTCCCCTTGGCGATAATATGTTGGTTTCTGGTATGATCTCTTCATCTATTCATCCTCCTAGTGAACAATGGGGAAAATTATTAATCTTACTCTCAACTGAACATTCTTTAATAAATTACCTTTTCTGTCTTTTAGAAGCACTAGGTTTTCATTCATTGAGTTCTTGTTTTTCATGTACTTGAAATATTACTAATTCTTTAATGCAACCACCTGAGCAATTATCTTTTTCTCCTCCTTTTGTTTTTCTTAGCATAATTTAACATCTTTTACCTTGTTTCAGCATCTTAACCTTTCTTCAGCAAGGCAGCTCATCTCTTCTGCTGTCTTAATTTTTTGATCATTTTTGTAGTGGATCATATTTATATTATGAAACATGCTTTTCTTATAACCATATACTCCACTTTTTCAATTAGGCTATGCAGGTGTTATTTTTTTCGGAATGTACAGCTCTGAGAGAGGAGGAAATATAGACTTTAAAAATTGATGTGTCCTCATATATGGTTATAGCATTAATTTTGCCTTTTAGATTAAGAAGCATATTTCCCAAAATTTTAAATATATGAAATGACATAAAAATGAACTTTATAAATAAACTTTATAAATTGGATTTACGTACACTAGGAGAAAGCAAATAGAGCCAAGTGCCCAGTAACACAGATGTACCAAATCCAGAATAAGAACATACATACTACTACAACACAAGCAAAGACAAATCAAAATATATATATGAGTGAACTGAAAGTAATAATGTTGCTCCAATACATCTTCATTCTCACAAACAAAGAGAGATTGTCTTGCGTTAACCATTAAAGTTAATATTTTTTTAGGGGTTTTCATATATCAATAAGTAATTATTTTTTACTACTACTTGGCTTTATTACTTTATTTTATTATTAGTTTTATTGGACATGTGCAAGGATACAGATCCCTTCTGCTTTGGGACTCATGTTCAATAAAAGGAAAAAGGTCAAGACATCATGAAAAAATGTGCTGATCTGGATGACTCTTGCAGCTGGTCATATCTTTTCTAAAAAAGCAAACGAGAGACTTCTATATTTAGAGGCTCCGAATAAATTTTTTCCTGTTTTTCAGCAATTTATTTTTCCTAGACCTCTATTTTTCTTTTAGTTGAAAACAGCAGACTATATTCTAGTTGTTACATATTGACCTAAAATATGACATTTTTGTCTGCTTTTTATTTGATTTGAATCTTGCAGTTCACCTGATTGCGATTTTACCATTCATAGTTTTTTGTTGAATATACTCGATGAAAAACTTTCAGTTTATCACCTATTGAGAGCTCAGATAACAATTGTTGTGTACTGCAAGAATGGGAGCTGGTTTTGGAGCTAACATTTGCAATTGTATTTATGGCTTCCTATTTTTCCTATTATAGTAGCGGATTGTTGTTTGGTCTCTCATTCATTAAAACACCCTCTGCTAAACATTTTTGTTGCTTGTCCGCCAAGTTGCAGGATTGGGAGAACTCAACCTTGAACAGAAAGGCTCCGTTTGTTTTAAGTTGAAAAAAAAAAGGAGATTAAATGTAATCACATAGCTTTTTAATTACTGTCAGAAAGTTAAAATTCTGGGTATGTTACCAGCATTGTTCATTTCTGAATGAACAATATTCATTGTCTCCCCTGAATTTTTTGGTATGTTTTCCGTATTTGATGTTGTTGGTTTGAAACATTTTAACCCACCTTTTTCTAGTGGAAGGAATCTGAGCACAGAAATTATACTTGTGTTGTTTAGTTGTTACACTTCTGCTTCACTCCCTTCCACATTATTTGGGGTTTTTTTTCTACCTATTACATCATTAATTCAGAGGAAAATAACTGGAGGATATGTTCTCCTTTTAATCTTCCTTTACCATGTAACAAGAGAGTGGTTAGACACTGGGCAAGGAAGAACAAAGAAGATATTGTAACTGTAGGAAAGTCATATTCAGATTCCTAAACACACAGAGAGAATCTGGCCAAGACTTTACTAATATTTTCCATCACTTTTTATTGACCTCAGCTGTGAATCAGAAAACTCCACCTGAATATACTGTCTGCAATGTATCCCAAAATAAACATTGCCAGTTACCACACACTCAAGGGATTCCCTTACCTTTGTAAGAGGAAACAAAAGCGAGAGCAAGCGAAGAATAATTTATGTGGTGCTGTAAATCTTCTGTTCCCAAAGTCTGGAATCCTCACTATGACATTACAGCCGTGGTTACTGGTTACCCAGTGTTTCGTAGCTAAGGCAATGGTAACCCTCTAGGCAGAGTTGCATTAGTTTTGTCTGAATCTTAGTTACATTGACACTTTCTAATCCACTAGATATAGTCATTATGGACTAGGTCCTGTGTTTCAGCCAAAGTCTATAGCAGGAGTAGGTAGATGTCTACGCAGCTCCAGAAAAAGAAGGGAAATTTCTTCAAGAGTTTGCTGATATAACACTAAAGTTCAATCTGAGAAGGTTCCCTGGAAACGATTCTATTTTATGATTCAGGCGACAGAAGTGCAACTGAGGAGGCATTCAAAGCCCACATTGAGAAGACATAGTCAAATAAAGGCCAAACCAGATCTAACTTCCTTAGACTCTGCAACAGAGTAGCAACCAGATACGGAGATGAATTGCATGTAGATAAGTGAAATTCTACTTAATGCGTTGCCTGATCATCTAGATTTCCTCCTTGAGCTTTCTGTTCTTAAAGTCAGTCTTTGGGAAGCCTATGTGATTAGAAATACTCTGAATGCACTTTAACTGCATTACACTGCCAATCTTTTGTATAAAAGCCATTTGTTTAGGGAGCTCAAATTAGAGTAAAAAATTGCAAATCTGAGTCAAATGGGAAACCGGAGCTTTTCTCCTAGATTACCTAGGAAAGAAATTGTATCTTCTCTTCTGAGGAAGATATAAAATATATTTCAAAACAACCTTGTCTCAGTTTTTCAGGCTATGTAGTTTTCATAGCAAAGTTGAGAATATGAAGATACCAGCGTTTCAGAAACTCTCAGTACAAGATATATACCGTGAATTCAGAAGTAGATTCTGGTGTTAATCAGGGACAATCCTGGGATCAAAAGTCTCATCAAATCACAACAGAGATTCAGCCCCAAAGATCTTGACAAACCTTGGAACCAGGTTAACAGAAACTGCATGATGTTCAAAAATAAAACTGCAAAGTTCTGTACATAGGGAATAGCAAACCCATGGAATAGTAGATGCTGGGAAGCCTAAGAAATAACCTTGTGGAAAATGTTTCCATCATGGTCTTCATGGAGAAGAATCTCCTAAGCAACAGAAAAGACAGGCAGCCTTACCTATCTCATCTGATTGCAATGGGGTTTTACATTGAAAAAAAAACCATTGCTTTAGCTTCTCAGCCAGACTGGGCAAGGTTCAGTATAGAACATCCTGTACTCAGTATAGAACATTTGTACTTCACAGACATGTGTTCATGCTTGTTTAAGTATCACTTGCCAGTAAGTGGAGTACCTCCAATAGAGGTCAGAAAGAAAAATTTCTCCCAATTCCAACTTCCATCACCTAGTTCTTGGAATCTTCTACTGAGAGCTTGTGAGACAGAGATTTAAATCTCTGAGTGTGCAGAGATAATGTACGTACTCAGTACATTTATGTATGTGCAATGCAGGTGAATGCCTCTTAGTTCCTCCTGCTGTGCATATTTCATTTTGCATGAGATAAATTTTTATTCAGAGAGCAAGTAAGAGTGACCCTCTCAGCCTAATGATTTCCATTTGTGATACGAAAAGCTGTAATCCTTTCTGCTCTCAAAAGTGATTCCAAGAAAAAGTTAACATTCTTAGAAGGAGAACCTGAGAGCACACTTAAAAATATGCTACTGCACAACAAAGAAGACGCAGTTCTGGGGGAAAGCAGAGAAATAAAATCCATCATTCAGAAAAGGCACTGAATCTTAGCTCTCCTTCACCTGAATTTATTCCTTCCATTCTGGACTGCTTCATCAGAGAGTCACACCACTCACTGCTTCTGGCCCATTTGCAAATGCAACCTAAACACGCAGAAACTTTTTCTGAAATTCAAAAAATGTAGTCCACATTTTTCCAGTCAACCCTAACTGCATTTCACTACCAAATGTCACAACATGCTACTTGAACAGCCTTGTTTTTTGAAGGAAAAAAGTGGAACCATCATGTTTTATCAACCTCAGGAACAGGAATGCAAAAGGAAAGCAGTTTTTGTGCCTCTCCATGAAAGCTACACGGTAAAGACTGCCAGTGTCAGTCAACACACAGTCTGTAAGTGTGTCAACGCTCAGATTGGCAAGGATCAGCATTTAGCAGTCTGATTAATACCTTATAGTGGCAGGGAAGGGATTAAAAGGGGCCCAGTACAAGTATTCCTCCTTCATCCATACTAGTAGCATCTCTGGGTCAGAGATGATCTCCTGTGAAATACCAGTGGCTTCCTCCGTTATCTCTCTCTATGTTCATCCTTAGGGTATGGAGATTATTTTCACCTCAGAGGGTATCAGTCATTATAGCCACACAGTACATTAATTTAAATATTTCTACAGAAGAAAAACATACTTCCATTTATAACATTTTATCAATATAACTAGGGATTTCAAAGTAGTATTTTATCGAAACACAGACATTTAATATTTGTTCTCTTAGCTAACTCACTCAATGAAGGTAACACTTTTCTTTTCTTCTTCTTTTTCTATGCTGAATGTTGCCTAGCAATATATTACACTGACTTTGAACAAATCTGTAATAGTAAATATTATGGTTTCTTCTAATATTTCACCTATGAAAATAAACTGCATAAAATGAAGTCCACATAAAAGATACCAGGGTCAAAGACCATTGGAGTAGGCATTGTACATCCATTACAATATACTACCCATAGGCAGTGATTATTTATTGGAATATGTTGTGAGTCATGGCAATTCATAACACTATGGTTGCTGGAAAATTCCATTTTCCACTCTGAGCCAATATTATATACATGTTGATTAACTGAGACACAAATGTATCCCAGCAGTTACAGGAGAGTTGTTTCCTTTCTTTCTTAAAATTGAGAGATTATTTCCAGGAAAATAAATAAGGTCATGTGGAATGAAGCATTTACAATACTTGGCAGGGCACTTAAAATGAATAAGACTCTACATGAAAGCTTGTTTGACTGTCTATTTAGTTTCATTTTAAAGATTTCAGTCTTATCATTCATGATTTATGCACAACATGTACTGCCACTTGCTGGTCTGTTCTATAAATACCTTCATAATTTGAATTAAGATAATCTGTTATCTGTGCTTGGTAGATGTATTACAGTTTTGTACTCACTTAAAGTTCCACCAAACCATAAAACCTTTTTGCATTTCAGATTTAGCTAAAAATATTCACCCATTTAAATAGCAATCATCATTAAAATTAGTTCCCTGATTCTACTGATTAATTTCAAAGCAATAAGCAAGGTTTCTGAAAATTTACAATTAAACATATTTTTAGACAAAACCTAACAATTTTTTAAGAGTCTAGAGAAGTAATTACCTGGTATAAAATCTACAGGACAGAATTAGAGGGAAGAGGAAGTAATTTGAAAAAAATATATATATTAATATATATACACGTCATAGGAACATTGCCAGAGGCAACAAAGTGGTGTTGCTAGAAAAGTTTTAAATTAGTATAATTGAGACTTTTCCACTTCTCTCCAGTCAAATGTGAATCCTTCTATAAAGGCAGTAGATTGTTTCTTTGAGAATATACAGTTTCTGGTTAAAGAAGTCTCAAACTTTTTATCTTCTATCTCTTCTGTAGTCTCACTGAGACAAATGCAAGCAGTTGGCTTACAAGATGCAAGATAAGGGTTTATAATTACATTCTGGTAAATGGGCATTTTTAGTCACATGAGTAATTTGAATCTTAAGTTCACTTTTGGCTGTTGCTAAAGGGGAGGGAATAACCTGTTTTTCAAATCTGTGAGACAGAGAACAAAAAGTGGTGGAGTCAAGTTGCAGTAAGAACTGTATCTTATGTCTGTGAGGATATGCTAAATCACTGGCACAGAATGCTCAGAGAATTTGTGGAAATGCCATCAGTGGAGATCTTTAAGGTAAGTTAGGTAGTAAAAGATCAGAGCTTGATGCCTTTATTCAGCCTGAATAATAAACAGTCTGAAAATCATTTAAGAGCTATGAAATATTTTTCCACATAAGGCCATAGACCATCTTGTATCTTTCTTCAATGTTCATCTTCATTTACAATCAGAAAAAGTTGACATTTGAGTCTTTATTATTTTTAATTTTCCTATTTTCTTTTATTTGTTTACCTCAGTCTATGAGTAGGGCTTGGATAACTTTTGAATTTTCTCGTGGACCATTTCTCATGTCCTGAGGTCCAACAGTTGGTAGCTACTGGACTAGAAAACCTCCTGATGGTCTCTGCCTTCTTGTTTGCCACAAGTAGTTCCTAAAAGATGATCTTTCTGTTTACCATTTAAATTATGCTTAAAAGTCAACTGCAATAATACAAATTCTAATTTTAAGTTTGAAAACAAGCCAAAGTCTATAACTGTCAAGTGCTGTCATAGTTTAGGAAATATTAACATGGATACAACCCTAAACTTTAGCGCATTTTAAAACTCTTTTAACACTAGGGTGATACTCAGAGTAAGACATAATGACATATATTTTTAAATTGGGGATTACCATCATCCTTAGGTGATGGGGAAAGGGGAAGTTCTGCATAGGCCAAAAGACAGGTTTTTTGTGACAGGAAAGAACAATATTTCTCTTTAAGTGTAAATGAAGCCCATTGCCTTCTCTTAAATAACCTATGTACCAGGAAGTAATTTAATCTGTTTATCACCTTTTTTAATTCTTTTATGACTTTATTACTTATGAACATTGGACATCTTACAGTAAACCCCGATTTCCAGCAACAGAGCAAATGAATAAAAAGCAAGCTGCAAGCTCCACTAGAAGCGTAACGGGGCCTGTGAACAAGTATTTGTTGACAAGTTTGTGAGTCAAGGAATTAAATACTGTTCAGCTGACAGTAACTGCAGATGCAGTCATAAAGTATTGGTGATGGACTTATACTGCAAATAATAGCAGGCTGCAGGCTATCACAGGTGGCCACTGGACAGTAACCACTCCTGAAATGCCAACCCTGAGCCTTTTAAATGAAGAGCGGTGGTAGATTTTTTTGAAAGCATGGAGGAACGGGAAGGTGGAACTTGTGACAGACTGTTTTGATGTGTTAGGGCAAGACCGAAATAATTAACTGGGACCTACCTGTCAGCACTGTACAAAGGAGCGCATTGTGCAGAACTCACAGCTCCCTCTTTGTCCTTTTGAGCATTGCATGGATAAACAGGGGTGACTGAAACTCTAAGAAACAGCTCCAAACCTTTATGAAGCCAACAGACCCATAATCATCTCCTTGATTTGGCTCAGATCCTCTGTGCACCCACTCAATAAACCTCTCCTGAACCTTCAGAATAAGCAAAATACGGGTCTGGTTAGTACCTGCCTCAGCTCCAAGTACACTATATAATGAAATTTGGCTTCCCCTTTGTTTCACATTTTGTAACAAGGACCAGCATACAATAAACTTACAAGAATTTCTGACTCCATTCTTTCACTATCCAGCATACTAAGCAGATCCTGTTCATTCCTCACTCTGTTCCCCTACCAGCTTTCCCTGATGCATATCCTCATATTTAGCAGATAAAGGAGATCAATACAGCTGAAACATTTTTTTACTCATCAATCAAAAAGATGGAAGGGTCTCACAGGCTACATTGCTACTTCAGTTTTTGCAAAAGACAACAAAATTGCCTCTCCCTCTGTAAGAGAAGGAGCTTTGGTCTGTTCACAGCTCTCTGTCCCCTGCATGACCACACATGGTGAGGGTTTATAATTAATATGATTTGAGCAGACTGTGAAGTGATATATTAACGCAAAAATTACTGTCAAAGACACACTTCTGACTGAGAATGGTTAGTTCATTGTCCTAGCCATTTGAATAAGAAAGAAGACTGTAACTGTTCCATCAGACTTCAGCCACATAAGAGTGATGCTACTGGTTTAAGTAACTGCCTGTGTTCCCACTGCAGCTGAAGGAAAGGGAGTATGTTTTTCCCCAGTTATATAACACCCACTTTGGTACTAGATAAATCACTTACTAGAGATGTCTACTTCTTTCCAAAGATAATATGGGCTCCTGAAAGACAAGGTTGGAGAAGGGCCCTACATTTTAGATGGTGCAAGTTAAGTCAAATGAATTCTGCCAACAGGCTGCTGCTGCTATAAATCACAGCATGCTTGTACCGAGTCCCATACTGACATAGCTCTCTTGAAGCAGCTGTAAGAAGTGACAGCTGCCTGGCAAGATACTAGACTTAAATGTAAGCAGATAAGAAGTGAGATGCAGTGATTTTGGACTTGGAAGAAAAAAGAGGAAAATAAGAATCATCCATTTTATACAGTATATTATATCCTTTGTGGTTCAAAGCAACATTTGCGTGACATCCCCTACAGAGGGTAAATTTCAAATAGGTTATCTCAAGATGATTTTCAGACACGCAGCAAAACTGTTCTAGTATTCATCTGAAATGAAATACTGCCCCTCTCTTTTACTACTTCTGGGAAAAAAAAAAAAAACAAACAAAAACAAACCTGAAACCAGTTAATAAACAGAAATTTTCTTACAAGATTTTGCTTGCTTCTAAGCATCAAAAATAAGGAAAATTGTTATTTCATTAAGATTTCATGATTATCTGCTTCAAATCCTGGACAAAAAAAAAATAGAGGTAGTATTGAGGGTGAGGGAAAGAAGCTTCTGAACTGATTAAGGATATAGATTAGGGTAAAATATTTTTGGATTTGTGACAAGTTTTATGTCTACTTTTAATGGTTTGTTTCCCCATTCATAATTCCATTTTTATAAGCAGAAATCTTCTAAAATACCTCAAAAATGAATGGTCACATTAGCTGTTTCTATCATGAGTGACCACTTTTATTTTTCTGTGTCCTGAGGGAAGTTTGGCAGTATTAATCCTTTTAAAACAAAGGAACAGCAGACCATACTCAGACGGATGCTTAAATGCCAATAATGGCTAAAAGCAATGTAAAAGCAACATTATTGGCAATGAAAAAGAACAAATGAAGAGGTTTGTGGTTAAGATGTAAATAACCTTTCTCTTGCTTTCTGTTGTTCAGTATTTTGTGAACATAATTAACTAGGAATATTTGAAAATCCTGGGTGAGGGGATGTTTATTGATCATGGGGTATTTTTTATGCCTGCCATGCTTGCAGTGCTCTGAGATTCATGCTTAAATTTGCAGGAACAGGGATGACTGTCCTGTGTAATGATTAATTTAGTATTATTATTATTTTGGGAAGCATTTAATTAAACTTTAAAGGAACTGGTAATAAGATATTGATGGCAATGGGTATATTCAATATTTCAATACCTACTGATTAAGTCCCACAAAACATTACATATGTAAGGAGATAAAGATAAAACTAAATAGGAATCTGTCAATAACAGCTGGTCAAGTCTGTATTGTTATTTTAGAGCTACCTTGAGATCACATTAACTAGGCTGAATTATATGAACTCTTTATATAATATTTTGTAGCACATATCAAAACAATTTATATTATTCTTTGGTATTTAAAATAGTGTGACTGTAGGAATTGATTCCTCTCCGGGAGTTTGGATTTACAGAATCATAGTATTATATTTCTCCCCTTTTCTCTTATTGTTATACATAAAAGGAGAAATCTTGGTTCAGAAAGACTCTTTCAGGGACTGAGAAGATGATAGTCCAACTGGTGGAAATCTTGTTCCTCAGGAGGTATGTCTGCATCAGTTTTACACACACAACAGAAAAGGGAAAAATGAGACCTCTTGATATCTGGCAATGCAACAAAACCTCTGGGATGTCAATCTAAAGTGTTTGCAACACAGATTATCAAACTAATTTTGAGTTTTAGGAGAATTTCCAGACTGACAGATGTAACCTTCACTAGAAAATCAGACACTGTGGTGAGCAAAACTAAATATACAGACTAACTCAAAACAATATCTTCACTTTTGGAAATGATGTGAATTGTTGGAATTTATTTTAATTTCACTCTAGTAGGAGAAAACACTAAAAAAAAAAAAAAAAAAAGGAAATATTTCAGCAGGTTAGAACCAGCATTTCAGATCCAGAATAAAAAAACAAAACCAAAAGAACAACAAGCCCCTACACTTTTCTAAAAAAGTATGTTAAAAGACCTGTCATCCTGGGAGGTTTTGTTTGTTTGGGTTTTAGTTTTGCTATTTGTTTACTTGGGGTTTTTTTAAGTGTGAGTAATTGCAATTTTTTAGTAGTCAAGAAGGGAGATTTCTTAAATACAATAGCATCATTATTATATGGGGGTTTTATATTATTATATGGGTTTTTTCACGGCAACTGACATTAAAAGAAGGAGACTTGAAGTCAACAAAGAAAGATATTCCTCCAGAATACATGAAATTAGACCTAATGTGTTAGTTTCCCTTCTTTTCTGAGTTAGAAAAGGCAGAATGTTCTCTCCGCTGTCGGATACTGTTCTACAAACTCCCCCCAGGCAAGGTAACAGTAATTTTATCTCTGTAACCACTGTTAAATGGATATATAAGCAAAATATAAGAACAATCAATAAAATAAAAATGTAACACAGCCACAAAATGCATTATATAGAGAATTACATAAAATTATAGAAAATATTAAATAACTTCTTTTTATCAGTGTCTCATTATGCATTTAAGTGGTTGAACCTATGGACCTTTATTCCCATCTCCATTCCTTAGAACACAGTTATCATTTTACATCCTTTTCCAACAGGAGTGAATTAAAAGACATACCCATTTCTAAAAACACATATCTTCTTGATTTTAAGTTATGGTTCAGTGTATTCAGGCACTCAAAGGGGCAGAATGGTACTGAAGGGGATTTTCTGAAGATATTAATGAACATCAGTTTTAATTTTTAGCTGCATAAACATATCAGAATCATAGAATCAGCTGGGTTGGAAGGGACCTCTGAGATCATCAAGTCCAACCCTTGATCCAACACTGCCACGGTTACTAGACCATGGCACTAAGTGCCTCATCATCTTAAAAACCTCCAGGGACAGAGAATCCACCACTTTCATGGGCAGCCCATTCCAATTCCTGATTACCCTCTCTATAAAGAATTTCTTCCTAATATCCAACCTAAACCTCCCCTGGCACAGCTTAAGACCATGCCCTCTTGTGTTACTGATGCTGCCTGGGAGAAGAGACCAACCCCCACCTGGCACAACCTCCTTTCAGGGAGTTGGAGAGAGTGATGAGGTCTCACCTGATCCTCCTCTTCTTCAGACTAAACAACCCCAGCTCCCTCAGCCTCTCCTCACAGCACTTGTGCTCCTGTCCCTTTACCAGCCTCGTTGTTCTTCCCCGTACCTGCTCCAGCCCCTCAATGTCCTTCCTGAACTGAGAGGCCCAGAACTGGACACAGTACTCCAGGTGTGGTCTCACCAGTGCTGAGTACAGGGGAAGAATCACTTCCCTGGACCTGTTGACCACACCGTTCCTGATCCAGGCTAGGATGCCATTGGCCTTCTTAGCCACCTGGGCACACTGCTGGCTTATGTTCAGCTTCCTATCAATCCAAACTCCCAGGTCTCTTTCTACCTGGCTGCTCTCCAGCCACTCTGTCCCCAGCCTGTAGCGCTGCAGGGGGTTGTTGTGGCCAAAGTGCAGGACCCGGCACTTGGCCTTGTTGAACCTCATCCCGCTGGAATCAGCCCAACTCTCCAGCCTGTCCAGGTCCCTCTGCAGAGCCCTCCTGCCTTCCAGTTGATTGACACTCGCCCCAGCTTAGTGTCATCTGCAAATTTGCTGATGGTGGACTCAATGCCCTCATCTAAATCATCACTAAAGATATTAAACTGGTCCCAATACTGATCCCTGGGGAACACTACTAGTGACCGACCGCTAACTGGATGCAGCCCCGTTCACCATCACTCTCTGAATCCAGCCAGTCCCTAACCCAGTAGAGAGTGCTCTTGTCCAAGCCGTGGACTGCCAGCTTTTTCAGGAGTATGCTATGGGAGATGGTGTCAAAGGCTTTGCTGAAGAAGATCCTCTGCTTTGTGTAAAGTATTTTGATGTTCTTATGAACTTTCAGTTTCACAGTTCTGTGAGAAGTCAACTGTATCAGAATCTGTGTTGCTGATTGCAAAGTCTGGGTGAGACCGATAACTCCAATGCATGTGAATAACCCAGACTCACACAAACAGTGCTATTGAAAGCAACAAAATTGAAACAAATGCCCCAAGGCAAAAACCAAGACTAAAGTCTTCCTGAAGCCAGGAGTGTTCTGGGAAAGCATACTCTCTTATCAATGTCTTTATAGCACTGAAATTCATCTGTCAGTTTGAGACAAATTTTACTTCTACTTGCTTTAACCCCTTAGTAAATGACTGTCCAAAGAACTTGTACCTGACCAATACCCAAACTTCATAAACATTGCTTTTTAAGCAGCATTTTTCAGCCCTGAACATGAAAACATTTCCCCTCATTTCTCCATGATAAGCTTTCAACTTGAAACACATCTTTATCACAAAAGTTTTTTCAACTAAAAAGGAACGAGTGCTTCATTTTAGTCTACTGTTATTCTTGAGGTTTGGTGATAGCAGCACCGCTCTTAGTACTGGTGGACTTTCATAAAATTAGTAGCTGGTAATCCCTCTTATGCTTTATTATTTACATGTGCCAAGTGCTGCAGTCTGGAGCACACCAGGTTTCCATTGCAGTGAAAAACTCTCATAAAATATTCCATCAAGTTTTATTTTCTGAGAAAGTTATTCAACTTGGCTCCATTCCTTATAAAGTTTGTAGAGTCCAAATTACCAAAAAAAAGCACATGCTGAATAGATGCCATGCAGAAAAAAGTTTTCTTGAGATTAATATATTAAAAAGAATAAACTAAACAAAAACATGCAGTAAGAAACAATGTTTAAATAAGGTCATGCTACTAAGTAGTGAACAGATTTGATGTTTATCTCTTGGAATTCAGAAATCAGTTTCCACTGTTTCTATTACTTCTCCTAAAAACTTTCTGTCTCTGGGAAGATTTTCAAAGAGAGAGCTGTCTGTAATTGATTGGTCTCATTAACAGCAATATGAAATGCCCAGCAGAACTCTTTTATTTCAGGGCAATTAGTCTAGTATGGAGGAATTCCTTCTCGCAGCCTAAAACGTGTATGCTGGCAAAAAAATTTTGCTGTTGGAGAAGAAAAGCTGTGCAGATATCAGGTTACCATATGGGGAAAATGAGAAGATGAACTGTTACTATGAGAGAAATTCTGCTAATGCTAATCTTATTGCTGTGAGCTTACTTGGCAATAGCGTAAGTGTATCCAGAAGACCAGGCAAATCCTCACTTGTGGACAAGTAAGGAATTTCACCAGCTGAACAAACTGTAGGTAAGTGAAGTACAGCCTGTCTGAGGCATGTGCATGTGAGACCAGCCTTGTAACCCAGAAGGGTTTTTCTCACCTGATACCCTTGCTGAATCTCTGCTAAAGTTTCCCTTTTCCTTGGATTTGCCGTTTAGGCTGTCTCGGAAATAAAAAAGAAACTGTAAAGTGCAACACCAACTTTCTCCTTTGCTGTTGTTTCTGCCTTTACATCCATTTGGCTCTCAGAAACAACCTCATTCTTCCATATTCCTGGAAGTGAATGGATCCATCTGTTTGATAGGAGGGTGAGTCAGCATGAGAGCTTGGTATCTGTACGAAGGACCCTTAGAAATAGATATGAAAAAAAACAGATCATGTTTGCAGATTATATTACATTTCATTATTATAGCAAAGGAAAATGTCTCCATTTCTTTCAAACATTCATCTATGTATTTTTATGCTGATAATTTGGGTTTTATCTCAGCACTTCTGCCACTGCAAGTATCATTTGATGTATATGACATTTTCCTTCAAAACTCATATGGATGTACCTTGGAGATACCAATTTTTACCTTGGAACAGTTTTGCATTTAAAAAGTTTCATTGAGCCCTGGAAAATATATATGTTGTTCCTTTGGTTGTGATGTAGTTTAAAGCCCTCTGCAAATACCATTCCTCAGCTGACCCATGAGCAAAGCACCGGTGTTAAAATCTACCAGGGAGAGTCACCAAGAAAAGGGACATAACTTTCACAATCGCTACTATCCGTCAGTTCTGGAAGATCCTTAGTTGGCTTGAAGACAACCTCACCGGATAAAGGCCCTGGGAGAGCTATAGTGCTCTTTTTGGGAAGCAAGTACCACCTGTGATTTTACAGCAACAGACATCTCAACTGTATCCAATTTACTTCACAGTGGAGAGAAATGAAGTTGCTATTATCTGAAAACAAACAGACCTGAAATATGCAATTCTGTGTAAACCATGCAGTTATTTTGCATCTTTAATATCTGGCTGGATCCACTGCCTAGCTATTTATCTGTTTATTTCCACTATTTATATTTGACTGTGCTCTGTCCAGGTCTGACAGAAGAAGTTAATTTTGGCTACTGGATGTAGAGATAGGTTCCAAACCATGAATTTTCTGTTAACTGTAATGCCAGCTTGACATATACATATATGGGTCTTTGTTAAATTTGAATTTCTAAAGTGTGTCCACGACTCTTCCTTCCTATTATGCAGTCACTTAGGTGAATTAATCTATTCTAATTCAACTTTCAAACACTTTTGTTAGAAAGCAATTTATCTGTGAGTGGGCTATCTCCTAATTACTCAATTCATTGCAACTTTCTAGATTTCTACTTATGCCTTTAAGTAACAGAGGGCTAAAGTAGAGGGTTACAGGTCTGATCCAATGCAAGGAAAATGCCAGGTTTATTTATATCTGTAGTCAAACAATTAGTCTTTATTAAATAATTTGCCTCGTGACAGACAAAGCCACTTCCAGAAACAGCAATATGTTTCTGGAAGGCATTGGCTCCCTGCACTATGATTGCTGTAGCTTTCCACTCCTTTCCACTTGACATGTGCCCCACACACAGAACAGGTGTTTCTTTCAAGCATTGGATAGAACAGCACAGAAATTGCCAGAAGAAACACTGCTGGAATAGACTGGTCAAACCAGGAGAAAGCACTAAGAAGCAGCAAACTGTCTAATTCTTTTTTCCTTTTATCCTCATTAGACAGCTGACATTGTTTACATACTCTAGCCAGATGCAGTCAAACTCATTTGGTTATTTTCATAGTGAGAAATGTCTATTTAATGCTGATTTAATGCTATTTAGGATGATATTTAACATTCCACTCAACATGACAGTCATATAATGTCATTACATTCCAAAGCAACAGTATTTACTTACAGACTGTGAGCAGTTAAGGAGAAAGAAGACCAATTTCAGTTGCTGGGTCTACACATAATCTCCAGAACAAATAACAGCCCATTATTAACAGTAAGATTAAAACACTCGCTTTCTATTTTATCCCATGAAAGGCAAAAATGCAATATGTACAGAAGAGGATCTAGAAGTTTGGATTAGCAAAACATCAGCATACAATGAGCCGTACACCACAGCATTAAAATGTTAATGTCAAACTGTGAACACATGAGACAGTTCCTAGAAACAAATTAGCTCTTTTACCTACAGACTTACACAAAATGAATCAGAGCTACATTTGTTGTACTTTCATTTACCTTTCCAGACACAGCACGTTTCTTTTTCACATTTTCAAATGCACAGCCTGGTCCTCTATATGCTGCTGTCATGGTATGATTTGCTCCAGGTTTGTGCCTCAAGCTTCATCTCTCTGTCCATGTGCACATGGCCTCACTATGGATTTCAAAGGAACAGTTATTTCTTTTTTTCTTTCTCAAATATGAACACCATCACTTAATAGCAATGCCAAGATTTAATTTTCACTCCTTTAAATAGATTTGTATGCATGACTACTTTGTGGGTTTGCTGGGTTTTTTTTTTTCTGAAGGAAAATAGATGAAAATTGCAACCATTGTATGTATATACTTGTATGTGGTTGTACATGTTTGTATATGTACAGATATACCAATACCTGTGAGCCAGCAGAAAGTTGGAGGTCAGTGATTGTACTTTACAGCTGTGGACCTGGGGCTTTTGTAGTTAATAAGTCTTGGGACACATTGTACTCTGGGCAAGAGAGGAAAAGAATCCTTTTGCTAACGTCTGGATAATGGATTGCTCACAGGTGAAAAAACAAGGACTTATAAAATGAAGGGATTGAAATTTTTCAGTATTTTTTTTCCCTACCATGTGTTTCTCAGAGTTTGAGATGCCTGGGTAAACAAACACACACACACGAATTCCTGTGCTATTTGACTCATATAACCAGGACTCTGTTCCAGTCCAGTCCAATGTAGTCACGGTTTTTCCTGGTAACTACTGTACAAACCGTGTGCCTGGTACACTAATGGGGAAACTGCCTAAACTGGGAATAGATGACTGCCAGTCAAATGCAGATAATTAATGTCACAGAGAATGAGGTAGAGATTAACAAAGAAGTCGGCAGTTGGATCCCATCCTAGTGTTTACTAATGACAAAGGCTTTCCTGCATCTTGGACCTCTTATTTTATTTTATTTTTTCCCACCAGAACAACCCAATTCTCCAGGTTGTTGTTCCTGTCTGCTAAGATAGGCTTGCACAATTACTTCACGCTGATTAGGGCTGTGTGCTCCCCTTTCTTCCTGATTTATTTGGACAGATCCTTCAACATTTATATCATCAGTAGGGATTTTCACGTTCTGGTTTAGAATGGCTTCTTTTCTACTAGTGTTCCTTCTTTAAAAGTGTGATAGGACACCAGAAAACTCTATGTGCTCCAAGGGAAACAGAATAAAATACTTGTACTTTTTTTATTATTTTTTTCTATTTTGATATTCAACACCTTCTTGCTTCCAGACTTGGGCTCATGTTCAGCTCAAGAAAACATTGACAGAAAGGAGGTTAAAGCATGTGCTTAATATTAGGCATATCTTTAATTCCTTTGGGAATTCAAAATTGAAAATGTGTTTAAGTATCTTCCTGATTAGGATACTAATTCTGTCTTTTCATTTTGGTTTCTGCAGCCAAACTTTGCCTGTACCCAAGGTATCATTTGTACTCATTTCCATACTACTCTTTAAATATTAGTATTTCTAGATTTACCCAGAGAGGTACGAGCATATGAGAAACAGAGTGGCTCAATTTTTTTTTTTAGATTTCAATGGATAGTATGTGTGATAATACGTTAAAGTTGTTTTATTATCTATTGATTTTATTTTTATTATGAGATATAGATGAAAAAGGTTTTTAACAGTGCAAAAAATACTTTGTGGATTATATTATTCATAAGAAAATTCCTCACGCTACCAGAAGGAAAATGATCCTATGAAAATTGATATGGTTTTTGTAAGATCACAGTAATTACAGAAAGAGTTCAGTTTTGAGTACTCATAGGTTAAGATTCATCCTGGAATCACTGGTAAAAGCCTCAGGAAACTTTTTCTTCAGATTATATAACCAGAAAATCTATTTTTAAATATGGGTGCATTTGTTTGAAAACGTCTGAAATCTCTGCCTCAGACAGACAGATGCTTTGAGTGGGATTCACCTGACTCATAAAAGATCTAAACTGTAGATGTCTAATAACAGTGGGTGAAATAAACTTATTCCCATAGTCTACTGAGCCAGATTTTAAGTATACTAGATTTTTATAATTTCAACAAAATTTGCTTAATAAAAGGAGAATATAATCCAGCCTGGGGATACTCAGGCTCTAAGAAGAATTACAGACACAAAAAAGTGACTTTCCATGCTATTATTTTTTTTTTTTTATGATTTTTACACAGTAGTGCATTTCTATGTTGTTCACTTAGATATTACTTTAGTTTGGGAGTTCTGTTTATATGACTTCAACCTTGTATATCTGAACTAAATGTATGGGCTCACTCTTTACTCAGGAGTACTGAGGGGCAGATCTGAACAGGGATACCTGTCCTGCTGTGCTACGCATTGCATGTCTAACATAGAAAAGATGCTCAACTTCTACCCTGAATAACATAGAAAAGATGCTCAACTTCTACCCTGAAT
Organism: Corapipo altera; assembly: GCF_003945725.1. NCBI lineage: Eukaryota > Metazoa > Chordata > Aves > Passeriformes > Pipridae > Corapipo > Corapipo altera. The sequence goes on along the minus strand of NW_020884897.1, from coordinate 3,981,996 downwards.
GTCAAATAATATAGACTTATGTAAATAATTACCTAAATATTATTAAAAATGTCACAGATAGTAAACATTATTTTTGAGTAGATTTGGTGTAGTTCTTTTTTGTCACTGTCATCAGTTTGAATCTGGCCTTCCCCATCTATTTTTTAAAGAGCCTGCATATCCCACCAAACACAGTGTGATCATAGTCTTTTGTCTGGCAGCTGCTCTAGTGTGATTTATAAATGTTTCACTGGTATACCTGGGTTTCTGGTGAATCTGAAGGTGTGCACACTGTGTAACTAATGGCAGCAGTTTCGCTTCCTCTCACTCTCTGCTGGATCCCAGCCCAGGAGCAAACAACAACATGTGCCAAGTTTCAGGGACATGTTCCCGAGTTCAGAAATCTCTCACACACCTGTCCATTGTTATTACAATTCACAATCTGCATTTCTTCTTCCAGCTGTCCTCCACCATGCTGACATGTGCTGCTTTGTGTAGCAGACCTCAGTTAGATTTTCAGTTGCTACAGTAGAAGGCACAACAGCAAGAGATTTATTTCAGTTTTGTATGTCTCCACGGTTTATTCTGTTCTAAGAATCTAGGCACTTTGCAACTATGATTACTTACTCACTGTACTCAGAAAGAGAAAAAGAGTGGATAATTCTGAATCTTTTACTGAGAGTGCCTTTGGGTTGGCTGTGCTGGTTAGTAGTGTATTGCTTATTTTGAAGAAAGAAAGAGGAAAGTGGATTTTGATCCTGCACATGTTTTCAGTGGTCATGAAGGCTATTCTCTTTATTATTCAACCCAAGACAGACTTATACCATTCAGCAGGAGAAGAAGGAAACCAGGGAAATATGAATGTTGCCTGACTCTAGAGAGTAGGGTTCTTCTGATTTAAGCCAGAACCTCTAATTTAGGAGTCTGTATTTCTCCACTGACTATATAATGGACCCAAGTTCCTATTTGTGGCACTTAGGTGCTTAAAAATAGTTAGAGATCTGCTCTCCACCAAATTACACAATTGACTTCCTTCCAGTAACAACAGAGCTCTAACAGAAGCTCTGGCTAGTTAACCCTTTGGTTACAAACATGCTGCTCCACCTGCACTTATACTCCACTGAAATTCCATGGGAGGTATATGTAGGAAGAAGAACAGTGAATTCTGGTTCACAGAAAAAACATCCCTGGAAAACAGTGAAGCAACTAGTCTATCTTGGAGTTTTTACTGGAATGTTGGATTAAAATTACTTTAAGATTTATAGATCAAAATTGGTGGTAGTTCATTATCATTTTATTTGGATTTCTTTCCTTACCTGCTATTTTGATGCTCTACATGAACACTTATATATCTTATTCCATAAGTTTATTTAGTAGAGTTTGGAAAGTCAGTGTTGTTGCCCAGCACAGACAGGGGACACTAAAAGCAAGTGCAATTTGGAAGAGGAAGGAGGGACACAAGAGTTGTTATTATCCTTTCAGTTTAAAACCTTTGAAATTGTTCACATAAGGGGAAAGCATGGAGGTGAATTCCCCAAAACAAGCATTAGGCTGTATACCAGATAACAGGATTAACCCGGGATTTCAGCTTTGGCTTTCTGCCAGGCACAAAAGCTTCAAATCTTATGAAAGATAGCAAAGAAAACATGTCCTGCCTCTGTGTCTCAGGACCTAGGGGAGCAGGTTAACAGGCTAGAGCTTTCTTCCAAAGAAGCAATGCCTCAGTGCTGCAAAGATTACTGGATTTTCACCATGAGAGGAGATCTTATAATCATTTCATCTATGAGATGAGTATGCTATTTGTATAGCCCAGACAGCAGCATTTCAGTTGGGAATGCTCACACCACTCCAGGCAGGATCCTCTGCAAGGGTAGAGGTGTGGGTGACGGAGCAGCCATCCCAAGGTGTCCGGGTACCCAGGGAAAAGGCAGCACCTGAGCAAAGGCGTTTCATTCTCTGCATCAGCACATGCTCCAGGCATACCTTCCCACTAGATATTGTCTATATTTAAGAAAGAGAGGTAATGCTTTTGTAAGCAAAGAACATGCTAAAGCATTTCATTCCTCTTTGGAGGGGTGATTTGAACACATTTTTCATCACTGTGAAAACTTTGTGCATTTTTATTGTTTGGTTTTGTCTACCTTCCTTTTCCAGCCACCAAAATTTGTCTCTGCCACTTGGAAATTCATACTAGGAGAGAGACTTTTAAGTAGTATGACCCAGAGGTGTAATGTTAACTCCTATTTTTACTTTTATTAGTTTTTGCTTGATCAAGAGAAAAATATGCACACTGAAAACAACTCAGAAAAGTGTTTTGTCCATAGTTTACATAGGCATGGATGCCTTCTGCTTCTCAAATTCCAGGCTTCCTTAATGTTAGCATCTAGGAAAACAGTCACTCTTACATCTACCTAAAGCGGACTTGTTGTTGCCTGTCACTCAACACCGTATATTTTTTATTACATTAACATGTCAAAAGTAAGTAGCCTTCTTCATTTGTGTTAGGTGTCTCAGATCCATGAAACTCTTTCTTCCTAATTGTTTATTAGTGATGTTCTGCTATTTTTTTTATTTTAATTTGGTAATAACTACAACAAGTGTCAAAATACAGCTGCTAATGACATAAACATTTAATAACACAAACATTTTCTATTTCTATGCACATGGTAAGTGGACTGTGCAATATAACACTGATTAACTGCTGGTGGACCATGAAGAAAACTAACAAAGAACCTCTAGTCACTTAAACCCTACTTAGAAAACTTAAATGAGAATACTCTGTTGGACTCTTTGTATAAGAAAGATTTTTAGTAGAGTGAAGCAGTATAACTACCTTAATACATTGTGAAATACCATAAATTTTATGATGCATATTTATGTGTCTTCTGAGGCTGATATGGGAAAGGAGAGGAAGACTGGTGATATCTGAGCAATGCTATCAAAAGGTGTTATCCCTGTAAAAGGCATGTGTTTCAAGTACACATGGGGTTGCTTGAGGAGAGCTATATTTGATTCTCTTGTGTAGAACAAAACATAATGCTTCAAACTGCTAAGACACTGAAAATGCTTTTTTGTGTATGTGTGTGTAGGAGAAAGTATCTGTGATTTTAAGTGCTTTTTAATTAGCAGATTGGGCTACAAAGGAAAAAAAAACACTGGAGGAAATCAGACCATTTTACTTGATACAAAGTGTTTTCTCTCTGGTTTACGTACTTTAACAGGAAGTTTAACTGAAGTGAATCAAACAAAAAGGAAAACAGGAGCAATGGAGAAAAAAACCCTCACTAAAATAAAAAACAATTTGGTTTTCATCAAAGAAAAAGCAATTCAGATTTGCTTTTTTTTCTTTTTTCCCCCTTCTATTCTCATTTTCGTGAGAAAGCCAGGTGAATTAAAGTGCTATAGTTCAGATCAAACTAAAACAACATTTTGTTCCAATTTCCATCTTGCTCATGTGTCAGAAGCTGTTCATCACTTATAGTGCATAGTAATTCTTCCACACCTGTGTAGCACACTGGGATCCAGGATTTCTCTCATCAGCCCTGGAGATCTTGCCTGCCCCATGCAGCAGTTTGTGGGAACCGGCTCCTCAGCTGCCTTGGCAGCAGGATGGGCAGTGTGGGGTTTAAGATAAGGAGCTCTTCTAAGCAGCAGGTTACCATCAGCATGGTGTTTTACTGTTTTTTTCAGATTTCTCAGCTGCAGTTAGGGCTTGTCTTCCCCCCTTACCCCAGGCCAGCAGCACCTCCTGGGGGGGAAAGCACAGGGTCTGTGCCAGGGAAGGGCGCAGCAGCTACCCCAATGCACTGCCTCTCTCTCTCCTGACATCTCTTTGCATTCAAGCTGGATACCGTTCTCTTTTCCTGAAATGCTGTTTACTTGGATGTAGAGATAAGCTGCCTGTGGCCAAACTTAAGGACATATTTACCTGAGACAGTCTGATTTCTATTCTGTGTACCCCTATGTCATGAGCATGCATTGCCCTGATTCAACACCTGAGAACAAGGTCTCATACTTCAGTTCGCAAAGCATCAAACTAAGGAATGGGGTTTTTCTTGCTCTTCAACTAAAAGCTAATACAATATCTGTAACTTTTTAAAGCAATGATTCGTGTTGTGACTCCTGCTCAAAACAACCAAATATTAAGCATTATTCCTTCCACATCCCTTTCCCTTTGCCACATTCTCTACACACATCATACATATTTAATATTTATGATGAAGAAATTCAGAGCTTGAGAAAGAAAGAAAGAATAATAATAAAAAAATAAGTAGTGGAGCTCAGTGTTAGTCATCTGTTTTAATCCTGCAAAGTACCTCAATCTTGGTCCACAAGCTTTCTATCATTTCAACTCTGGTACCCTTTTGAAGTGAGACTGATAACTGTATCAAATTCCATGTAAGTTCCTTGAGTTTTGTAAACACGTACTAGAATTAGGTGACCAATTTCATTCCCAGTGATGACCTAGGACAAAATGAAAACATCAAAATATTTAAGTGTGGAAGGATCGTGCATTAATCCTTCACGGCTCTTAGCTGCCCCTACAGATACCTGCTATTTGATACAATAAAGATTCAAGGATCCCAATAAGGAGCATTACAAATGGAGACTGTGGAAGAAAGACTATCTGGATTCAAATAGATAGAATGTTCCATTACAAATTACAATACACATCTGCTACAATAATTTGTGTCAATCAAATCGTCCTAAAGAAAACAGTCAATATCAAATAAGATTCTGTAGTCAATGGACCATAGTAATTTCTGGTGTTGTTCCACTGAGGTTAATAGAGTTGGAAGGGGAATAAATAAATAAAACATAATAGGGAAAGAGTATGCCATCTGGAAAATAAATGGAGGAAATAGAGGGAAAATGCTAATCTAGCACATTCAGGGTTTCAATTTCTCCTCTGTTATCTGCACTATCTAATGAGCAGCTACATGAAGTTATCACTGGTTTTCAGGAAAACAGAATCCTATTTCAGAGCAGCACACAGGTCTGAGCACTACTAGAGCTCTAAAAGGTTCTCTTCCAGTTCATTAATTTCCCTTGATCTTACTGTCCATTCCTGACTTAATAGATTCCTCTTTCCTTCTGTAAAAGGAATGGTGACCCAGGGAAATATTTCTCTTTAATGCACCCTGTGGCTTAGTTTTTTCAGGCATTTCCTGTTCTCCCAAGGAAAATATTTCCCATAGACCTTATACTCATACTACAATAACATATTCCCTTATGAGCTCTGAATCATCATCCTTTAGGCATGCATTTTCTGATCTCTTTGTTCTGCTTTCCCATAGACTGATGAAGAGACTGCAACTCCAAAGTTTACCTTCTTTTATTTTTTAAAGGTTTTCTATAGATTCAGCCAAAATTGGATAGATTTCCTTATATTTTATTCTCTGACATCCTACCCAATCTAGCTATTTCTTTTTTATCCTGTGACATTGTTATTTTAAACAAAAACAGAACTGATAACATTTGTATAACTATATATATACATACATACAAAATTCAGACTTTATATGTCTAATTAGTCCATATTTTTGTCTGGTTTATTATTCTCTATTTCTGTATAATTATTGTTATATAGTTATGTATATACAAATATGCATACATCCTCAAGTAAAATAGGGATAAGAACAAAGTATTCTCCAAAGAAGGGTACTGAGGTATTATGATTTGGAGATTACTCAAAGTAGAATATATAAATTATCACATTTGACTAAATTACAAAATTTAATAAAGCAACAAGTGATGTTACTTGAAATGTTTGATAAAATTAACAAGGAAATTTCAGCTCTGGAAGAATTCTACAAAAACGTCCAGCCCCTGGATGTGAAATTCCAGAAATGACTTTTGATTTCAGAGGTATTCAGTTCTAACAGAATGTTTCTAAAGCCTGAGAGGAAAGGGAGATGTGACAGATGTACTGCAAATCTGACACTGTGAAGGCTGTTCACCCCAGATGCTGCAGAGGCATGAAATGCATCATCTACAGCTCAGCTACTCCTCTGGTGACTCTTGTAAGCAATACAGAGGAATATGCATTTCTCTTTTAGGGAGCAATCCATCTGAACTACCGTAACTACCTACCTTATGGTGAGATCAATTTAGCCTTAATTCTTATTGACTATATTTTGTAGGTCTCTGATGGCTTTAAAGAAATCCACGTTGGCCAGTTCAGATTTAATAAAGTGAATCCCAACACCAAGTTATTATTCCAGTCTGTCTTATATGTGGAAGAATTATTTTGTAGCAAAAATTGAAATCAAAGGCAGCATGGCCTGCCTAGGCAGTGCAGGGAACAAGTCTGATGATTCATTATGTGGTTTTCTCATCTGAATCAGCCTTGACTACATGGTTAGGGAATGTTGTGATGAGGATAGCAGTATTTTTAGTTTAATTTTAATCATATATGTTAAACATATCTTTCCAATTTCATGGGACAACATTCATGCAGAAACAGTGATATTAACAGAAGTGACCTGGTGAAGTTTTGTCAGTTTTAAACAACAAAATAATATTGTCTCGTTTTACATTGGATAGATATATCATGGCATACACCTCCTGTCCTAAGCTAATACTTTTCACTGTGCAAAAATCCAACAGTCTTTCAGAAGTTAAAAGCTCTGTGAGATTTTAAGTGCTAAACTTTCTTTATGTAATTTGGGATTTCAGGAAATTCCACCTCTGATGCCTGAAATTTATTCTATTTTCATCTGGTCTTAAAAAAATAATTCTGAAAAACAACTGCCCCCACTTCTCTATCCCCACCCCAATGACAATTTAGATCTGAAATTTGAGAAACAATACTTTTTTTTTTACAAAGCGGTTTAGTACATTCAAATATGACAAACCTGATCTCGAGAAATTCCAGTTTAAAACCAAGATGAGTTTTATAATCGAGCCAATCTCTGAGGCAGTTGGAGAGCTGGGCTGGTCTGAATTATCCCTGTATTCAGTAGGCACACAAGCTTTCCCCTCTCCAAAATAAGTCACATTACATTACCAACATTATCACAGAGGTAACAACTGGCAGATGCCCCTTCATACAGCAGTTATAAATCTACATTGGATTTTCCTGCTGAAGTTAATTCTGTCAAGGAGTTTTGCCAATCTGTACACAGTACAACAGGAGCCAAGACAGCATAACATCCATTTCTTCATTATTTGCCTTTTTTATTCTAATACTGATTCCCCCAGCACTTCCCTTTTGCAGAAGGAGGAAGTTAGAGTTTTGAAAAGCTGTATCTCAGATTTTCTGTTTCTAGTTTCATTTCTGAGGTATCTCTGGTTGTGATTTCGCTTTGCTGCATAGCCCACACCCACTCATGTTGATCTTTTCCAGAAGAGCTGCACAGTCACAGCTTCACTGTTGTCATATGAAATGGCATTATACTGGTGAGGATACACCAGACATCTGAAGCTGGACCTGTGGCACATTTCTTCACGTACCATCAATGAATTGTGTGACTGGGTAAGGATTATACAGTCCTCAGTGATTAAAGACTGTCTTATTTCTCAGCTACATGCAGATAAGTACAAACAGAAAAGCAAAAGAAAATTTTTTAAAAAAAACAAAGACATAAAAAACTGAAGTCTCTGTACACATTAATACTGCACTCTCATAGTCTCAGATCACGTTATAATTTGAGGGTTCAATTATTACTTTTTACCCTTTCTAGGTTCGTTTCTGATTAGCCACACTAATATCACAAAAAGACACTGTCTTGCTTGAACAGAAATGAAGATGCACAATTAGCATTCTTTTCTGTTGAAATCAAAGAGGTTTTATACTTCGACCTGACACATGCATACAGCATCCTGTCCAGAAACATCACTTTAATGAAAACTACAAAACTTAACTTTTCTCACTGAGTTAATTATTGACTAAATATTTCTTATACATGTAGTTTAAGAAATTAAAATATAATTCTTACTTTCAAGAGTAAGTTTCTTTAAAATCACACCATTGTTTATTATCACATTGTGGTGGCTATGTTGCAGTTGTACAGAGGATTGCATAACATTACTAACTAATCCACCAAGCAACTAAAACATGCTACATTATCTAACCCAAATTGTTGGGGTTTTCTTCTTCTTTTTTTTTTTTTTTAACCAACAAACATTAGTGTAGCAACCTCTGGGTAATAAGATGCTTTCTATGTTGTAATGGCCTTACAGTGCAGTTCACATCTAGGGAAGAGGAACAGCAGCAAAGCCTACTGCATGGCTGTTCTCCTGCCTCCAGTAATACCAGGAGGACCTGAATTTCTGATCCTTCTTTTGGATATTTTTCTGCTAGTGTTTGAGAAAACCCTCTCAGTAATTCATCATACACTTTTCAACACTTATGGGAAGGAAAATTTTACCATACCCAGAGAAAGACAGCTTACAGTTGTGCAATAATGTGTGAAGCCATTTTAGCTTCTGTACTGCAGGTGAGACCTTTTCATTCTTTGAAAATTGGAAGTATCCAAAAATCTCACTACCTGAGCTGTATGAACACATGAACAACACTCATGTGTCATCTTTGAAGCATGCTTCTGTACCTTAGGGGAAAATATGGAATCCAGTATTTCTCCTAAATTGAATTACTGTGTATATAATTCCTTCTAAACAGTTAAGGCAGAGCAAAGCACATTTGATCTGCTTGTGCAAGGAAAATTAACTTGTTTTGTAAAAATCTACTCCTTTCCAGAAAGGAATGGAAAGACTACATCGTTCAATAAAGCTATTTTTTCAGTCAGTGTTACTTTTGTACTTCCCAAGAGGTATTTGTAACAGCCAGATCCAGATAACGTAGAGTTTGAGTTACAGGTGTAATTTTTAGGGAGAGGGAGATGTGATTGTCCTTCTCCACCTCTCATGCTTTACAGTAAAAGCTGAAAGGATCTCTCAAGCTCTGCTTTTCACATAACCTAAACTGAAAGGAGTGTGTTACACAGGAGAAGGTTAGAGTTTATTTTGAGCCTACTGTGTCATTCAAGCTGGGCCTCAGGCTTACCATGTAACCAATGGTCTTGGCAGTAAGTCAGTCACAGTGTCAGCTTTTTAGGTCAGAGAGGTCTTGCTCAAGTATCTAAATGCAATCAACATTTCAAAGAACCAACACCGACTAATCCCCACTTTTTTCTCAGCCACACTTTCATTCAGTTAATTAACTTTATTTTCCTTTGACTTTTTTTGCAGACAGCAGAAAACTATTTAAACAAAGTCCTCTACCAAGTAGGGTTATTGATGTTAAAAGGGAAAGGAAATTGCTTAGCATTTTCTGCAAAGGACTTCAAAAAGGAACGATGGAGTTAATTGTATTCAAAAAGGAAAGCACGGAGTTAATTGTATTCTTTCAAAGCCAACACTAACATCTTTCAACTTTCTTATCATTTTAGGAGAGCTGGGAAGCTCTAATTATTAGCTGTGAGCCAAACACCGATTATATGTACTTTTTTTAACATATAAGCAACAACCTCCAGCTCTCCATTGTACCTTCCCTGCAGCACACAGCTGCACAGCCAGGCCATTATCTGGACGTCAGACAAGACAAGGGGCAAAGCTCCCCCAGCCCCAGCCAGGAGCTGGTGGTCGCCCACAGCTCGGTCTCTCTTACTGGGCAAGACCTGGTGGTCTCCTGTGCTGACTGCAAAGGAGGCTGTAAGAAATTCCAGATGTTGGCATTAGGGTAAAAAAAATCTCACTTTGATTGGTTCAACTCCCTTTTCTCTCTTGGTCCTAATAGCATCAGTTGTAATTTTTTAATTTTAATTTTATTTTATAGAAGACTGATTTTAGCTCTGGTGATTACATTCATAAACACATCAGAACACTTAAGAGGTACTGCCTATATAATGATAATAGTGAAGTGGATTTCAGTGTCTCAGGACATTCCTCATTAGTTTGTGATTAGCTACAAATAAAGCAAACTGTTTGAGGGTGGAGGGGTAGACACCGTATTTTGATTTCATAATTTAAAATACTTGCACCGTTTTCAAAGTTTTCTTACGCTGCATGTTGCTGAAATACCTTGTTTAAATAAGTAAATAAAAACATTAGTCTTATCTTTGGAGCAGATTACTTTCAAATACCTATAAAAGCTTTTCCTTTCATGTTTTTAGAACCAGTTCCCCAAGGACAAGCAGTAAATGTTTTCTTTCACCTTCTGACTGAAGTTTATTTACTTATTTAACTGTCTATTCACCACAATTGCTCATGGAGAGCTCATGTAATGCTGAATATAGTAGTGTTGTATTTTGGTTTATCTCAGTTCCATTTGAATTAGGCAGAGACACAATAAAAAAATAGGCAGTGACAGAAATAGAGTGTCTCGTGAAAGAACATTTTCAGTGCTTACTAAGTGAAATAAGAGGTAATGGGCAGAAACTGATGCACAGGAAGTTCCACCTGAATATAAGGAAAAACTTTACTGTGTAAGTGACCGAGCACTGGAACAGATTGCCCATAGAAGTTGTGGATTTCCTCACTGGAGATATTCAAGAACCATTTGGACCCAACCCTGTGCACTGTGCTCTAGGATAAGCCTGTTTGAGCTGGGAGTTTGCATCACATGACCCACTGCGGTCCCTTCTAACCTGACCCATTCTGAGATTCTGTGAAATCCTGATGGGGTGAAAAGGTGTAGGAAACATGAAGTGTTTCCAAAAGAATAGTGCATAACTTTAAGTGATATATTATCAAACATATGTGAATTTTAAGTGTTCAAGATTCAATTTTGAACTAAAAGCCAGGCAAAGAATGAGTATATCAGGTTGTTTTGTATTCAGAGGGCAACATTCACTTAGAAGGACGCTGCCCAGTTGATCAGGTGTTTTCAGAGTTACTGACTTGAGAAAGGCAGAAGAAGCTAAAATGAGCAACAATGGAGGCAAATTTAACTTCTAATCACAGTGAGATTCCCTAAAAACAGAAAAGAGTGAACACTGGAAACTCCCCAGAAGGTTTTAAAGGTGACTAAAGAAATGTCTTTCACATAACAAAAGTCTGTCTGAGGGGCTTCACACGTGTTTCATGAATATAAGCATAGATTGCAGATACAAATAAAATAATAAAACACATTTTGAAAGCACAGTTTTATGTTTATGAAATAAATTTTGATCCATGTAATATGTGTAGCTTATTTCCTTTCATCAGTTTGTTTTCTAACTTTAACATACTTGAATACTGTTGTCTTGTACAACCAAATAAATGCTGCTGATTTCAGGGGAGTGCTCTGACACGGTCAGCTAATACTAAACTAGAGACTGAACTCAAGTAATCGTTTTCCTTCACTTTGTGTGAACTTAGAGAAGACAGAACTACCTTAACACATACTGTGCTCATAATATAGAAACATTTTCCTAAGAGTTTTTTGGTTTGCATTTTCTCTGTTTTTCTTCATTATTGAATGTAAACTCAATACTCATTGCTTGTGTTGAGGGAGCTCTTGGTATAAAACACCATGCATGCATCAAAATGTGAAAGCATTTTTGAGATTTTTTTTCCCCTCCCTAATTATTATATTGTTTATAAATTATATTTGACCAGAACAGTATAAACAAATATCATACTAGTGCTCAGCCCTGATTCCCATTCAAAGGATCTGTTATGTTTACATAAATGTACATATAAATGTGTGTATATCGATATCTTCATGTAAATATATATTATTTCTTCTTACAAATTACTAATTAATAGCAGTTTGTGTTAACAGCCACTATACAGGGATATTTTTCAGAAGTGTTTCTGGAACTAACTTGCAACAGCTTTAATTCCTTGTGATAGCTCCTAAACTACTGAAGGTAATTACAGGATGCAATAGCTCATATCTCTGCAGTTCTGTTACAAAGTATCAGCGATTCTTGAAACATTATCATCATAACAGTGCAGCTTTTAACATAAGCTAATTTACTTTACTTGAGAAGATTTACAGCTGAAACACAGAAGTATGGAATGATAAGTTTGGCAGGTCCTGGACAGCTCACCTCATCCATCCCTCTGGCCATCATGAGAAACTTTTATAACTTTTCCTTAAGAATTCAGTGTAATAGAAGTTCCCAAAGTGCCATGGGCACTGCTAGTGCTTTGCTTACATTAGTCACTATTCCTGATATCTAAAACAGGTCCTTCTGAAATTTAATTTCATGTATTTCTTACTGGGTTTGCCTTGCAAAGTGAGAATAAATTCTTCCACTCTTCTGTAGCAGAATGTTATGTATTCAGTACTCAAACCCTAAACCCCAACTGTGGTGGTGCCTTCCCCACCTCCCCCCTCAGGCCACACTGTGATCTCAGAAATGTTCATTAGACCTGGGCCTTTATGAACAGCACCTGGCCTCAGCTTCTCTTGAGCTTATCAGAAACACTTCTCTCAGGAACCAGTGCTGTCTATTGGGCTTCTCTTTTTTTTTAATGAACAGCCTGGGAAACTTATCTTTCTTGCCTGAATGATAACTCAAGTGGAATAACATTTTTGTTATCAAATGTTCAAAGAAAGTTACCTACCTGAACTGCAGTCAGAATGGAAAATTAATATGACTAAAGTCAACTCTCTTGCAACCCTATAAACAGAAGTCCCAAGTGAGACCCTTTGAGCTCTCCTGGACCACAATGGGTTGCGACCAACATCTCCCTCTGAGTGGGATACCTCTCAGAACTAGAAAACTCTCAAGTTTGTTATACTTGTATGACCACCACCAAATGATGACAGAGCCTGGGCTGATACCTCCACTCCTCGAGGATAAACCTTTCACCCACTGAGAAGATGCAAAGGCATCCAACATGAGTACTTCACTGATCTTGAGGGGAATTTTTCACAAGCATGTTTCTTTAGTTTTGTGTGCTTGTGAGTCTGAATATGCTACAGCAAATGTTCCTAGATTCTTAAGTACTTTACATTTGTAAATAAATTGGGCCTATAAGTGCATTACTGTTGTGCTACAGTAAATTCTATAGAACTTTTGTTAAATTGTTTACCTTAAGCTGTCAATTAAGTGCTATTAAGTACTTTTTCCATTAATCTGAGTGGAAAAGGGATTTGGGACCTGAGTTCTCCAAATCTTATGACCACAATCCTTAATGGAACTGAAATTCCAGGCAAAAAAAATTAAAATAAAATCACCCCTGGTCTCCCACCTCCAAAACCTCAGAAAGGTTTGTAGCACAGGTATCACAACCCAAATATATAATTTTGAAAGAAAATGAAAAGAATATTACACTTTTAGGAGCCTCCGAAGAGGAGTCGTCAGTAACGTCTCTATCTGGCCTGTCCATGTGTGTGTGTCAGTTAGAGATTCAAACTAAACTTTTTTTCTTTTCCAAGCCTAACACAGTGAATGATTGTTATTAAATATTTATTCCTATTCTCCTGCTGCAATGTGGCTCTAGAACTTGTTTAGAGCATACTAACTAGCCTCTGAAAGGAATATAAGGTCATTATAGCTATTTCTGTGATCTTTGATGCGAGGAGGTGACATAATTTACCCCAGAGGTGATTTTCACCTCACACTACCCCTGAGAGTTTAATGGAGCTATTATTCATATACTACGAACAGAGAGCTGAGGCTCAGATAAACTTCAATGTTGTCAACTTTATAAACTTATTTTAGATCCCCTATTTAAAGCACACACTCTCAGGAAAAACAACACATTTTAGAACACTTTTCAAACACAACTGACTTCATTTGCAGCTGTGAGTGCTCAGTTTCGGAAAACCTGGCCCCATATGACCCAAACTGAGCAGTCAGAAAATGAGTAATGTACAATAGTGGCTACTGGTGAAAAATGTGATTTAAGTCAATTGCTTGTCTCCATCAAAAAAGTCACTGATGTCAAGATGTGTATTCTCGTAGCATTCAATTGTCTTAATGATTAAACCATCCTTTCTCAACATTTCTCTTGCTACATTTGCTACACAACTTTGGACTTCTCTATATAATAAGGCAAGAAGCCAATTTGCAACACACTGATTTCCTGCATGATCCTAATTCATTCCTAAGCTGCTGTTTGCCATTGTACTGGAGGAAGCAAGTTCTTAGGAAAAAAATGCAATGTAGTTAAATCATAAAGATAGGTCTGTATGGGGAAATCCGGCAATCTAGCATTGGGTTTATCTCATTTCTCAGTTTTTTCACACAGTTTTAGGTATCTCAGTCTGAAGAAGTCTATTGAGGTCTCTCATAGTTGATGGGGAGAAGTCTGGCTAACCTGTCCAGCAGTCTATTCAGGGATGTCAAAATGCTTAATTCCCTCCACATACTCTAAAAGCAGAGTTGCTCAAACTGAGTTATTTGAACTTAGACACAAATCATTTATACACCCATCAGCTCCCAGTTGCTCTCTCTCCATCTCCGTGCTTTCTCCTGTTTAGGTGTCTTTGCCCAGCTCTTACCTGAAGTAGCTGCCATCTCTTAACTTTTTTGTAAACCTCCTGAGAACCCTGTGAGCAATCTCCTCGAGTGCCAACCCATTTTGCCACCCCCTCTGAAAACAGGCAGTTCAAATACTGTTGTCTTACAGATATCCAGATCTCTATGGCCTTTGGGCAATGAGAACATTTTTGGATCATGCACTTCCCAAGACCTCTCAGGATCACAGGACCAGTTTTTTCCAGATGTTCATTTCTCATCTAGATAGCAAAAATTCTGCCCCTGTAAGAAAAGTAGCCTACCAACCTATCTTTGATTATCATGTTATGGGAGCCTTACAACCACTTTGCTTTTTTTAAAGTTATTCTTTACAAGGGGAAAAAAAATGTATTTTCCCATAATGCTATCCTGTCCAACAGGTGAATATTTTTTTAATGACCGAAAAGTAATGATGCCTAAAAGAAAATTCAGGGAGAAAAAAAACTCCGAGGCAATTTAGTTTTGAAGGTGAGATAAGGAAAGGGTTTTAATTTGTGCCTAGACATAAGATTACAAGACGGGCACACCCCTCTGTCTCAGATGTTACAATTTATAATATTGTCTGTCCAATCTCAGGTTTTGTCCACCCACTGGCTCTTGCCCCGAACCACCCTCAATCACACCCCTTGGGAATTGGGGCTGGGGTCTTTAAGACCATATCTTCATCAATCTTCATCTTCTTCAGAGTACAAGGGGTACACAGTCACCTAGTTTCTGACCGTGTTCTGCAGCTTAGGCTAAGATACAAGTGTTCTCTAAATAGAATAGGTCTATCTTAAAGAGAAACTAAACATTTCTACTGGAATTCAGGGGGTAAAATTCATATGGGGAGCATAGAATGGGGTCATAGGGTTGGAGAGTTTCTGTGCTAAGGGTTAAGGGAATTAAATGCTACTGCTTCTAAATCTACTTCTGCTATATAACTACTCATAAAGCTTATAAAAATTAGAAAAATCAAAAAAAGACCAGATGGACCTTAAGGTATCAGTAATAATGTACCTTTAGCAGAAAACTGACTTGGCCAATCTCACTCTTCATATCACAGTGTTATTCTCAGCTGAAACTTTTCTGTTTTGTTATATCAACTATAGGTAATAAATGATAATTAGAAGTGAAATATGTTTGCTGCAATCATCTATTCATAAGTGTCATTGAGACAGGAATAGATACAGAATTGGTACAGGATTGGTCCTAATGGGGGGTAGGGGGTTATAAGGCATTTCCTGGGATTATGACCTGTGACTGACGTGGGAACACACATGCCCTGTGTCTAATGATGGCTGAGGGAGAGGCACTACCACAGTCCCCTCTTCCCCCTTTGCTGGTTAGTTAGCCTGTATCTCTGGGGAGAGGGGAGGAAGAGGGGAGAAGTACCTAAACAAACAAAGGAAATTTTAACCCCAGTAGACTGTACTATTTAAGGTTTTATAAAGCACTTTGAATCACTAACAAGGAAGTTCCTAAGAAAACAAATACTGTTATTGAAAATGTTGCTAAGTCAGTTGATATGGCTCTGGTTATGATCTGAAGCTGCCTTGGGAAACTTAAGAAGCATATTTGGTAGAAAAGGTACAAAAGCAAGAAAAGAAATTTTATGTATAAATGGGCACAAATTCTGTGTGTTCTGATAAAGTATATAAAGAGGTGGTAAAAAAGATGTAGTTGTTCATTTAGTTTATTTTAAGGTAACATTTTCCAATAAAGAGCCACTTACCACAAAAACAAAACAGCCAAAGGTGCTGCAAGTCACAGTAAAGCTGACACACTGCACATGCAGAAATTCCATAAATTTAAGATCTTTGCAGTACACAACAACTACACCTTGAATCATACTTAGAAATGAATCATTAGTAAATATTGAGTCCTGTGATTTTTACTGGATGAGGAAGAGAGAAGGACAGAAATAAACAGCAAAATCAAATTTTCTCTTGAATGCTGACTCCTAAATTCATTAATAATTTTGGTAAAGATCTAAATAAAAGACCACTTCGACAAATAAGATTGTTTTCCTTGGTTTCTTAAATCCAATAGGTGTTCTATAAAACTAACTCATTCGATCCCTGTAATATACAATGCATAGAGCTCTACTGACATCTGCCCTGTTTTATTTGCGATGGTGATTTTACTCATCTGAGGTTACAACAAGATCCTAGTACAGATTTGCAAATGCAGATGGTAATGTTGAAAGCTATCTCAAATTTTATTTAACATATAAATTTCACCATAAGTAATAGAAATAAATAAAATAAAATATAAAGACAGTGTAAATGGGAAAAGGAACAGGTAAGTATCCTGAGTTTTGGTAAAATAAGTGAAAATATAAAAATTAATCTAGAGATATTCAACAGATCCTAATAAATCTGCAAGACACACAAGTGACAAAATTCAGGAGAAAAATCTCCCTTTAATATTTAGTTTTCAATAGGAAGTTCCAAATAATCTTATAAATATATGTACATATAAATATCCTGTAAAGTTTTGTAAATAATGTTTTGCTGGTTACGATGGTAACGAAAAAACTAGACACACTTTCATCAATTGAAAAAAAAAATCACATCAATTAAAAAAAATCTCATTCCTTTATTACAGAGGAATCTTTCTTAATTAAAGTCATTACCTTCATTGAGAAGTTTATCTATTAGGTTTTTTTCCTGAGAATATTTTTTTAGGAATAGCTGTGATTTATATTTTCCTCTGAATTACTGTGGAAAAGAGTTTGTGAGAGTTCATGTGCTTATTCACTTTTCTAAATAGTTGAAAGAGTGCTTTTAACCACATTCTTAGGTATAAGTCTTGAATATATCCATTGCTTCTAGGTCTTATCCTTTACAGGTATAGAAAGTTTTCTACACCCTTAAAGAAAGCACTTAAAGAAAGTAAGTGCTTCATGCACCACTATTGCAACTAGTTGTTTAGGCAGTATTAAGAATTCTGAATATTCAGCACTAAAACTGGAATCTCTTGCATTTTTTAAAAGAGGATTTTCTGTAGTTAACCAGCTGTAGTAAATACTCTTAAAAAGACCATTCCCTCTTGGGTAGAATGCTTACATTATTTATAAGAACTGTATGTCACAAAATACGCATACAGAATGTGTTAGTGGACTACAACTTCCAGATGATATTGATAATGGCTCTGTGTATGGATAGAAAACCTGCAGACTCCATTTTTCATTTAACTCATAGATCACAGTGATCAATGTCTAATGCAATATTTTGAGAAACAACCAGTCCTACCAAGGGCTATATGCATAATCAATACCTAGATGTTTCTAAGGAAATTTAATATTCCAAGTCAAGCATCTTCCCGCAGAAATTCTGTGAACAGTCCTGTTATTTTCACAAAGTCAATGTAAATATTTTCAGGTTGTAATGAAGAAACTCAGAGGTCTGAGGCTTGTTTGAAGCTGTAAAAACTTGAACTTGTTTGGTGTACCTGAGGTAGGATGTAGCAAGGTTCCTGAAAGCCACTGCAACATCTCAAATCCTTCCATTATTAATTTTAAATTGCATTTGAAACTGTCTTCCAGGTTTATATCTCTGTCTTTTCTTTGACTTTTCACAAAAATGTTCTTCTGAGAAAACTGTGAATTGACACATTTTCAACACATACTACTAAACAAAGTGCCTCTCTAGACTAAATCATCTTTGAATTTAAAGTCAGACATTTTAACTGAGTTGTTTCATTTAAGTACTTTTGTAACATACATTATGAGTATAAAGCCACTATATCAGCTCTGAGTAGGGCTGTACATAAACCTTTCATATTGTATCCTCTTTAAGATGTTAGCAGCAATCTTTGCATGAATTACAGCTTCAGTCTGTCCAGAGGAAACTGCTACCCAGTATGTGCTTAAACAGTTTTTCAGCTATTCCATAACCTCTCAAATACAACTCATATTTGCAGAGTTGCCTCTTTTTTCTTCTTCTATTCTAAACTCTAGTCTGGGAGAAGTAATGTAAGTCAAAGTCCGTGACAATACTAATTTCTGAGATTATGGGTTCACACTACAGAAGTAATTTTGTAAAAATGAGCTGATTAACAAGCCCACTGTTGAATTTTACTACATATGTTTCCTACAAGTCTTCCAGGGGGTTTACAATTTAGGAAAAACATATCCTATTAGTTTTATTCATGCTAGTGTTATACATAAAACAAAACAATGAATAGTAAAAAATGTAACAAAGAGAGAACAAAACCAAAACTAAACACAAAACCAAAGTAAACAAACAAAAAAGAAAATAAGGCTATTTATTTTTCACAATCAGTGATACTTTCCAAATATTTTAATAATAGAACTTTATGTGTGGGTCCAAATACTACTCATGAGTTATTGTGACTGTATTAGTAGTTGGTGTCCTAGTTTTGAAATATTTTTTATTTTTAATGAAAAAGCTTGGGTTCAGACATGATATACAATTATAGTAAATATAGTCTGTAGACTTACACATTTTTTTTTTAAAAGCTCTTGGCCTTGACTTGAAAATGAATGGTTATGAAAGCAGATATTTTGAGCAAAATGCCAAGTCTTTCCATTTCTTTCTTAGTTCATAGGGAATGGTGAACTTTTTTTGGAGTGTTTAGTAGAATGATGCCAATAGATTGGAATGCACAGCCTGTTAATCATCCTTTGCAAGTCTCCAAGCATTCTCTGTACAACTATTGTTGAGAATGAAAAATTATTACTCATCTACCTTGAAGACTTCACAGCTGTAATGAATGTAAAATATCAGCTACTTCATTTCTAAGGGAATTATTTTGTGCTTATTGCAATTTATTCAAAATTAATAAAGTTATAAAGAAGTCTGGATAATAATGAATTGCACATTTTAATTCAGATTGTCCAACTAAATTCTGTCATTCCAGAAAAAGCAAATTAAAGAAATAGAAGTGTAAGAAATTAAGTGTAAGAAAAAAGTCAACAGTACTTCTGACTCTGTACTAAGAGTTTCCTTCATTTTGTGGGAGTGAATCAGTGACTAACAACCAACAAATCTATACTGCCTGTTGAGAAATAATATAGCAATTGAATATATTTGATATGAGTTTCCTTTTCAAGGGTCAAAGTAACCAAAGCAGGATGAATGGTCTCATCACCAGTAATAAGATGCCAGATTCACATATGAGTTATTGAAGCAGAAGTTGTTTAACTGAGAGAAACCCCAAAATTTATAATAGGTCAGTACCTCTTTCTTGGCTAATTTTTAATGCAATGTTTTCCTAAAACATTATATAATATTATCTAGGACAATATTGTCTCAGCTTTATCCCCAGTAAGAGATATTGCTCCCAATAAATTCAAGTTGAGCTGATCTCTTCTTTAATTTGTTTAATTGTAGAACGTGAATGACCAAGTAAAATTCATACTACAAATAAATAAAATTCAGTCCTGTAGGCTTCAGCTTTTCTACTGTGTAATTCATTTCCAATCTAATAGGTACTGCCACTAGCTCTACAGAACTATTGTTGATTAACATGGCACTTGCAGCATGTCTGTCTCTTCAATTCACTGAGTTTCTGAATGAATAACAGTGGCCAAATACTAAAGAAAGAGTTGTCAGGAATTTTCATTTGTCTTCAAGTAGATGTTTCCTTCACCTATCCCTAGTGAAAATATTCAACTATGCTCCCATATTTAATTAAAAAGGAAAAAATAAAGAATAATAATTTTCAGCTGAAAATTAAAGATTTTTTTCTAAAGTTTTAGATTTCAAATGGCTGTGCACTATTAAAACCACAACTATATTCTTCTGTCAATATTTTTCAGTCAGATGACATATTAAACAATGTTATCACAGCATTTACCCCTTACTGAGACAGTATAGTTAACACATTTTACCATAATGAACAATTCAGAGAAGGGAATGAAAATCTGATATAATTACAGTTCTATAAAAACTATTGACACCTCTGAAATAACTACTTTCTTAATAAAAAAATAACTTAGTTTTCCAACACTTGCTATTCTTATTAAAAAAAAAAAAAAGACATTTCCAAAGAAATAAAAGATTCTATTGTTGTTATTCCCTGAAAAGAAATCATTTTCCACAGAAATTTTGTTAGCACACAGAGATGTACCATTCTATTCTTGTATCTTTTGGTGATTGAAAATATAGCATATATACATGTCCATTTTCATTAATTTAATAAACTGAATTTTCATCATAAAAGATCCTACATAAGTGTATTTATTATTTTCTACTTTAAACACGTTATTTTCTTGAAAAGTATAAGTGAGGGCAGCAGAAATATCAACACACAACATGTACAAGTACCAATGGTAGAAATGATAAGTAATCTAGACTATCATGGAAATGACCTACTGATCAACTAGCCATAAATGTAAACTGTTTTTGTACACCACTTAGCACTAACAAAAACTTCATGAGAATTAAAGATTGTCCTAACTGATTATGAATTGACATGAAGATTACATTTTTCAATACATCATTTTATTAGAACATATAATCACCCATTCTGTAGCAGATAAGAAGAAGAAATAATTTAGTTAATGCACAGAAAGGACAGGAGTGTTAGGATCAGAGAATTATAATTTTACCATTTATACTTGTTGTCCATTCGATACTCACTTTATAGGAGGATTCCCCTGGTATTTCATGCTCACCGTGCAATTACTGCACCTGGCAAATGCATATGAGAAAGAGAATTTCATGCCCATTGTGATTGTATTCTGTAGTTTGAAGTAGGATTCACAGTGGGAGTCAGTGAGTGGAAGGAAAGTTGAGAACCTGCTATTTCTTCCAAAGGCAATAGAAAAGCACTGGATGAAAAAGCCAGAGAGGCAGAAGATGGGAAAAGCTCACCCATTTCTACTAACAGACTCCTAGGATTACTATAATGCTGAGATAATAGACACAAGCTATTGGGAATATGCTGCACTCACAAGACGTGCTCATTAAACTCCATTAAACCTTTTGCCTTATTTTTGTCTATCAATAATGGAAATTAAATTTGCATTTCAAGTAAGATTGCCCTGAGTACACTACTTTGCCTACCTGTCTCCTTTAAACATACATCATCAAAAATCCTGGGTAAAAGGGTCCATAATTGGAATTGTCAAGTTGAATAAAACTACACTGCAGTTATTTAATTGTTATGTCCAGGCTCTGTTACTGAATTGAATACATAAAGGTTATTTTGGCAGGAAAATAGTTGATTAAAATATTGCACAGTTATGCTTTGTTCTTTGGAAATATTTAGTGATGTATTGTCAAAATAAGATCTAATAGAAAGTGTTCAATAGCTTATCTTTTGGCAACTTTGAAAAGGATACTAATAAAGAACTTATAAGAAACATCTTCATTTGGATTACAGCTGACCACAGAACATCTCCTTATAAATTTTATGCAGTTTCAGCTTAATGTACTTGACAACATTTGAATTACTGAGATTTTCCTGTGAGAACTCTAGCCACAAAGTAGCTAAACTTTTTGCCTCTTTCTGGCCAGAGAAATTTGACTTGTCTTCTGCACGTTGGCTGATATCAAAATAAATCTGTTTGTCATTTTCAGCCCTTCAGAAGACACTATTGTTTCATCATTCAGGAAGTTTGGAGAATGAATAGGGAATTAATCCATAACCCTTTTTTTCTACCTTTTTTTTTATTTTTTTTTTTTCCTGGGAAAACACCCTAATTCTCAGATTTCGTGCAGAAGTAACTTCATCACTTCCACAGAAATTTTCTATGTATGTAGAATCCATGTAAGTATAAGTTCTGGGTTCTTCTCTTAAGGATTGAAAACCTCATTATAAGACATATTTGATGGAAGGTGGTTAATTCCACCTGATACAGTGTCTTGGTTTATAGTATTAAAGATTAAAAATGTCATTTTAAAAAAAAAAAAAAAAAGAAAAATCTGATGTATTACGTAATTGTCTAAAAGGCAGAACTTTTTTTTTTTTTTTTTTTTTGGATACTAATTGTAAGGCATTTAGGGAAGAAGAATACAAAATTCAGATGCATTGAAGAATGCCTCCTCTCTTTACAAAAACTGTGACTGGCCTGGGTTCAAACACAGATGATGGTGGAGGATCACCACTAAGGTCAGTTACAATGCTGATGCATCAGATCTCTGTTTTCAAGTTGGCTAAATTCAAAATATGACCTTAGCAAGAATGGCCATAAAGATAACCCTTTCCTACTGTTGATAACAGAGCATCTTTGTTTTTAAGGGATCATAAGAGTTGAGCAATTCCATGAGGGGACACTGGGTTGGGAATAATGGAGCGTGGGAAGTAAGAAGATACAAAGTTCCCTAGAGTGTTACTTTTGCACTACTTTTATTTGTTTTTCAGAACAAACTTACTGTCTTTGGAATACATCAGCTTGTTTCAGGTCCAGAATTCACAGTATTTTGCAAACTCTCCAGCTTGGAAGACCTCCTTGGGCCTGATCCCCTTCTCTTGACATCAACTTTGCTGATGTACTCACAGCCTCTTCCTGAATAACACTTCTTTTTTTGTTGTTTTAGTTTTGTTTTTCACAAGAATGGGATAGAGGAGGTTCAAGTCATTGTTTCAGATAAAAACCTTGACTTCTAGCTAACATCAGAATTGCTACATTTTCTTAAGGGTGGATACATATCTCAGCAACAGCAATTAAATTTTGAACAATACAAAGTATACTTGCAAAATTAAGTATAACGTGTCACCTGTATCAAGTTTACAGATCTGAAAATCTTTACTTTTAGATGCTTCTTTCATTCATAGAAAAAGTTGATGGTTATTTTAAGTGGTACTTCGCAAACTTTTTCTTTTGCTAACCTCTCCACCCTTAAAACTTTTTGCATACTGAGTTTGAACAAGGACGAAACTGTGCTTCACTGGACTTTAGTCTTTCTATAGCTCTCGTTCAGCTGGAAAAAGACACTTTTAAATCTGTAGATTTCAAGCTGTAGGACATTGAAGGCAAGGCACGTGGAGCCAGCCTGTTCCAAACCTCATCGAAAACACAGGAAAGAGGTTTTCACTCAGGCCCTTTTATACCCCTAATTCTAACATAAGCATAATCCCATTGATTTTTAAGGAGCTGTTGAAATGTTTAAAATTAGGTTTGTGCTTACTCAGTTGAGGCCTATGAAGGCAGAACACATATACTGGAAGGAATTTTTCCATTAACATCAAACATTTTTTGCATCTCCCCCTCTATAAAAAGGAAAGGAAGAAAAGAATTGAGTAACGCTTAGTCTGACTTTCCTCCTGTGGTTTGCTTTGTTTTTCAGAGACATTCCAGAAATGTATTCCAGATGTTTTCAAATCCTTGTAACTGATTTTCCATACTATATATAACCTCTTCTACCATATCTGTTCTCTCTTTCCCCTTCTTTCACTGGTTACTGTCTCCCTATTTTTTTCTCTTAGTTGTCTTAATATTTTTTTTACTCCAAGTTTCAGACGAGTACATTTGTATCCTTTCAGAGGTCCCACTTGGAAAAATGCATTATCTGTTAGAAGGCATTGTTCCACACACTAATATCTCTTGCTTTGTGAAGTTATCAATTAAATAATAACATTTAGTTGCATTAGTTTGATTTTAATAATTGTAAAGGATATCAACATCTTGCTCTCAAAACACTAAATAGGCTTTTGAATATTAAATTGGCATTGTGTTTAGGTTGTCTGATAAAACACAAATTACAGTCTTATCCAGTACTCGCAATGTAAAGTGTGTCTTAAAAAGTGTCTCTTTTGTTTCGCTAGTTATAAGACAGTTGCTTAATAATTTTTTCCATAAGGTTACTTCAGCATTATTTGGTGATTTTGTTGTTGGAAAATGTTGCTGTCATGAAACAGAAAGTGGCTGTCAAGCCCTTAGAAGGAGAAAGTAATTTTAGTGAAGCCCAGGATATTTTTCCAATCATTCAGATGAACTTGGTCAACATTCCTTTCTCCACATGAACTAAACACGTGAAATTTCACCCTTCTCCTCAGGAGCTGCTGCTTGGCAATGATGTTTATTCACTCCTTCCTGAGGTTACAGTTCTGCTCTGCGGAGCTGATGGGAAACTGCCACTCTCCAGTGTTATTGCTGGAAGAAAAGCGTATGGGAAGAGGCCAGAGCTCCACTGGGGGTTCCAGATGCTCACTGAGAAGAAACAGATTTTTCACAGCCCTGGAGTACCTACTCAGGACTTGTTAAAACTCTCTCTATTTAGAACAGTGATATTTTTTCTTGGTTGACTAAGTAAAAATAGCTCACAGCAGTACTTACAACAATATCTGAGCTCCCTTTTTATTTAAAAGGCAGAGCGCCAAACCTAATATAGTGTAAATCAGAACAACATTGACTTGTATCAACCAGGGATCCTGCCTATCACAGTCTAACAAATGCAGATCGCAAATGTTCATCATAGACATAATGTTAAAAGCTTAAAAAAAATGGAAGATATCACGTCATCAAGCTTTTTCCCGCAACTGAGAACCACCTAAATCCTGAATACAGACCTAAGTAGTATTCCGAATGATGTGGCTCACTGGTGAGTGGTACTGACTTTCTGGAAGTCAGAGGACATTTTGCCATTGTTTACTGTGTGCTTGTTCTGTGAGAGAGGAAAATTATTCAGATGAGATATGAACTTCCACTAAGCTCAAAGTTCTTTGGGATTTGGGATTTGATTATTATTAGTTTTATTATCGCAATGGTTTATGGAGTGCTCATCCGAGCCCAGGAATCCACTGGGGTAGTTTCTGTACGTACATGGATCCACTGCTCCTAAAAGCTTCAAATCATTTAAAAAAAAACCCCAACACAAAACCAAACAAACCCCAAACCCAATAACACCCAAAGCAAAAGCACAGAGAAGTGTTTTTCCCATTTTACAGGTGGAAACCAGATAAAGTTATTTGTCAAAGCCTAAGAGATGGCTGTGAGGAGCTCTTTAATCACTAAACCTCCTTTATCTTCCAATTTAACCCCACACATTTTTGCAATCCAGAAGGGAATGTTTCATTATAAAATGAATCAATCCTGAGCAGTTTCAAAATAGAATAGCTTTGCCATGACTTATCAGAGGCATAGTAAATACGACTTTGTAAGGAATAGGACACCACTCTGGAAGTGTGCCACCATTATGAGTTTACTTCTGAAATAAAGAAACAAGTTGTCTTTGTTCTAGGATTGAAATATTCAAACATCAGAGCCAACATTTGTAATGTTTGGAAGCAGAGGGGGGAGAAAAGAGAGAAGGGAAAAAATTCCTTTCAAATTGTGAGTTCCAGAAAACAACAAAAAAGAGTGCTTAGGTGGTAGACAGGATGTACCATGAATAACAATGTATCCTGTGGATATTTACTACCAGATCGTGTTTAACTGAAAGGAAAGTGGGAGTCACCACAGCAAGCAATTCCCATCCGATTTCTTAACATGTAAATCAGGAGCACAGAAAGGCCATTTATGGGAGTCTTGCCGAGACAATGGCTTGCCCAGTGCCAAGTGGTGACATCACGCCTCACAAAGGAGAAGGAAGAGGGCTGTAAGCGCAGGCTGCCTTGCCAAGAGCTTTGTTTTGTTTCCACAGAAGAAAAAATAAAAAGAAAAAAAAAGAGAGAGGAAAAAAAAAAGCCAAGTAAAAATTTTTCTCAAGAATATAATGTTACAGACAGAAAAAGCACAAACTTTCAAAGAAGTTACCATGTGACTGATGGAATGTACTTTGCAGTTCTTATGGTGATTTGAATATCACTTGTGAAAAATCAAAACTAATTTTACATTTACAGTATCCAAGCAAAATGAAAGCAAACACAAACACCCATACACCAACACACCCTCAGAGATGAACCCAAGAAATTCCCTTTGTGGGCTATGATGCTGAGCTTTTCCCAACTGTAATGCCAACTCCAGCTGCATTTTGTAAACTAAATTCTGAAACATTATTCCTCTTGAAGTAAAGTAATGAGAAAACACATGAAAACATGGTGTTTATGTCTTCTAAGGAACCTGGAATGGTTAACTTATTACATAAAGTTCAAGATCTTTAAGAAATTAGGTGTTTATAGCACCTGTATTTACTCCTAAGTAAATTGGGATCTAAATAGCTTTTAACCTCAAGAATTTCAGACAACTGATTTTTTTTTTTTTTGATTCTTACAAAGAGTGTAAATATATCAAGCCATTGGAACAGAAAAGAAAGAACTGGAAACTTTCAGGACTTCTGATTCATAGAAATGAAGGCAAAAAAAAAAAGGTTTGTTATTAAATTTACAAGAACCAACACTTTTGTCTTCTCTTTCTGTTATGTGGTGCCTTACGTAATATAATAGCATATTAGGGAATCCCACAGCAATGATTTTCTGTGCCACATACATGACATTTTAATTTGTAAGAGTGTGGACAATTACTTTAGACTGTATATTGTTCTGATATCTAGCAGTTTTGGCAGGGAAGAAACATGTAGTTTTTCCTAAACATAAACACTTGTTACCACATGACTTTAAAAAGCCTGATTCCATCTATGACTTGAATAGTTCTGACAATATAGATGTAGCAAGGCCCTCTTATGCCCCATACATTAAAGCATTATAAAGATCTTCACTGGGTTTGCTGTGGTTCCTTTCCCAGCCAGAACGAAAATGAAATTAAACATATACAGAAGTGTATCAGAATGTTTGCCAACTGAAATTTTTATTACTTTAAAAAAAACCAACCCAAATAAAGAAAATAAAAACAACAGTAACAAAGCAAAAAACAACAAACAACAGCAACAGTAGAAACATAAAACCCCAAACTAAAACAGAAAAAAAAAACACCAAAACCTCCCTATGCTTTATATACTACATATTCATTATTTTGCTTGTGTGTTGTTCATTTCTCTATTAAGGTCAGGAAATACTGTGAGATGGATTGAGAACTGAGTCTTTTAAAGGCTTTAGTAGAAGGCAGCTTTTACTCAAAGCTTCGTCTGGTTAAGGAAAGCCAATACTGAGGGAGTGATCCAAAATTGCACTTAATGAGTAAAAGTGCAACTCTGGTGGAAGTTATATGTCTTCATTTTGTAGATAGACAGACCCAAAATCATCCTTCTTGATC
Source organism: Corapipo altera (assembly GCF_003945725.1). Classification (NCBI taxonomy): domain Eukaryota; kingdom Metazoa; phylum Chordata; class Aves; order Passeriformes; family Pipridae; genus Corapipo; species Corapipo altera. The sequence continues at coordinate 3,954,573 of NW_020884897.1, read as the reverse complement.
CACTTTAGGGCCTGAGAGGCTATCAGTGTTCACATACCCGTAGGTACCTCCATTTCACGATAGAGCCACAAAGTATCTGAGTTGGAAGGGACCCACAAGGATCATTGAGTCCAGCTCTTACGTGACCGGATCAGACCTGTGACCTTGGCATTATTAGCACCATGTTCTAACCAGTTGAGCTTATCTCATTTTTTTTTCTGCTACTACTTTCACACATGAGCCCTAATGACTTGATGGGGTAAGATTGAACCACATTCCTGAATCACTGATGTGGTAGATGTGCTTAATACAGGTCTAAAATGCGAAGACATCACTGAGTTTGAGCCAGGGAACCTGAGAAGAAGTCTGTGCTAACTACTTAAATGGACTTTAGTCTGCAAGTTAAAGCACGTAGCACCTGTAATAGCTGAACTTATATCTCCAAAGACTAAGGAGACATCACCAGCTACCAGGCTAGGAGAAATGCAAGATCTCCTAAGACTCTCTCTTCTTGTTCAACCTTGGTCATGCAGCAAGGAGAGAACAGTTGTGGTGGGGTGTGATGCTGTAGCTTAGTAGTTGGACTCAAGATATCATCAGGGATATTGGCCTCTGCTACAAGGGAAATTTGTGTGCATTTCCTTTAGTAGCCAAGGGATAAGAAGCAAAAACCACAGACACAGACATCTACCAGCAGGTTGTCTTTTTCATTAAACATGGCATAACTAAAATTAAAATATCTGATGGGAAACTACGATTTAACTGTGTGTTTGAACCGTTTTTAGAGAAGTGGAGGCTTTTCTATATCACCTCAAGTCACCATTATGTCCACTCTAATGACTCAGTAGAAAATAGTGTTAAACAAATGCCTTTCAAAAGATTGAAAATCAAACTCAGAGCCATATTTAATGATGTTAAATTAGGGAGCAGCACCACTGAATCCAGAATAGAGACCTGTTGGTAATTTATTCAGTCTCAACCTGGAAAAGTAAGCCAAAAGTCAGAGATTTATATTATACTTTCTAAGGACTTTTAGATTTATGAAAAGGTAAATTAAGCAATGTAAAATGATCCATTTAATGAGGGGTCCTGTGAGCAAGCCATACAGGGAAAATAATAAGATACATGTCCCCAGTGCAGAACAGTATATTTTAAACAACAGTAGTATCCTAAGGTGGTATCCTATTCCACTCACGTGGAAGTGTCACTTCAGCCTTACATAATGAGCAGACACATCTCCAAGAAAAGAGAGATAAACAAAATGTCTGGTTTTGAGTTATTTTGTTGTGCCTCAGATTTTTTCCCACTAAGAACGTCTCAGCCAGCAACTATAGCATATTGAGATGGCTGAGCATCAGAGCATGATACAACCAGAACCAATGGATTTGTCATTGTCTGATAATACTCATGAAAGAAGACAGGCCTATAAAATAACACTGTGAACCTTATCTGTATATATAGCAGATAAATTAGTGAGAAATGCTTATGTACTTATGTGTACAAAAACTTTTCTATCTTGTTTATATTTAATTGCTATTATTATTATTATTATTATTATTATTATTATTATTACTATTAACTGACAAAGAAAGATGGAGGAAGCTATACATTAACATTTAAGATTCTAGGAAAAAGCATTTGATACTAGTTGTTATGACATGTGGAGACCTATGTAATGTAATGCAGTACATTTACACATTGAATTTACACATTGAATATAATGAAGCCAGATTCCATGTCTGTGAATGATTTTTGAATAGCAAAACTTGTGTGATGTAATTTGAGATTTGAACTTTCTCTGCAATCTCAAGTTCCCATGCGTATTCTTCCACCAGCTCTACTCATGAAGAAACCAACATTTTTGGAAAAAGCTCTCATGGATGACTGGAAGATTTGAATTAAAGTTTGAGTATACATTTCAAAGTCTGTATATACACAGAACCATTTTCACTTGAGAACTTTGTTAAAACGAACACCAAAGTGAGTAACACTTTCCATTGTCAAGGTAAAGTACGTTTGCATCCTGCACATCCCAACATCTCTCCACAATGGAATATTCATAATATTTACAGTTTGGGTTTCAATTTCTCTAGGGATAGTATTTTCAATCCATTTACCCTTCACTATATTTTACCTTTAAATAGTAATACTATTTCTGTATGAAACCTCTGTAGAAATGATGAAACCGAAATTGCTTTACCTGAATGTTAACTATATTGGATATTGATTTCACAGTTACACTTCAATATAGAAGACATAAATGCTCGTTTTTGAATTCAGTGAGCATAAATAGGGCCAAACACTTTGCTGAAATTTTCTGTGGAGAATCAAATCCCCAAAGTTTCTTAGCGCCAGTTTTATCATTCATTTTCCTACTTCCATTTATACTAAGGTGAATTGAAATTCATTATTCTTTTTATTTTGCTAGTAATGCATGTTTATAATGTTAATGCATTTTCTGTCAAATAAAGAAAATATAAGATATTCAAAATTTAGACTTAGCAGAGTTGTTTGTTTGGAAACTTCGTAGAAGGACAGTGGAAATAGACACAGCTGAACTGCCACAAAGGCATTGTTATTTGAGATTTTCCTGGACTTTTGTTAGGAAACATGTAAACAGGATATAGTGTTCTGTAAACTTAGATGCTATATTTTAAAAACTTCTGTGACATAGCTTAGTGACTTACAGGTTGTAAATTAAAGCAGACACAGAAGAGTAGAACAGGGTACATTAAAAATTTACATCATCTTGGAGTATTTATCTGCACACACTGTGTTTTCAGTAACTTTAAATAATTACTTTGGCAGTTACACTTTTCCTGCTGAGTATGAGGTATTTGAAACTCATTTACTGAAAGTTGTGTTTTGTGGATTTCCATAGATAATAGACATAATTCTACCTTACCAAAAATACTACCAACTGTCTGTCATGTGAGTTTCTGAAAAGCTGTAATAAATGTCTTTCATGTGTTTTCATAGGGGCTGAATTACAAGCTACCCATTATTTTTCTATTCTTCCTTGTTCAGAACTTATTAGGTGGTGACTCTGAACATCCATGGGGATTCTAAGTTTGCATGAAAGAAAACTTGCTGACACTGCTGTTTGATGGGTGTTATGCTCTCCTCTTGATGGGTGTTATACTGCAACACTCTCCCAAATGTGGCCCATTTCAGTATAAACAGCAAATGTGACACACACTGATGGAGGTGATCAGCAAATCATCATATCCAGTGTGCTGAGAAATATGTAGGTAACTTAAGAAAATGCAACATTTTAAATCAGTTCATTATTATAGAACTTGTTACAACAAATATAGTGGGTAGAGTATCATTATTCATGTTTCAATTGCAAAGAAATGACAAAGTAATAAGCTGGGTAAAAAGCACCCAGAAAAATAAAGGTCTGGAAATGAGGCTCACACTTTTTGAGTCTTTTCTTCATAATATTATTGACCAGACCAGGAAGTTTAAGTGGAAAATTCTATGTGAAATCTGAACCCCAGATACATTTGGCTAAACCTTGACAGTGTCACAGGCAGCCAAATTTTTTCAAAGAGATTGTGTATCTCTTATTACAGTCCCTGAGGCACTTTGCTGAACATCAAGGAGGATGGGAACAACACTATAATTCCCACTTAGACGGTGACATGTGGTTGCAAAAAGATCTGATGAGTGGTACCATAGTACTCCTTGACCAAAATAAAGATGAAACGGATAGTCCAATGCTAAACCATATTATCTCTTTCTGCTTTTACGGCAGACTTTTGGCTGTCATAATTTCCCACAGAGATGAACAAAGTCAAGATTAATTAGGACATCCAAATCCACAACTTATGTGTCTGTATTAAGTGTAAAAGACAGCACAACCACATAATGACTGTTCCTGGCCTGTAATCCTTTTGCCAAATGAACTCACCCAGCCAGTTCAAGGAGACAAAGACCCATAGCATATTAGTTTCTGGTTAAATCAAATTGAACTGCTATTCCATTGTACCACTGAAGAAAAGTTATCATTTCAACAAACCTGAGTCTAATATCTTTCCTGAAGAGTAAATATATATAAATACATGTCTCTCAAAGAACAAAATGAGTGAATTAACCCGAAGCATTGATGAGATCTGCTACAGGTTGTGAACTAAGTTCCTCAAAAACTCTCTGAGAAGCTTTTTCTGATTTCCTGTCATTTTAAAAGAAATAAAAGTCTACACTCTGTATTGCTTTTTCTTTAGGTAAACACATTTTTATTCTGCCATAAAGAAATCTCCTTGTGCCATTTTTCCCTGCTGTGAACAGCAGCCTATCAAAAATATAAAACCTTAAAGGTCACATTGGAAACAAGACATATATTACAGTTTCAGATATAAGTCTCAAAGACTGGAGAAGTGCTTCATTCAGACTCATAAAAGTTACAACAAGAAGAAAGAAACTTCAATTTGTTGATATGAAATCTTCCTTCAACCTTCTAAATAATTATTTGAAAGAAAGGGTTTCTCTTTCAGCCTTAGCAACATAATATACCTACAAGAAGCCAATTAAGTTTTGGCAGTACAGCAAGACCTCCTATTTTCAAATATGAGGGAAGATTTTATAAGTTACTTTTAAGAAAGGAAAGAAAAAACTCCCCTTGGTAAAATATACAACGCTTGTATTTCCCTGTGATTTTTAAGTAGATATGGTCTCTGAGTCCCTGAGGTACAGTAATTTTTTTTAGCAATTTATTTTGTATAGATGAAGTGACTACACAGATCTACAGCTGAATTTGCATGTTTTTCACTCGCAGGTTGCTATGATTTGCTTAGTTTACTAAATTAGCTGTGAAGTAACGAGCTCAGAAGTGTGACAGCCTCCAGCCCAGGGAGCAGAACCTCTTTGCCTCTGAGCGCATTTTGCCTATATGGTAAGCATGGCACCATGCATTGTTTCCATTCATTGCTGAAACACCCAAGCTACAGTGAATATCAGGCTTCTGTCCTGGTTGAGCCTGGTGTGATATCCTCCCACAGAAAGAGCTGGGAAGTCTTAAAGAATAGGAGTAATAGTGTAGTTGAAGCACTAGCAAGTACTTGTTGGAATTTCTGCCCACGATGTTAGAGAATAGGATCTGTTGAACAATGGATCATCCTCATATTTGTCCCATTTCTCTTGTCTGGAATGCCCTTCTTCTGGTGGTGTTCACATTCATGGTGGAAATCAAAAACAAAAACCTTCTCAAACCCTTCTACCTTAAATAGTCCACACAGATGGTGTTACCACGCTGATGTTGGCAACAAGAGAGGATCAGGCCCCGAAGAGATCAGCAAGATAAACAGGTTACAAGGGTTCTGTGCAAGAGTGACTGAAGCACTGAGTATTAGAGCACTTATTTAGCTTTTATTCACTTCAGTTCTCCAGTTACAGGTTTTAGTTTTATCTTCCATCATAACTTCATCTCAAGCACATAAAAAATGCACAATTAGAAAAGGAACATAAATATAAAAAAAAGGAAGCAACCATTATGTGTATAATAATCATTATTATGTATAAATAAAACTATATATAAATATATATATAATTACATATATACATAAAATAAGAAGTTCTTCCCTTATCAATCATGTTGGTAATACATAAAAAAGGAAATGGGATTCCACAGCCTAGTGGTTAACCAACAGATCTTAAAACAGGGTTTATTAGGTCACTGCTCCCAGGGCTGCTTAGGCTATAGAACTCCCTATCGCTACAGTGGTTTCAGAAGGCTTAGACGAAATGGTGAGATGCACATGGCCAAAACCTGGGGCATGGGACAAGATTAAAAACCTCTTGGTACTTGTCTTTTTATGTCTTATTATTTACATTAATGTCAGGAATATTTGAGAGTCTAAATTTATTAAAGATTCAGGTCCTTGAAAAAAAAAGTGCTGAAAAAAGTTTTCTAGTGATTCCAACTTGTCCTTGGTGAGTCTCAGCCTAGCACCTTTTATCCAACTTGGATTAATGAAACTATGGTGTCTATGGATGTCTCTTCACAGGCTTTTCAATTCAGATCTGGTGCAGCCTTGTTGAAGTAAATCTCCCTCAATTTTTCCAGTCTCACTTTGGTACACCCAGAAAAACTAACGCTTCCAAGTGGAAGAGGCAGGGAAGGGGATGGAGGAGGGAGACTCAACTACCAAAATGTCTTAAAAGTAATAAACTTTCCCCACTGAGCCATAAAAAAGCCCTCTTCAATATCTAACAGCACATACCACAAGAGTAGAGTGATATTAATAATGTACTCTTTGAAGAAAATGGACTACATAGGATTCTTGGAAATAGATTTTGTCGACTGTCTTCATAGGGATAGGCAAAGGTAAGATTTGCTTCCGTTCTTTATTCCTGGCAATGTTCTCCATGCAGCTTCTCCCCCTCTACTCAGAGATTAAAGCCAGAGAAAACAGAATAAAATGCAGAAAGATAAGAAAAAGCCAGTGACTTTGATACTTCCTGAGTGTTCTTTTCCTTCACGTGTTTGGGAAAAGCAAGTGCCACAAAAAATAGATGATGAATTAAAAAACCCAACAGTAAAAAACACAAGATGAAAGACTTCTTGATCTTCTTCACTCAAGCTTCTCTGTGGAAAGTAATGTTTCATCTCTCCCTACTTAATAAAAAGACACAGTAAGCAAAACACTGTCCCTGAAGCAAAACTCTCCTTTACTGTATGTTTTATGATGCTTCAACAAGTATGGTCTCAAAGAACAGACATTGTACCAGAGCTGAGCTATTTCTTCCCTTCCACATCTGTGCCTAATATATTTAGTATGTAACTATTGTTGGCTATGTCTAAACCTTTTCTACATGTCACATCATCAAGAACTGATGTAGTGGCACACTAAAGCCTCACTGCCATCACCCGAAGGAATATCAAAGCAGAAGCCCTGAGGAGATATAAAGGTAGGACTTTTCCTTCTTGGAAAAAGAAGGGGTTCCACTTGAAGATCTAGCAAGAATCTAGTCTCGAGTCACTTGTTCATAAAAAGAAACTGACTCCCACGGTGGAAGGAGAACTCCACAATCTCTGCATTTTAAATCTCTTAAGATGCATATGTATGAAAGCAAAAATCCTCAGAGAAAAGATCTCTGTCATTTGGCACTGACACATCAAACTTGAGACTTTCAGAAGTCTTTCAAAAGTTATTAAAAACAACAAGAAAAGGAAACCACTCATTTTAGATTGTTCTATTTGCTAAGGTGGCCTTCAGAGGCTGGACTGGGTGTAAATTGCTGCAGTTGAGGTCATTCTATTTTCAGGGCAGCCTTTTTCTGAAGACAAAGTAGTTCTGGGAAGTGTAAACTGTTTTTTTCTCACCTTGGTGGGATATTAACTAGGAACTCCTATTGTGATCAGCCCAGAGTCAACATTGTTAGCTGTAGTTTTCTCATCTCAGAAAAAAAAAAAAAGGCTTTTAGTTTCTTATGAAAAAGCATAGTGGTGGAATAAAATTTCCACAGTCTTCCATGGAGATTGTGAACTCATATTTATAGTGCTGCCAAGAGACAAGTTTGCGGAATGCCAGAGTTTGGGATAACACTTCTTTTGTTTAGTTGGTTTTTGGAATCCTTTATTTTCCCAACCAATTTAACCTTGAGGCACCGTTTAAAGGATAATCCACATTTGTCTCTTCCCTAAGCCAAATGAATATTCACGACTGGAAACAAAAGGACACAGAGGATTAACTCAGAAACAGCCTTTTAAATGATGAATGATGAAGAAATAAGGAAGGATAAGAATAGCTATGAATGAGCTGTTCAGCTTCACAATGTAATTGAGAAATGTTTAAACTAGTCAGAGATCTACTGCCACAGTTTTTAAAAGGTAAGGTTATAAAAGATAGGAGAGAAAATTACAGATGTACCTTCTGGCTGTTTAAGGAGAGTAAAAATGGAAACTGATATTCTTGGAAAGAAGGAACAAATGTAGTATATTTTTCCCATAAGGATTCAAACTCACTGGAGACCAAGAGGTGTGTCAATTTATCCATGGTGTAAAGTCAGAGTAGTCTATCCAGTTGTATTAAAAATTACTACAGCCTATTTCAATGCTGTCGATTTGATTTGTTAGCTGGGCAGTACAGTTTAACATATGTTTAATCTGACTGAAAATATAAATGGCTCTAACAACAACAGTCAGAACAACTCCAAGGGCAGGAGTTGGACATTATATGGTTCTGCTGTAGAATCATAAAGCCAAGTAATCACAGCTTTGTTATAAAATTCTGCATGACCTGAAACAAATATTTCACTGTTGATTCCTCCACCTGCACAAGGGAAATCATGACACACAGAGTGGTGAGACTGAACCCATTCAGTTTGGAACTGTAACTTGAAATCCTTTGAGAAAGACAAATCTATTGCACCAAGCTTGCTATAGTTAAGTAATACTTATATTCAAATATATGAAGTATTTTTAGTCTGGATATTATGACACTGCAAGCTGATCTGCACTGAAGTCTATTTAGACAAGCATGGAATATGCCCATGGTATTCCTTTAAACTTTAGTAGTTCCTTCCACATAACCCACCTGCAGAACTGTTTCCACCCCACCCCACCTATCACTGAGAATCTGCTGCATGACAGGGTTGTTTACCTTTTTACTTACAAATGTATAGAGACTGACTGCATTTCAACAGTGTTATTGTCACCCCATTTTGAAGCTTACCGTATGATCATTGAACCTATTTTTTCAGTCTTTATGAATAGAAGAAACAGAGGGAGGATGAGAGCCATGAGGGCTGTATTTACACTGTATAATGGAGCAAACTGCAGATATTCCTTAACTGCTAAAGCTAAGGGTTCCCTGACACTGGAATACAATTATATTAACACAGAATGGATTTTGTACTAAACATCTTTTCCTGGAGTCTCTTCATTCTTGTTTCAGCCCTTGTGACAGGCTCTGGGCTGCAGCACTGTAACAAGAGTGATCTACTGAGTCCAAAGTCTCCACCGTTGTATCCTGAAGTGATCCAGGTACAGCCCATTAGCAAACAAAAACATTGAGCACAGCCAGAGATGGGACATTTCTCTTCTGCACTTTTTCTGGGTGGTGTCTTCAAAATGCAGTTGAGAAGGGGTGTGGCAGTGCCACACCCAGGTAACGTGACAGTGTCACACACAGTGTAGCAGTCCGAACAAGCCTGCCAAACCTACCGGAGAGTTATTAATTTGTGCAAAGTTTTGCAAATGCTGAAGCACAGCCTTCAGTCCAAGGCACTATGTTCCATCCAGGATGGATGTCCTGGGCTAACACCCCTGCTCTGCCCTCCCTGCAGCACAGAGTGAAACCTCAGGTCCTGGCTGAGCTGTTACACAGACAGAGCAGTGAAGTTCAGGTTCCACAATTTGTCCTATTTACTGAAAAAATCCAATGGTTGCAATGATATCAGTCATCCCAAACCTAACACAGGTTAATATCCCCTTCATGCTCCTTTATTACTCCGTGTGCTCTCACATGAGACACAATGCCCAGCATGTGGTATTCATTTTTAGATTTCCTTCCAGACCTGTCTGTGAAATTAAGAATAATTAAAAAATTTCAGCTTTCCTGTCTTGTCTAGCAGTAAAGAAGATATTTTCATTCTTCTTTAAAGGATAAAGAGAGCAGGAATCTGCAAAAACAACCAACAGTTTCATAATATTCTGATTTTACTACATTCACTGATATTATTTCATTCAGTTAAGTTGGAACAAGCTAAAGTTATCTTTAATCTCTGACTTTCTCAGATTTTTTCACTCTGAAACTTTCTGGCAGAATATGAAAGGAGTTCAAGTCCAGTATAAATAAAAGTTTTATTTGAGTGACTTTCAGGAACCATACTGTAGTATAGAATGAATAAAAGTTAGAAAATGTCTAGATAAAAGATTTAAAAAAGGGTCATATTCTTTCCGGGGAACAACATGATTAGGATCTGAAAATTTTACTATTTATCTACCTCTTCAATTTCACCTTCACTGAATTTGTTTCTCTTGCAGTGCGCTACAACTCTCTTTCCCATGGCTGATTCGTGTGGCAGATTATATAAGACTTTACGGTTCTCAGTAAAAAAAAAAAACAGATTGAATGCATGGCTAGGGAACAGATAGATCTTTTATGTTTCCAGATCCCTAACAGATGTTTTCTTTAATGCTGCCTTATTTGCCAACACTGTTTCCTAATTTCCTTTTATTATTATTTGCACCTGAAAATCTGGAAACGCTGCAACATGTAGTGACACAGTCACAGCCCAAATCTGTGAATAGGAAACAGGCACCAGGTGATAAAGTCACTTGCCAAACATTGCAGGGTTCTCCAGTCCTAGGAGCACAATCTAGCATGCTATCTTTTGCAACACACTGGAAAACATTTTACTTCTCTGCCAGTAGCTGAATCCTTTGGGGAAGGGATAGATTTGCTACCTATCTGAACAATTTCTGTAACATGGAACTGGGGTCTTTAGGTGCTAATGCAGTGCTAAATCATAATAATCACAGAGATTACAGTTGAAGTAGCTTTTTGATAATTTTGATATTTTTTATTCATCTCTTTGTGTACTGGTGTTCTGCAGTTCTCCAAACAAGGATGGATTAGTCTCTTTGAACACAGGAAAAATCCTTCTCTGCCACAGACTTCCCATGGCAACACCTAAAGGGTTCTATGTGCTGCAGAGATGCTCCAGTCTCTGTGAGTCTTTCTTCCCACAGGAAAAAATCTGGCTTGATGTGGAGGTCGGAGGTGGATAGGATGGGAGTCTTTTTGCAAGAGTGAGATGTACTTCTGTACCCTACAGTTAAACTACTGAGTAAAACCCCCACAGCTAAGCAGCCTGCCACTAAAAAAGGAAAATTAATTTCTCCATCTTCTAGTAAGTGGGACCTCAAGGTATTAGAAACAGCAGCAATGGATAGTATATCACTGGAGGACTTAAAACAGGAAGGTTGTTAATTTTAGGAACATTTTTAAATCAATATGTAGAACATACATAGAAAATACTTTTACATTAATATTTTAAATATTTGTTCTAAAATATATAATTAAAAATTCAAAAAGTAATATATGACCTCAAGGTCTAATAAAAGTAACGTAAGTGTCAGTTATGAACATTATAAACACACAGCCAGACTGACTATATTAAATTGATAAAAGAAAAAAACAAACCGCAATTTTCCCACTGCCTCTTGCAAAATTCTAACATACAGATTGTATATCTACATTAACTTTTCTTGGTTAGATATCTGTGAACAAACTGATGGAAATTGCAGTTAGTTTTGATGAGCTGTGGAACAGATGCATAGAAGGAAAGAGGGAGGGTGAGAGATTTTACTGAACTTCATAAATAAATGTTTAATGCTGATTCATTAATGTCGTGCAAAGAAATATGATAAATAACAATTACAGAACTATCAGCATCTGTAAATAAAACTGTGCAAAGGAAAAGAGACGAAATTTGTTTCCTATCATCTTCATGCTTAATGAATGTCTCATCTCTCCAATTAACACTTCCAGTCTTCTGTCCTCAAAAGAGCAGCTGGATGAAATGACTCTGTCTTAAACATGGATGGGAGGACGTGCATTCTAACATGTATTTTCCTTAGTCTAGGTGTCACAATTTCCTGTGAATGACGCCATAGATCTGATTGACATGACAGTACTTTAAAACTAAACAGAAGCAAATTGCTGCCCAAAGGTATCAGCAGTCAAAACATTGCTGGTAATTACTCTCGAAGTTGCGAATTCCTCCAGGGAATAATTGTTTGATACCTTCCCTATCAAACAATTAAAAATCGCATGTTATCAGATAGAAGTTTGGTTCCTTTGGTTTTGTTTGGTTTGAGAGACAGGAAAATTTCTGCAATTTCTCCATTTTCTAAAAAAACTCACACGTTGTCTCCATTTCCCTATTCCCTTCTCTCCTATCTTTTTTTAACCCTTTATCTACAGAGAGACTTGTGACTAGCTCACCGTGGAGTTCTGGGATATCTGACAGCATTTTTCTACAATACATGAAGGAAACGTAGCCAGTGGCTCCAAGTGGGTGGAAAACATTTGTGGGCTGGTTATCCCTTCTTCAAGCAACTTACTGCATTTGCAAATTCACTATGTTAAAATTTGTGTTTCTTTGCTCAGCTTAGGGTGTAGTTTTTCATATGCTTCTTAACATGTAGAGGGATGATGGTAGAGCCACCTGAAGTGATAGGATATCTGTACCACAAGTATCCTCAGTCACTATCAGTATGTCAGTGTATCAATACTCATCTGTTACACAAGTGTCTCATGCAGCAATTTGATTTTTTTCTCCTTTCTGTAGAAAAAGGTATGCATGCCATATTTTCAGTGTAATCAAAGTTGAGATACTGCCATATTTAAAATACTTGCACAAGACTGAATCTTTAATTACTTTTGAATAATACAGGCAGACATATTTTTTCCATTAAACCCACTGCCAATGGTCAGAGCTCCAAGACCACCAGGAACCACAGTTCTGGGGAGCCAGAACTCCAGCTCACCTTGTCATGGTCATCTGGATTCAAGCCTCAGCACACTTCTATTGCACACACAGCAATACAACAAGACAATTTTAATTAAGGGGACGTAATTGTAAGTTTCAGTGAAGAAAGATGAATTCAAACATCCCTGAACTTTATGCATTTGTTTATCTCTTATCAAGTCCCCAGTGCTTTTGATTCTTGATAGAGACACTGCAGGACATCAGTGGAAGCGAAGACATTGCTTAAAATCCTCATTGCAGATAGCTTTAATGAGTAATCAGCAGCACTTCTTTAAGTGTCTGTCACACTGACCTTTCCCTTCATGCTTTTCTCTGGTTTTGCATTAACAGCACTTTTACTTAATACCTTGCTCAAAAAAAAAAAAGGCAGTGGAGAAGGACTTTAAAGCTTTCCTTTTAATTCTAACAATGAAATACATGTATTTCACTTCTAAAACTTGCTGACAGTATAAATTGTATGACTGCAGTGTGAAAAGACACTTTGTCAGGATGACACCTTGACCGTGCATATGTATGAGCCTACCCTAGTGATTCCCTTGTCACGTTTGCTTAGTCTAACAGTTGAGTAAGGTTCTCTCTTCCCCATTTGTTTGCTTAGCTATTCCCAGTACCAGGAGGTCAACAAGGTGACTAATTCTTGAAGAGCATAAAAAATATAAACCAATCCAGACTATAACAGTGCCAATCATATCAAACCCAGAAATACTGAGGTACAGCAGGTTGTTTATTCTCTTTGATTTTAAATGCATAAATGGTCTGATTTCACTGCTAGTACATGTGCATCCAAAGTAAAATAAGCTAGGTACAGGCAGAAGCTCAACAGAAGACTGAAAATAAGAAAATTAAGAAAAAAATAGTAAAAATAAATAGGAAAAAAAGGACACAAAACTGGAAATTATGGAAATTATATACGTGTTGGTGACTGGTACAAAACTGAATTCTGACCTTTTGTAGGAAGTTTCTAAACACACTGTAACTTCTTAATTTGTGATTTGTATAAGCCTTTCCAGGCCGAATTCTGCATGGGAAAATTATACGTACAGCTGTACTGAAGTGCTTTGTAAATTCATATCTTTACCAATTGTTCTTGTTAAAAATTCAGTAAAAAAGTAATATATTTAATTTAAAAATTTTTTTAAACCAAAATGTCTTGACTTTAATCAATACAAAAGTCCTTTGATGCCTGCACGTTCATTGATTAGGTCTGTTTTTAGAGCTGCCAGCAAACAGAAAAAAGCTGATATTTATGCAGCTCTAATTATAGAAAATGCATATGCAATTGAGAAAACCATGCACACTTCAGACAATTATCTGTGCTTCCACTTCAAGCACTTTTCTGTGGGACTATCTCTTCATATGTATATAATTTTATTCCTGAATATTTTTTTTTGTTCTTGTTTGAGGACTGCTCTAATACTATCACATATTTGTGAGAAATAAAAAAAAAGAGAAAGCAAATTTAGTGTAAAGCTATGACTGCTATTGAAATGAATCTTAACCTTAGTTAGAGGTTGTGAGGTGGGAATATATAACACAATCTGAAGATGGGCTTGTAGACGCTGGTGCTTTTGCAAATGCTTACTTGCATTTAGGTCCATGTGGTATTTTTGCTCTGTATTTTTATTGGCATCAATACCTGTCTTTCTTTCTTTAGTAGAATTTGAATCAGGAGTATGGGGCAAGTGGGAGTCATCAGGAATTATATTCCTAGGTCAAACCAGCTTTTGAGTGGTCTACTTGGTAAAGTGTTTATTAATATCAATTTATCATTACAAATTGTCCATGAATACCTATTTGTTTTCTTAAGTGTTTACCAAATAAATTCTTAGTCTTCTCAGTTTGGAGTGTGCTGAATTTCCAGTGATATGAGAGATTACATGTTTCTTTGGTTCTAAATCCTGTAAGAGGCATTGGTCTGTTGTCTGCCTTTGCCAGATTGTGAAAAAGCAAAAGGAAGAACTCTGAAGTAGAAAGTTTTGAAACACTCATCTCCTGGCCCCTCATGCATTTGGTCTATTTGGTAAGTTTGCAACTGTTAAGCAGTTCCAATGAGTGCTCTGAGCCATCCCTACAACCAGTAGTGGTGGTAAGGATGGATGTGAGGCAGAGTTGGACTCTGATAAACAGCTCCCAGAAGGCTGTTAAGTAACATTCTGCCGGCAGGCTCATTTATTTTGCATCTCGCTCTTTGAAGTTGCATTAGAGCACCTCTTTCAAAGTACTATCTGTGAAGGACAGCAAATGCATCACCAGACAAAATGCAGGAGCTAAGAGCTTGCAGTTCACATCAACCTAAGGGCAAAGGTTTTGCAATGGACTTTCGCTGGGCATCCACAGTGCAAATTTAAAACACATCACTTAACACCAGCAGTCTTTCCTCCAAATCCCCACTGGGATCAAGTAGGAGGTTTTACTATCACAAACATTTCTGGTGTACATTTCAAGGTCTCAATCATAAGTGATTATCTAAAGATATCCTCATTTACGCTTCACAGAAATGCTTTCCAGCAGTCAATTCCCCAGATCTACCTCTGCAAACAAGGCTGCAGCACATCTTAGGTAACACTTTTCCTTCTGACAAGGGGTCTGTGAGCACAACTGAGAATTTTTATAGGCTACTTTCTTAAAGATTTATAATACCATCTCAATGCAAACATCAGCCTGCTTGTTAAAGTGCAACTGTGAGAGGGAGGAGCTAAGGGATAAAGAGAGTATGATTAAATTGCATACATACAATTATGAAAAAAAAGGTTTTAATTCTGAAATATAGATTTACTGATTTTTTTCACTATGAAATACAATTAATTAACCTCAAAGCAGTCAGTAGTTTCCATGCAAAGGATCGAGGATATCTGGTCTGTGAAGGTGAAGATGCCAGTCTATGTCCCTTTGTGTGACACATCTCACTGTTCATCTCCGAGGAATTTTAAACTTGTTTGGTTGCAGTGAATGATGGCAGGGAAGAAGAAGTCCAAGTATAAACTCATTCACATTACCTCTATTTTCAAAATTTTGTTCTAAAATTCTGTTTAATTTACCTTATTGTTCAAAAACCTTATTCAAATTTGCCAAGGTAAATGCCTACTTTCCCTTTGTTGCTTGTCAGATGGCGAGCAGAGTATGAACAGAGAGATGTGTCAAGAGTGGACTGAGAGATGCCTTCTATATATTCTACTGTTTGATTCAGGATATCTAAATATCATTTTTATCCTCTTTTTTCCACATTTATCTGAAGAACATAGCCTTATTTTGGAACTGGTCAAGGTTCAAATGTGGAAGACCTACCATGATTTTGTGTTAACTGTAGTCAATAATCTGTTTATCGAGCAACACCTTGAGGACTTCATTCCAGCCTAGAGTCTGAGTTATCTAAAGGTGCTACTAAATACATCTAATAAACACAAGCCATCTGCATTAATTAGGTGGATGAGTAGGGGTCCCAAAACACAATCAAACTGAGGTCATGATATAGTTGTGTGGCCACTTATGGTATCTCAGATGCATGGGAATGGCAACCTCCATGAGAGAAGCTCTGCTGAACAGCATTGGAGGTAGCTCCTTAATCCACACTGAAGAATGTCTGCACATGCCATTTATCAGAGATCAAACTGTAAATGTGAAACAATTGTTTAGCAAACAGAAAGAACTCTACAAATGATGCTTTTTATAATTTCTTCAGTCTTTAACTTACAGTAAATAATGTTCTATAAGATTAAATTGGAGTGGAAAGTCGCAATACTGGGATAAAATTAAGTACTTCTGGATAGATGAACAAATCTGTTATGCTTTATTGCATATTTTTTACAGGACAGTGGTTGAAATGTCAGTGTTAATTGCACCTAGATTTTATTGTTGTTGTTATTATTTAACTGTTACGTTTCTAAGACTTTATCTGAAATTCTAGATCTATCAAGCACAAAGTTTTTTTTAAAAAAAGATACGGCACATGAATATCTTCCTTTCAAAAAAACTTCTGTCTGCTCTGTAGGTAGCAGGGAATATTTGGGTACACACCTCTGCCATGAGTTTGAACACACATTTTCCAATATCATCATTGAAAGGCAAGTATCTAAATTCTCAGCAAAGAGACTCTTCAGGGTTTTTTTTCTGCCAATGTTGAGTCTCTTATGATTTGGAAATAACTTTAAAAAAAAAATAGAAAATTAGAAAAATTAAAAATTCCTGGGTTCCTGTGGAAAGAAGCAAAAATCAGGCCTGCAAGATACTTCAGGAAAATTTTGCTGTAACGATTTCCTTCAGCTGCCCAAATTTGAGAACATTAACTCATAATAGCCATCTTCCAGGCAAAGCATTCAGAAACTGTAACATAGCATTTGGCTGACTCAAGCTTGTCTCTTTCTGTAACAGAAATTGGCTTCCCTGCTACCCCGTGACTTACCATCACAGTGGTAAACACTCTCCAGAACCCTTTTGAAAGGGATGATTCATCCCTGGAGTATTTTTAGGAATTTGTTAACTTGCATTTAGCTTAGTGTGCTAGTAGCCAATAAACAGAGTGAAGACAAGCTTTGAGTAGTCACACATAAACCATTTTGAATGCTATAATTGTACAGTATTATCTTGGTCTGTAGACTGAGTCATCTGCTGGTTAAGCAGAATGGAAAAAACAGAATAAGGCTGTTGCTACAGCAGGGATTTTGATAAAATACTAAAGGAATCAGTTCTAGCAACTGGATTATATTTATCTTTCCAGGATTACACCTGCTTGTTCCAGGCACAACTTGCAATCCGTGCTGATTTTTCCAAAATTACTGAAGTCTTATGTGTGAATATTACATGAATCTAACTGCCAATATCACAGAAAAAAAAAAAAAATCAGTCTAGTATACTAACATACCTTTTTGAGCAAGTTTGACTTCAGAGAGTACCCATTCTGTGTCTTGTATTTCAATCCAGCTGAAATAAAAATGAAACACAACAGGCACTGCCTGTTGTATGTGGCTGGGGACCCAGTTTTTGCTGACACTTGGAAGTATGCCCAAATGGGGGTGGTGAATAAGAAGAGAGCAGGAGAGTGAGAAACAGAGTTTGTTAGACCACCAGTTCAAACCAAGTGCAAATCAGAAACAGGTTTTGCAGCAGTTAGCCTAACAGGAAGGTAGTAAGTGAGATTTTGCATCGTCCTTGGGACTGCGAAACAGAAACCAGCTTTTGGCAGCCAGATTAGGGGAATGCCACTTCATGGAGAATGGAAAGTGATGAGTTACAGGAACTTGGCACACTGATCAGATCATCTCATCCTCCCACTCAAAGCAATAAGATCCTGGCATCCTAATTTACACAAATACCAGAAACATGATCTTCACGAGAGCTCACATGTATTAGAAGCCAGTGACACAGTCTGTCATCTTCCTCTATAGAGAGCTCTCCTTCAGCATGTGTCAGTGAACTGTCTGACTGCACTACGTGTAATGAATTAAGCCCGCAAAGTAAACATTTAGCTGTTTGGAAAATATGAACAATTCTGCTTTTTCTGTTGAAGGATACTGAATCAGTGAAAGCAAAATATTTTTCAAAGATCACAATGAAATTGCACTGCAAGACAAATAGGGTTTTGATGGATCTGCTCATGTCAAAAATGTTTCGAGTCTTTCTAATCACATGCCAGGGTACCTGCTGAGTTCTTTAGTACCTGATTAATGAATAAATGAACAGGTGAGAGGACAAAGAACCTTGGAGTCTGTCTCCTTTACAACTTGCCTGAAGGTTTCCAGGATTTTCAAATTCACAGGTCAACAGATGGGCTCATGTGGATTTAGGAGTCTGGAAACTCTGAAAGCTTCAGAATTGCTACCCTGGCTCTTCAATGACTATGATAATTTCCAGCTTTTCAGAGAATGCTGCTCTCCATCTCTTCACTTTGGACATAATGAAATATTCATTGAGCCAAAATAGTCTGTCTCTATGGTTTAGCAGTTTAGGACACCACCTGATTTAAAACAGGGATTTGAATCCAAGCTGATGGATGCCTTTATACTGAAATGCCAGCTGGCACAGGAAATAGGATTCAGATTACTGTCCTAATTATCAGGCTATATAGCAACTTTAATGCTCTGATCAATATTTTATTATGAAACGTAAAATAGAATAGAATAACAGAAGCAGCGGATGAAGGACCTATCTCAAGTACAAAGCTTCATACATCTCTCAGGAGTCAGAAGAGTTTGAGTCCTTTCTTGCAAAAGGAACAAAGCGGAGTCCCCTAATCCTATATTTGGTGTTCAGGCAGTCACATGCTCCTAGTTATGCCTTGAACTTTATTATGAGTGTTTTAGTACAAATTTTGAATAGTTTTGCTTCCCATTACACCACATTTTTCAAATCATTAGCTTGTAGCTAAAGAAACAAGTTACAGTGCAAAGTTGCCGGATCTAGTAGATTTCTACCAGAAATCAGAAGGTGGTAGCAATTTCTTTGTGCAATGCTATATTAAAAGCAATCTTGCAATTTAATCTCGATATCTGTTACTCACATAATTTAAAGCAGTAAAAAAATAAAATATTTAGTGCAGTGATAATTAACCAATACTATTGAACAGCTACTTTATTACAGATATTTTAAATGATTTATTTAATAATTACATATACATATATGCGTAAAGTGTCTTCTTCTTTCAAAAACTACTTGTAGAGGTTTAATTTTGCATTATATATTCTTTGACAGTAGTTTGTACTATGCCAAATTCTCTGAAATTTCAAACCTGCATTTAAGATGAAAAGCTTTTTATTAGAAAAAGCCATCTGCAGATACACTTATAGCTGACGTTCCCTCAGGTTCTGTAGGTCTATGTCAGCTTGACAGAGGTTATATATCATTATCATCACCAGCTTTGTTGTTACTGGTCTGTATGTTGTGAGCAAGATGACATACATTAAGATAATGTTTCTTCAAAGACTTTCTGGTGCTAATGGTGCCTACTAATATAAAGAAGAAAGAGTATAATGACAAGTATTAAAGGTTTGCTGGTCTTCTGTTTTTTCATCTGCGGAGAAAGTTGTCTCATTAATTTCCATAAGATGAACACAGCATCTTCCCATGGTATCATCCAAGAAGATAGTGACCAAAATGAGACCAGATGCTTTTCAGTAATTCTATTTGAAACACTTTCTCTGTCAAAATTAGCAAAACAAAGTTGAGGTTGTCTGTTGAAGGAGAGATGAGATGAAAGTGATGCTGCCACCTGATATTCCTGTTGGGATTTCTTCAGCCTAAATTCAACTTAAACATTTTCTAGATCATAACACAGAGGAGTAAAAGAAACAAAATGGAAGAAAGGAAGAGGGGTGAAATGTTACAGATACAGAAGAAATACAACCCCAGGAATTCAGGAAGTGTTTTGTAGTATGAAATGAAAGCCTGACACCCAAAGGCTAAAACAGAACCACTGTAAAACTGGGGACAGTAACCAAACTGTTGAACTTATAAAATGTCAGTAATTTTTCTGCTCCATTTTTTTTCCTTAGGGAAAATTATTACCTTGCTTTCCTCTCTAGGAGTACTCCCAAAGAACAGGAAGAGAAAACACAGCTAGGGTGTAATTCGGTCACTGAAGCCATATTGATTACCACATATAGCTCATATTTCAGTGAAAGCACCTCCTAAATATCTACATTTACATTTAACATATACACACAGGATTTGTGTATAACCCTGATAAAGGAGATGAGTGGTGGGAAAGGTTCTGTATCTTGTTCTCTGGCATATGAATTGTGATCCTTAAAAGTGCAGTAGCACTTACAGAAAATGTAAGTTATAATTTCACGTTATGAAAATGGGATAAAAAAAAAATACTGCGGTTTGCCATCACAACACATTAACACATTCCTGATAGGGTTTGTTGTATCTGATTATTCTGCAGCTGTTTTTGGTAAGGTTTCTTGTCTATCTGGCATGGACACTGTGAGAAATTGCATTAAATAAGATCAATCACAGATTGTTTCCTTAGTTTAGCTCTTGTTATACCATCTTGATAGTTAATAGTAAGTATCACCAGATAGAAGTTCACAAAAACGGTTTAAGGCTGTTAAAGATTATATTGGGACAAAATAACACACCAAAAACATGATACAAATTTCAGGCCAGTTCCCCCTATCTCTCAAATGCAATGAGAGTCAGTTTGAGCATTATAGAAATTATAACTCTTAATCAGACACATATACAATGAGGTAATTAAAACTGACATCAAATGTCAATAAAATCAGTGAGCCTGTTTGCTGGAGAAGACTGAGTTCCCAAATGCTCACTCATGCCTGCAGTGATGCCTCACCTGTCACTCTGCAGGTACAATTTTACCAGGCTGACCTCACACTTCTTGACTTGCAACCCAGTCAGTTTAATATATTATGTATTTTCTTGACTAACTGCTGAGTAAGAATTAGTCTTACCTAGACTAATTCTAAGATTATTAGTCTAATTGCATTCCTTTTGATTTTTTTAATTTATCTATGTGACTTTATAAGTACTTATGACCCCCATTTTATATTTTGTCCAATGTGTCTGACTTTAACAGAATCTTCACATCACCAATAAACAATGTTTTATACCTCCTTGTTTAACTCAGATCTCTTCAGTTCCCTTGTGTGTCTGTAACATAACCAATCTGGCCAAAGTCTTTCATTTCCACCCACAGAAATTTCCAAAATGAGATCATGATTCATTGTCGTGCTTTTATTCAGAACATAAACTTATGTTTAAATAGCTTCATGACTGGCATCTACTCTTACAAAGTCTGAAGAACAATTTACAAAGGGATTTCCTTTCAGATCTCTGTTATTTATGAGCTGCATGACATAAGCAAGTAAAGCTCTTTCAAAGATATAATGGAGCTTTTAGTGAATTTTCCCATTAATTGGTCTTAAAGAATTTTTGATGCTAATGTGTTTGCAATCATTTTGTATGTCTTAGTTTCAACAGCTCCAGTTGCTACATCTCTTATTGTGTTGCATTCAGGAAGGAAAAATTAGCGGAGGGGGGAGGAAAAGAGAAAACCACATACATAAAAAGAAAAAAAAATCACAAAAACAAAATAAAAAAACGAATTAGGAGACAAAACTGAATTTCCATTTGTGTATAATTGAGTAACAACTTGAGAATTTATTATTAGTTACAAAATTCATTTTCTAAAGACTGGAAACAAGTGTTTATTTTAATTAGCAAAGACTATCAACACCTATCATAACACCTTAGGAACTGGTGATCTTTCAGATGGCCTTAATATAAGAAGCTAACTTCAAAGAGGTATTGTTGTTGTTATTATTATTAATGCTTTATAAAAAAATGTTGAAGTACCTTTTTTTTTCCCCTCGATTTTGCTTAATGAACATTAGATTATACTATGAAAATGCTGTTTTCTCGTTTGTTCTCTATAATTTCCTGGTTTGTTCTGTATAATTTTCAAACAATGTTTAACATTTTCTTTCCTTTTTGACTGTACTGAGTCCTGAGGTAATGATTTCCACAGGATTTGGGGTTAAAACTCACTCTAGATTAGCACTGGTAAAACATTATTACATAAATAAAATAAGGATCACTCCTCTTAGTCATATTACTTCACATTTATCTACCCTAAGCTTCACATTCCATGTCATTTTTATTGGGTATCAAGTACAGTCAGGACTTGTCTAGTTTCTTATGAAATGCTGCTGCACAGGAAGTGTGCATTTTTTGCAGCTTTGAACAATTTCAAGTTCAAAGGATTCCCATCAGATTTTGTCACTTCAGCTATTCCCATTTATAGATAATTATGGGTTAGTTAACAGCACAGATCACTAAGGTAAGCAATTGCTCACTTCACTCCATTGTCGATACTGACAATGTACCATATCTTGTGTTTTCCATTTTTTGACCAAACATTTACCTTGGAAGCACCTTCTTCATGACCATTTACTTTTCACTCAGAAAAACCTTCAACAAGTTGAATTTCCAAGTGCCTTTTGGAGATTCAAGTAGTTTTTATGAACCAGCTCTCCATTATCCAAATCACTGCTAATATCACCAAAGAACTGTAGTATGTTCAGGCATAACTAACCTATAGAAAATTCATGCTTGCTTTTCCCTAATATATCCCACATATTGCCTGACTTGTGTGGCAAAGTTGTAAGAATAATAGATTAACATTTCTTCAGATTGTCCAAAAATACTACTTCTTGAAATTTGGCATTGTACTAGCCACCTTTGAGTCCTTTGAGACATATCCCAGTGAAGGATTGCATACCAAGAGTTACAGTTCACCTGTTGCAGCCTTGACTTCTGTGTAGCACATGGTTCTGCAAATGTATTCTGCAGTGCCTTTTTCTCTCACTTCAGTGTGATTCACATTCTCTTTGCTTATATGAAAGTACAGAAGATCAGGTTTAAGAACCTCATCATACTTTTTCAAAGTGAGCAAACACACACACAGAAGGGTTGTCTGCTCAGGGTACCATTTTTAGTCTTTTTTGGACTTTGCATATCTATGCACTATCATCCATATGCAGAAGGAAGAATGAACATGAATAATGAATAAATTCAAGCTTCTTTGAAAAAATTGGTCAAAGGTTGTCAGAGGTCAAATGTTTTGCTAAGTCTGGTTGTTGATAAATAGCAGAATGTAGGAATCTATTTAAAACAACTTGAAGCACTGTTCGAGAGGTCCTTGTTCTCTGAGCAGGGTCATATGAAATGGTCACCTGATGCATGCAGAGCTTGATTGACAGAAATGATCAAGAATCTCACATAAAGCAACTGAAGAGAAACAACAGGGTCATTTTACAAAATAAGCAGGATGAAAGCAGCAGTATTAATTTAGGGTATGACCAGGCTTCAGAAATACATGTGTTTCAGCATTCACTGTAATTTGTCAGGGTAATTCTCAGTAACAGGAGACAAAGGCATGTGGAATGTGACTCTTTAAGAGTACATTGATGTTATTGAAGTTTCTATTTCTTCTAATGTACTAAATCAAATGAATGTGCAAATATTTCAAATAATCAAACTGCTCTCATAAATTGAAGACTGAACAGTTATGACTTTTTCAATACAAAAAGAAAGAGGACCCAAGTCACCTCTCAACATATTCCTGCTCAGTCTTATTTTTGTAATACCATATAGATATTTTAGAAATTATATTCTATAGCATATTTTACTGAAAAGTCAGTCTTGTCCAGCAACATTGATTCCACTTCCTACCTGCAACCTTGGCATGTTGTCCCTTTCTATCTCCACAAGGCTTGCAGGAGGATCCAGACAGCAGGGTGTTAAGGGACCTGCCCAAAAAGAGCTACTTCTGCACATTTGCTTTGGAATCTCATTTTGATTTGCTTCTATTAACACACAAGGTGGGAACTGAGAGCTTTAAGCTGTTATTTGGATTATCTACAAGAATGAGAAAATGTGTAGATGTTTTGGTCTGTGTGGATCATCAGCTCTGCCCCCAGTCAGTATTTCTGGATGGCCAACAGATTCAGTATTTTCTTTATGCTGGTGCTGCGGGAGCATTATGATTCTTTTCCTTTCTGGAAGGGCAGTGGATTTGGAGACAATCTGTAGCCAGTACAGTGTCTATGTGCACAGGAGAGGCAAGGTTGAGCTGCAAAATATGTCAACAGAGAGAGGGTTGTTATCATTTCCATGGTGGTGAGTGCAGGGAGGAATGCTGTATTGTTTACATTCTTTTTATATGCAGACTGCTTACATTTCTGGTGTACTGCCCTTATCAATCACCTGCTGAATTCCTGCAGTGAATCATGTATGGACGAGCTCCAGTGGGTGGTTATTTTATACTCAGGTGCTGATAAGATTGTCTTTCTGTTTGCGTCAGCTTCTGCTCCACAAACAACCTCACTGACCCATTTCTCCAGTACTCTAGATAATAAGTGAAGGCTTTTCAAGGATTATACTGTTAAACTGAAATTAACCTTCAAAGAGCTTTAGCAGTGATGTTAATGTACCAACATATGACACAAAATGGCTTGCAATGCTTACTAATTCTCCATTATGGATGAGAGAGCTTGGGAAACTACAATTGCTTATTTTGGGGTTTAAACCGGTCTCTGAGATTAAACTGTATTTCACCAACCTCTGGATGTCTATAGTGGGAATATCCACATATAAACTGACTACCTCGTTTACTTCTACCTCTAACAGGGACAATTAGATACTTTAAATACTCTGTGCTCTAGAAATGCCTGTTTGTCTCCTCTGACTAGAAAGAAAATCTGGATGATGAACCCAGACATAGATTGTCTACACTGCTCATGTCAAAATTTGGCAAAATGTAACTGACCATGTCTGCCTGGGATTAAGACATAACTGCCTAGAGGCAGGGTTTTTAAACTGCAGATTTCAAGGCCTCTGTTGTTCTCCTCTGGAGTAGTTTGATGGTGGTCACTGGGAAGGTGAGGAAACATATTATTTCCATGGACTATATGTGTGCTGTAGTATCAGATCTCCCACTGCTATTATAGAATATTTCAATCATCGATGGAATATATCCTCCAAGAAAATAAATTTAAAAAAATTATGACAATTTTGAGTAACAGAAATGCCTTTAAGACACTATTGGTCTTTCATTCTTATTTTATTCAGACCTTGAGAACTGGGCTTCTCAGTTGCACAGCCTGTTTGACACAGCTTGTTTGCATTACACAATCTTGAAATGGTAAATAATAGATTAATAGAAAAATATTTCTTATGTTTAATTTGAGCTGAAATTGTATTGTTTTGCATGTAGACTCTTTATGAAGAAAAGCGGAATTCATGGTTGTTTAGCCACATGCCTTTCTGTCCTTTGGTGCAACAAGAAGGAGGAATTTTCAAGAAGGTTTATATCACATGCCATTGAGATATGCAAGATAAGTCCTATCATGAGGTTAACCCAATGTAGACTTGTTCTGCTTTCAAAACAACATGATTTAAAAACAACAGCATTTAAAACAGTATGATTTGCTTTTAAAAAACACATTAATTAATAAAGGATAATTTAATTTAGCAATGTATTTATAGATGTTTAGTACTGATACCAACATTCAACACTCAACATTATTGCTTACCTCCACATCCTTTCCTCAGTCAAGAAGTGTTTAGTTGTTTTGAGCAAGAATCAAACAAAAAAAACATAATTACATTAGTACCCTTTCAGAAAACTGACTGCAAGAGGTAGCAGTGAATATGGAGTCTAAACTATTCACATTCTTAGCAATAAAAAAAGAAGTGATATTTGTATAACAAGTCAATTTTATTACCTAAAAGAAATTGTAGATTGGACAGAATCTGTTCAAACTGAAATGCATAAAAGGCCAGAAAATGTCATCAAGTTTTTTTCAGAACTATTTCCATAAAATCACTTTATTTTTCAGAATTTAAGCAGACTTCAAATTTTCAAAAAATCTAAGGGAACTTTATGGGAGTACTCACATTAGTTGAGAGACATATTTTTCTGTAAATATCAATATTAATCTTCGTCAATAGATACAGACACCAGGATTCACACAAACTCTTTTAGTTGTTGATTACACAGCTCTGTTTCTGGTGATGTAGTCAATACTAGTGCCTGTTGCAAATCCAGACCTTTGTGAGCAAGTAGTGCTTTTGTCGATAACTTCCATTAAGTGTCAATTGGTGTACTGATGTATTATATTTTAAAAAAATAAATTAATTTCACTATAGTTTTAATAGAAATCATGTCATCTCCTCCTGAAAAAAATACACACATATATGTTTGATATTTGTATAAGAACCAGTTTGTTCATTCAGAGTTTTGAAGTAGTAATTCTGTGAAGAGGTTTCATGATAGCGATTAAGTTTTATGACTCCTTGTAGATACACAATCAATAGGCACAGTATACATTTGATTTTGTAAATTTTTACACATCATTTTGGCTGTAAAAATTGAAGCCAGCTTCATAAAGACACTGTGGCTCTGTAATTGGAATAATTTGTAAAATAGAATCAGTAGCAGGGGGAGCAAATGCCTTTTGGACTAAATTAGAGTAATTCAGCCAAGCCATTGTGGGCTGAAAAGCTGTGGGTTAAGAAGTTACATATTCCCTCCTTGTACGGAATAAGTATTTTTCCAAGTTAAACAATGTACAGCAAAGCCCAATTCTTCATCTCAAGAGAAGACTGAAAAATAGGTAAGCAATATACCAAATCAAAACAAAGAAACAACAACAGCAAAACCCCCCAAAAAACGCAAGCAAACAATAAACCCCCAAACTCACTCAATTGCTTCACTTTCCTCCACTTCTTTCCTAAAGAACTGAGATAACAGCTTATATGGTTACTAACACATACATACAGCAAACTAGCTACAACACAGCATGGAATGAGGTAAGAGGCAGGAAGTAGTTAGGCATAATACACTCCAAGAATAGTTCCAGAGGTTAATTTAAGATGAAACATATAGATTTATATATATCATTCCCCCCACATATATACCCTACCCCAAGGATTTTATTACTTGATCATGTGGTTTCATTCTTGGTGACTTTGTATCTTTAGCAGGAGTAAGGAGACTTCTTGGAGAACGTTAATGGGACTGTAGTCCCCCTCTCATTAACAGTACATGTAGTAAGAGCTGTTCAGCATTTTAAGTGATAAAGGTATGCTGCTATGCACCCTTCCTTCTTTGTTACCAGAATAGCTGTGCCCTCTATTAAGCCCAAGAATGTTTACAGAAGAAACAGAGTAAACTCCTCTCTCACCTACAGCTCTATAAAATATTTCTCTTTCACTTTCCCTGGAGAAGTTTCCCTATTCTCTTCCTTACCCTAGTAGGATCACTGGAAACCATGCCATTCAGGAACTATGACAGATGTGCCACAAAAAGATAATGAGAGTGCTGAGGCACTGGAACAGGTTGCCCAGAGAAGTTGTGGAGCCCAATCCCTGGTGTTCAGGTTGGATAGGGGTTTGAACAACCTGATCTAGTGGAAGGTGTCCCTGCCCATGGCAGGAGACTGGAATTAGATGTTCTTTAAGGTCTCTTTCAACCTAAATCATTCTAGAATTCTATGATTTCCAACTTTAGTTTTTGTCAATATGTTTTGTGTTATTTTGTTATTTGGGAAGAGTCAGTTACTTTTAGATAATTTTCCTTTTATTCCTCATTTCTATTTCTGTCTCTGCCTTTCCTTGACTCTTTAAAGCTTCTGCATGTGAAATATGCATCTTCTTTATTTTAGAAGAATTTACTTGAGAGGAAGAGACATATTATTTCTAACATACTTACTACAAAGCAAGTTTCAATTCTTGTAGTTCATTTTCAAGCTGCATGAGCATTGGCTATTGACTGCTTAAAAACACTTTCATTCATTTCCTGGGGTATCTGACCAAAAGAGTGTTCAATATAATTTCTAAAAGTATAAAGTTCAACTACAGTGAAATTTCCTACCCTGAAATTTGCTGATATAAACACAATGCATAACACTGCTGCACTCTAACCTTTGCATTTACTGGTTACAACATTTGTTCAGAATTTTTAGTTGCCCTCACAGAATAAGCCTAACTTATTTAATATGACTAGGAAGGGGGCTGTTAGGATAAGACAAGAGCAGTACAAGCATGTGAAATTCTATTTGTCTATGAGAGAGCCCAAGGGGCTCTGAGCTGCCTAATAGGAATCCATTCTCTGCCAGTCTTCACTATGAAAAGCTAGAGATCCCTGAAGAAATGTTTATCAATGGTAATTGGAATGTCATGGCGTAGTATTGTATCACTAATTATATAATTGTATTTGATTAAAAATCCCTATAATAGCAGTTTGCACTTGATCTGGTCTTTTTGATGAAACTAAAAAGAAAATAACAGAAAAAACTTACTGTGCATTAGTAATTGTTAAACTACATAAAGGATTAGTATTGCAACTTGCAGTAATCAGGCTCTTATTCTGTTACAATGCCAGAAAATATCTCAGTTTCAAACAGTTTTAAGCTTTGCATTTCGACCTCAGCCCCTTTTGTTAATGTTAGCCCCCGAAATTTACAAAGAACTTCTCATTGGTTTTAATGGAGTTATTTCCACTCTTAACTGCCAGATTTTCTCAGAAAAATGACAAGAATTTAGGGGGGAAAGGAAAATTAATCTAGAAAAAAGGATGGATTTAGCCTGCTCCTGACTCTGTTTTGAAATTTTTCCCCATGATTTTTGTGTCCCATATAGGAGGTCGAGAGCAATGGCAGCTTCTG
The DNA here is from genome assembly GCF_003945725.1 of Corapipo altera. Lineage (NCBI taxonomy): Eukaryota > Metazoa > Chordata > Aves > Passeriformes > Pipridae > Corapipo > Corapipo altera. Next base: position 3,925,906 of record NW_020884897.1, on the reverse strand, counting down.
AGTATTCATGTTCAAGAAACATTTGAACACCACTCTCAGGCACATGGTGTGATTCTTGGGGTGTCTGCATGGAGCAGAAGTTGGACTCAATGAACCCAGCGGGTTCCTTCCATCTCAACAGATTCTATGATTTTATGATATCCACAGCATTTCAGTGCACTTTATTTGCTTATAAAATGCTCTGAGCAAGGTTCTGTCTGTGGTGAATCTCAAAGTCCTCATGAGTCTGAGGTCAGATTTCAGCTGCCATGTTATTTGGGCAACAATGTCTTTAAAGGTTGCAGGTCTAACAGAAGAGTCATGAATGCTGGCATGTGATAACACCCTTTGAACAAGTCTCTAATCTCTGACCCTGCTGTTCAATGACAGCACAGTTCAAGGACCCAGCAGTGTTTCCAGCATGGACAAAGCACACCCAGCCACAGAACCACATCTAGCTCCTTTCTATGCACTGACACAGACATAGTCTTCAAAACTGTGCCATGGATTGGGGCAGGACTGGGATACTGCCTCATTACCACAATTATTTCTTCAGCAGGCAACCTTCTCTGGTTCTGAGGGCATGTGGCAGAACTCACATGTGAAAAGTTAAACTAAATTTCTCAACAATCAGGAGGTGATCACACTCAAACTGCTGCAAGGGAATGGTCATCTAGTGTCAAGGTGTTTAGCTCAAGTACTGCCTTGGCCCTTGCTCACGACTTGGGGCAGCAGACGACCGACAGTAGGACCATCCTGGTTGTATGGTTGTGTAGATGATTGTGCCACTGAGACCCTGGTTCCATGTAGTTTACTAATGTAGATATATCCTTTAAAACTTGGCTTCTGTTCACATAAGTATATAGATGGGAGCCAAGCCATGAGCGGTAGTCAATTGCAACCAACAATGCTGTAATTACGAAAATTTAATACCATTCCTGTGCACTGAAAAGTTCAGGGAAGTACTCTGCCTTTCAAAAATTGAATGCCTTTTAGTAGTTATAAGCTAACTGCATATTCATTTAAGTAATATTTATTAGCAGTAATGTATTAGAGACATAATGGTCAAAAAAAGAAAGATTAATATATCTCTCACACATCAGTAAATGCAATCAACTTTCATAGTGTTTCACCCCAAGGTTGTATTTTGAGGCCTATACAAGGAAAGATAAATAAATCAGGGAGAGGTGGTTGTTCATGAGATTACTGTTTGTCTCATAGGTGACTGATTTTAATAAAGCTAAAATTTCAGGAGAACACCCCAGAATGTGCTCTCTGTGCTTGCAGTCTGCTAGCCTACATTCATTTGGCCAGGCCAAATACAAAAAAGAAAATCAGTGTTGCTGTTGAATTCCATTTAATGCCTTATGTTAGAGATTTGTAAAACTGTCCCTCGCTGACTTGGAGATAAGTGGAATAGCAATGAATTCAGCTTCAGGCAAGCTGCTTTTCAAGCAGACCTGTCAGGAGACAGAAAGGCAGTTCAGAGTAATTCATTCTTGTGTTATGTCTCAAGTGACTAGTGAAGGTATAGGGCAGATCTGAAAACAAAATAACATTACATACTGTAAAAAGAAAAAAAACCAAACCAAAACCAAAACCAAAAACCCAAACACAAAGACCAAGCACCTGCAAAACCCAGCAAAAACCCAAACTCAAAGGATACATCACATTTGTAGAGAACCACAAACATCAGGGAAGACATAGGAATCAGAATTCAGGAATTAATTGTCAGGAAAAAAAGGGGTCCATACCTATAAGTGTTTTTATCAGAATACACAATTCAGAGTACAGTAGCGCACTGGGTTTAATTCATTTTCGATATTTTTACAAAATGCCTCTTCAAGAAAACAGTCTCTGGGGTATAAAGTGCAAATGAACTGTGAGCACAGAGATCACCTGTTGGAAAACAATGTCAATAGGAACAACTAGAAACATGCAGAATCAGCTTGCAGCAGTGTACTACAACTAAGCAATTCAGCCACCAAATAATTTTTCCCCTGAGAGCAAAAAACCTTTAATCAGTATCCAAACTGAATCAAGAGCTTCCAACGGAGCAAGTACTTTCACTTAATTGAGGCAGTAGGACGAGTACCATGGATGAAATCAGTCATAGTCATAGTACCATAACCTTTTTCTGCTTCAGAGAAATATAATGGGATATTCTTTCTATGTTTGGAAAAAATGTTAAAGATTTATGGCAACAAAGTGTATAACAAAAAGTGAGAGGGTAACTTCAACTTTTGTGGTTTAGATTTATGACAGTATTAAAGATTTTGAGTTAATATTATGTGTGTCTATGAAATGCTAATAAATAATAATATGGGAAAAACATTAAATGGACTCAATAAATGCCATCCACTTCACAAAGAAAGACACTTTCTCTCTCTAATAATTCCTGTGAGATGAATCACCCATGATGTTACAGTACTTGGAGCCATTTTCAATGTGGGTTTTATTTAACAGTGGAAAAAAAAATACAAATAGTTTTAAGGCACAGTTTGCTACCTCTGCTCATTCTTAATAGAAGAGCAAAATAACAGAGTAGGAAAAGATGTACCCTTTTGTCTGACTCAATCATCATCTCTCCTTGCCACAGTCTAGGAATGCTAACTTAACTCTTTAAATTGAACCGATATTTAAAGCTTTTTCTGTTAGCAGCACATTAAGAATCCTCTGTTTGCAATTCAGTGTCAGCTACAGCTGAATGACCTGAGCATATGCAGGAACAAGGTGCTGCTGGCCAGAGGAGAAGCCCTATGGTAAAATATTAATGATACACCATGGAGCATACCGACTGAGTCTCAAAGTAACTGCGCTCCTGGCTACTGTAATCCTTTTTCCTCTAGAATGTAGATGGTGAATGACATGATGGAGCAAACCCCTGACAGACAAATAAAAAAAAGTTAAAGATACAAGCTATAGCCAAGGGAAGCTGAAGTGACTAGAAGGACATGTGATGCATGTAGAACTGGCTACTAATAGTGGTAACTTTTTGCCATGTCTTTGATATGGTGGTAGAATTGATGAGGAACTGGGACAGGTGACGGTGTGGGACTGGTCACAGAGTCAGTGTTTCCAGGAAAGCAACATGTATTTGGTTTTGATATGGCTTGAGTTTCTCAGATTTAATAGTGGACTGTAATAGATGCAAGTAACTGATCTCTTTAGGCATCACTGAACTCAACAACTCCTTTCACTGTCTTACCAGCTGCAAACTCTGGGAATGAGAATGAGAATGAGAATGTCCATGGAAAACACCTGAGAATTTTCTCTGCTCCACTATTTCAGCCCACCGTCCCAAACTCAGCAGTCAGGTGCAATATAGATGGAGCCTAAAGGCTCTAGAAAATGACTGTACATGGTAGATGTGCCAGAAAGGAAGGAGAGAAAAGATTCCAGTAATGCTTAGAATATGAAAAGTTGGGAAGAAAATGGCGTAGCTGAGTGTTACCACCCAACAGAGAAAATAAATGCAACCAATTGATTAGAACAATTATAAAATCTCGGACATTAGTCATCTTTATTTTTGTCATCAGATTTCTTCTTTTGGTCGTATACATGACTGCATTCTAAATAAGGAAGATGCTCTCAAATTGCATTGAACTTCAGAATTTATAAAACATAAAATTAAGAATAGTCAAGAGAAATTAAAGGGGAAAAATAATGAAAAACATGAAAAACATAAGAAATTATTTACTTTCAGTTCATCTTAATTTTATTTCTAATACCCAAGAGCAACATCAGACTCAATATTTTGCTGGAAAAGCACTTTTGTTCCTAGTATTCAAGTACAACTAAAGGTATATGGAGTGCTGTTTCAACATTTCTGCTCATCTGTGTAAAAAAATTAAAGCAAGTAGAGGAAAAACAGGAAAAATGACAACAGCAACAGCAGTGAAGCAGCCTATGGCTGCCCTTTACTGCAACAACAGGTGTTGGCTGGCCGATGTATGGGAGGGAAGCAAGAAAGGACATGGGATCCACAGTGACTTCTTGAGAAAAAAAGATGTTACTTAAACAAAAAGTATCTTGTGCAGTTAAAAAATGTCCTGTTCTGAACTTCTTCAATACTTCAATAGCAGAAAGAAGAAACTTCATTAACTGTATCACAATAACCTGTACATGATTCTTCCTATTGAAAAATCCTTTTGTGATGAGAGCAACAGTACTGAATAAGATTATAATAATTCTACAATAATTAAATACCTACACGTTTTTGTTCTAAACAAATTAGATACCTTTGGGGAAGACAGTTTTCTAATATGCTTTTTTGAGATATTTGTTAGAATTCCTTGTCAGGATATGAAACCACACATATTTCCCCAAGGGGTCATAATGTTAGATAAATTTAAGGATATTAAGACTTAATTAAACTTTGAATGATAGATTCCTAAGAAAGAGTCTGTCTTAGGTCCTTTTTAAAGTTTGAAGTGGTATTTCATATTGTTATGGATAGATTTGTGCTGGATATTTTTCAGTCTACCTGAGTAATATGTTCTTGATTCTTATGATACCTAGTATTTACTTACCTGTTCTTTCAGACCATGGCTTCAAAAAACATTCAATGAATTTATTTCTTGCTACTGGAAGCTGTGATAACTTATTATAATAGTTGTTTTTATACAGCATAAATGCAATTTTTTTTAATAATTCCTGATAATTCAAGATAAGTATAAGAAAAATCTCGAATTAATGAGCAGAGAAATGAAATTAATTTGACAGAGGAAATGAAGGAATGGAAAAATTAAAAAGAGGTATTCATTACATATTTTTCCTGAGTCTGGAACAAAGGAGGGACAGACATCCTGAAAGTCTCCAAGTAATGACAAAAGGAAGAGGAAAACAAAGTTAGCATTGATCTTTACAAATCTCCAAGTTGTGAGTATTACTCGCAAAAAATATTTTTGAGTGCCACTGAAAGCTTAGGAGTGTGGAACTGTGATTACGGATGAATTTGATGAACTAGGAAAATTGACTAAGCAGCAAGCTCTGTAGTTCTTCAGTGTCTTTCCCCCTCCGCCACTTTTTTAATTAAGAACATAAGGAAAGACTACAGGGAGAGAAGTTTCAGGGTCCTGCTCTCACTCAGGAAATCACAACATCACAGAGTCATCGGGGTGACAGGGACTCCAGGAGGTGCTCAAAACTGGGTCAATGAGAATTCAGATGAGGTTGCTTAGTGACTGATGCAGATTGGTCTTGAAAATCTCCACAGATGTGGATCACCAAACTCAAAAATTATTGTGTACACAGATAATATGAAGAGTGGATATCACACTGGGCTTGCTGACAGGACGAAGAAGCTAGATGGATAGTTTGGATTGCTGATAGTGACACTCTTAAATCCTTCTAAATTTGATTAAAAAAAATAACTGAGAACTTGGTGAAAATGTTACAGCAGAATGCAACAGCAATCATACTGGTAACTCACCAAAAACATTATAGAAACATACATAGAGGAGCATAGGAGAGCAACACAGTCAACACTTGAACTTTGCCTATCATAACTGAAACCCAGGACATTTTACTAAGGAAAAGTAAAAGCAGAAAAGAACAAAATACTAGTTAGGTCAACTCTCAAGAGAGTTTTAATTAACCAAGAACAAAAAAAGATTGTTCTAGAACAGCTGTCACCTGTGAGAGGAAGAGTTTTCTCAAGGAATTAAAGGTACCTAGAGATGGTATCAGCAGGGATGAAAGTTTTTTGCCTTTTACTGTTCTCAGAAAGACAATGCATCTACATTTTTTAAAACTCTCAGAAAGGGTGATAAAAAGTGTTTGTGCCATTTCTCTTGGTTTTCATAGTAATTAGAGGTATTCACTCAGCCGAACTCATTTTTACAGCAGTTGCTGTGTCAGAAAGCAAAGAGGAAGAAAAACAGGTTGGAGAGTTTTTTCTTCCCATTCCAAAAAATAATGAAATATTAAAAAAAAGTTTTTCTAATGCATTTTATTGAATATACAGAAATCTTATGAAATAGCTATTTTTTTCTCACACTGCTAACCAGATAAGTTTCGTAATGTTCTACAAGGTAGCAAGAAAACTGTGTATACTTAAAGGTCTTTCAGAGAGTAAGTAACATCAAGTTTATGAATTCCACAGCACTTAATGCCACTCTTCAGTACCACTGTTAAAGGTCCAATGTAAGGCGCAGATGAGATCAGGAACTATCTTCTTCCCAGAACTGTAAATGGTCATTAAAAGTATCTTTTCTGAAGATATTATAAGGGTGGTGTATTTGATGTGATCTGATTTTCTGCAGATGCAACTGTTGATTTCTTTCCATCATGTGTTACCTGTAAAAAGAAGAAAGCATTTTTTTAGTAGCAATCCCTTTTGCAAAGCTGACTCACAGAAATACTGCAGTCAATTCATATGTTGGATTATTTTCGACTCATACACCTGAGCAAATAACTTCCTTATCTCACAGAATGTATTCTACTCTGTAGTCTTCCTTATATTGTTAAAGACATTTTTAACAGAAAACCAGATTGGAGTTTTGTTAAAAAGTGTAACTCTGAAATAAATGCAGTCCAATCCATTATTACATTTTTGGAAGCCTGCAGTAATGAACTAAAACTACAAGTGTAGTATTTCTAATTGTAATTAATGTTATTTTTCTGAATAATTGATTTTCCTAGTAATAAAAAGCAGAGAATAAAAATTATTCTTGTGTGCAGTCATTATATTAAAGGGCATATTTTAATTATTGTCTAAAATATATGTTTACATGTGCTAAATCATCATTTTATTTGATTTTTTCCTTTAAAAGATAAACCATTGTAAAACAAACCCAAAAGCCAACAGCTTAATTTAATGTACAATAACATTACTCTCCTCTGCAAGGGAAAGACAGCAGCAGCTAAATTTAATTCTGATATATCCAGTACTTACCCTTTTGACCTTTAGGTCTAAATCCATTTCTCTGTATGAATTAGTAGGGGAAGGGGTACAGAGGAGAGGATGGCAGAGGGAGATAAATGGAAAAGTGAAAATGACGTGCTGTCTTTCATTTAAAAGAAATTTCAGACTGAAAAATGGGAATAATTTCAAAATGATCTCAAAAAACCAATAATGTTTTTCTTAATGCCACTAGACACAACCCTGCTGCTCTTTTAGTGGTTTTGGTTATAGGAGGAGATTCTCTGGCATGAGACTACAGCGAACAAAGTTTTTGCTAGATTTAGCTGGCCAGGCAAAACTGCTACTTGAGACATGTCAGTAAGACAAACAGATGGTGTCTGTGACTTTGTGTGTCCATCCTTGTGGAACACTGTGCTGGGAAGGACAAAGAGGAGTGGCTGGGACAAGGCGTGCCTTGCCTATCCCTGCCGCCTGCGGAATGTTGGAACCAAGCTAAAGCTTTTAGGAGGGGCTCTGTCTTTCCATAAAAGTGATAAACAGTGTACTCTGACCCAAAAACCTGATCTCCTTTTAACTCAGAAAACCCAACCAAATATCACACAGCTGATTTTCCTGGCGGGTGTAGTTCACACGCACAGTAACATGTACAACTGTAAATGCAAAAGGATTCAACTTTTTTAAATGGTAAATAAATAATTCAAAATAAGAAAAATAAAAAAAATTCTTAGGTGTGTTCATTGTCCTATATATGTATGGTGATATTAGATAATAAATTAGTTTATATCTAAAAGGAAGAGTATATGGAATAACACCAAGCTAATCCTGTACTAAAAAGAAGGGTAATTCTTTTCCTCACCTTTGTATGCTTTACATTCCACCTCTTGATCTTTCACTCACACTAGTTTTGTTTGTACTTTCTTTGCATGTAATTTTCTTGGTGCTTTTAAGGGAATTGGAGGCATGAAATATGAAATCGTTGTGACAGTTTATTATGGAAGAAACATATCAGCTATTTTTTGTGAATGAAATTTATCCATTATATATTACAGTGGAATATGATTCACAGATTCCTGTACTATGGACATCTAAGGGTAAATCCAGAGTATAACCAAAGGTATAATAGAACAAAGCCTAGGAGATTATTGTTAAATTAAAAACAAAATGTACTTTATAAAAATAAAATAAACACCCTTCATTTTCAGTTCTTAACAAAAGTATACCAAAGATTGTAGTAAGGAAGTTCTTTGTTTCATTAAATTTAAATAGTTTTAACTTATATAAGCATTGAACTGACTTTCTTTTTGTAATACAAGATTGTTTCACATCTCACCTGAGACTTACAGACCAAAATAAATGTACAGTCCCTAAATTTATAGTTTTCAGTAAGTCCAAACATTTCATCACAAAGGTCCAAAACCGCTACAAATATCTTAGAACATTTTAAGAAAATGAAATAATATTATATACACACTGTACTTGGAAATTTTTATTCAAAACTGTTTATGTAAACTTATAAAAAGCCAATATTGAGGAGAAAAATGGAAGTAAAACCATAACAATGGCCACTACATCTGTGTGGTCTACCAAATTTCAAGATAAATGGTAAAAAAGGGAGGAAGAAGCAAATTGCCAATATTTTTGGGTGACCTCCCAATCCTGCACAGCAGTAACTTCTTACAATATTTGAAATTCCAAATAGTGATAATGAGTCTTGAATTATATATTTTTATTACCATACATTTTGCACAGTCATATTATTGGCAAGTGATTAGGTAAATAAAAGCTATGTACAGGTTTTTCAACATATGGCAATACACTTTTTTGGCCTTTCTGCTTTGTTTCACCAGCATTTTTAGGAAGCTATTTTAGGATTTTACTGAATTTAAATTACAGCAACTGTGCTACTTAGCCTGATGTCTTAATGCATTACAGACACATTAACCATGCTGGGTGCAGATAGTGAGTTCATGAAAGTAGATAACCAAGCAGAATAAAGAAATTTTATAAAGAAAATGTTTTTTTGTAAACTGAGTAATTACTAAGTACTAAAACTTTACTTGAAATGTATAAGATATCATACTTTACTTTTCCTAATGCTAACATATCTTCTATTTCTTTGGCTACAAAACTTTGATTAATTAATATATGGCTTTAGATTTTTAAAAGCAATAACAAATGTAATACACGCACTCTTTAATATCTAAAAGATATGCATTTCTCCCATGAAATTTTCATGTTCAACATCTTATTAACTGTCAGAATAACCTGTTATAGCATGAGAATTTTAGTTTCTCTGAATCATGTAAAGTGGGAATTATTTCTATATCAAGTCACATTGCTCAAGATAATGTGTGAATTTCTTTGAGAAGATCTTATTCATTGTAGTCTAGAGAGATATGCTGAAATCACCAGAGTTTAATGTGACACAGATGGAAAGCTAAACACAAGATATCTCTTATCACTTGAGTTTTTATAATAGGAATGCCTGTTTTTTATTAACAGATCAGCCAAAGCTGTAAGAAAGTTTGTGATATCATGAATATTCATGGAGAGAATATATCAGTGCCATTTTCAGAGTGTTGTTAATGAGCTGCTCAATATCTGCACATGGTTATACATTTTATTCAGAATCTTTAAAAAAATCTTTTTCTCTTACTATGGCTTTTCAATTGTAGTATAATATGATATATGGAAAATAATATGAAAGCCTAGAAGAATTTTGCAAATTCTTTGACATTTAGCAATATAAATATAGTGTCAACCTCTGAAAATATGAAAAAACTCACCCTAAAATCAAAAATCCAAATCAGACTGCATACAATCACCAATACTTCCTTCCTAAATCTGTTTCCTAGGTAACTACTAGATCATGATAGGACTAACTTACAGTGTAGAAGAGAATAACAATCTGCAGCATCTCCATGTTAAGATTTGTGACAAAGCTTTCTGCACCAAGGGTAGTGCACCTCAATAGGTACAGATCAGTGATACGTAAAAATTATTGTCTTAAGCCGTAAGATTTATTTCTGCTATCTTTATTGATTTTGGTTTAGATTATTTTTCCCTAAGGTATTTTTTTTCTAATTGTTACGCAGTATGAAAAACACATATCGAAGTTGAGTCTTATTACACTGACTACCACATAGTTTCAAGGGACTGTGCCTTACTTGTTGATAGAAAGACATAATAGAAAGAAAAAGTGGAGAAAGTTTTTGGGTTCATTATGGGAAATAGAATCATGATGGGATTCATCTCACCTACCTTTGACCGTATAAAATTCATGTGTCTGGGAATTACTTTCTCATGAGCTTTAAAATAAACAAGCAAACAAATCAATGGAAATTGGGGTGATCTCCACAAGATGCTTTTCTATAGAGTGAAAAGTAGCACACCAGTACTGTATGCATATACTTAGGTACACATTGTCCATGGAAGGAAAGAACCCCAGGTACTGAAGTCTTCAAAAGAGCTACTGATTCTGTAAACAAAAACCTAAATTCATTACAACTCACTATTGAAAAAAAAGGTTTGTGGAAAGCTGAAAGATAGTGAATTCTCACAGGTTACTTGACACCTCCATGCCTAATCTCCTCATTTTTAAATTCAAGATTCTTACTTTGGTCAGTCATCTGAAATATACAACCCCCCCCCCCCCCCCCAAAAAAGAACACAAACCCCCTCACCCTTTACTACAGGGGTTGTTCATTTCAGGAATATGAAGTGAAATCTATTTTGCTTCTGGTCAATAGTTTTCTGATTGCAGGGCTAGGAAATAGGGACACCTGGCTGTGTCACATAAATGATAGGTAAATCTGGTTCAATTTGAGACTAAGGCAATTTGGAGCAATTCTACCTTCAGTTGTTTGGGTTCAGCTTCTACTGATTCCTTTAGGAATGACACCTTGAACTGTGATGAAAAGAGTATTTGCTATCAGAAATGCATGAATACAAAAAAGCAGTAGGAAAAAGTATTATTTGTTCTTCTGAGGATTTGCCAGTAATAGTTTTATCGAGATTTTGAGCTGACAGTCCATCCTGGAACATGCTGAGCACACAAACCATGAACTAGAAGATCACTTTATCCAATTTTAAAGTGTTGAGCCAAAAATGAGAGCTCAGGTGACTGGCAAAATAGCTCAGCACTGACAAGTTGGCCTAACTGCACTTGTCAAAGTTGGGGCAGGTGGACATGTTGCAGGACAGAGATTTGGTAAGAAATAGCTGAGATACAATCCTAGTGAGAAAGATTTTGGCTTTGTTTTTAAAACCCATGCACAGTCAAAACAGTAGCTTCTGCTTTCCAACTTTTGCTAAGGAAAATGGACAAAATCATGGTATTTGTGCCACTGTCTTTTCTCCCATGAGAAAAGACATCATAACTTTTACAAAGTTATGATGAGAGCTGTGTGATAATATTGGCATTCAGAGCAAAGCTGCCACATTTTTTGGCTTTCCTCCAGTTCCACTTAGGCACAAGCAATTCTGGCATGTTGCCAGACATGTTTTTGTGTTCATTCTCAGTTGCTGAAAGTAGTTCTTGCCATCTCTGTTTTTCTTAAGGTTTTTTGTCCCGTTAAAGGTGACGGCCATGAGTTTGGGTGGAATCCTATCATGCACAAGGAGGCTCCGTGGCTTGTGAGTGGCAGCTACACTTGCACATCTCCCCCACTTTTCCATTTGAACTGATGTTTTAACAAAAATCCAGGGATTGTTTTTCTTTGTTTTATTTTGCTAGCATTTGTCAGCATTACAACATTTACCAGCTTACTTGCTTTAGAAAACCTGCCCCAAAAGGTCTGCCCAAAAGTGTGGAGGAAGAGATGCCTTTGAGTACAGCAAGGTGAGCCTGCAGCTCATCCCATGGGGTCAGCTCCTCACCGTGCCCACACTGCACATGGGTCCTGTAGTTTCTTTCAGGCATAGTGAGCAAGCTTTGCAAGATTCTGTCCTGTCTGTTCCTGTGTCTAAATAGAGTGGGGAGAAGAAGGAAAGAAACAGTCCTGTCCTGATTTACCACTGGTATTTACCTGGTATTGACCACTGGGTAACTGATTGCAGTGATGGAATGATGGGTTCTTCTTTTCACTGTCCTCTGACAAAAAAAAACTTTCGAGAACTGTGTTCAGGATATCTGGACACCTAACCTAGTCACAGTTAGATACAGTGTCTTTTTGTTTGTTTTCCTCTTTCTTTTTAAACAGTTGTGTGCCTTCTTCATGCTCTGTAGGTGTAAAAGTTTTTGGTCCCTGCCTAAAAGGATACAATTCACCTCAGGTGCAGGTGACACAGTGCAACACCCCTGAACTCACGCGGACAGCAGTGAAGAGTAACAGGCTGCTTTTCTAAAACACACTATTACAAATTTGTAAGGACTTTCTATCTGCATTTTCAAGATTATAATGAGTAGACATTGCCTGAATAATTGAATGTAATCTGTTTCCACAAAATTATATCTGTCATATGATAGACCTCGTAATTAAATAATTGGAGCTGGAAACCTAGAGTTTTATGGCACCTAAAAAAAAAAAAGGCAGCATTCAGTAACAAAAGTGAAGTGAACATCAAGAACTGTCATTAAAACTCAAAGACTTTAACTTAACAAAGTGAGACGATTATGTAAAAATGTAACTCTGCACTGCTAAGATTTTTTCCACACTTCTCTCCTTTTTGACATGTGTTGCCACTCACAGTATTCTCTAGCAGATGCTACTGTTGGTGCTTTCACTACTGTTAAAATGACCAAAACTCACAAAAATTTGCAATCAGAATTAATAACAAAAGCTCCATATATTCTTTTCTTGTTTATTTCAGCCAACAGATGGAGGTGCACATAACAATCTATACATATTTAAAACTTTAGGTGAGAAAGGAACTATTTAGGGTGGCTCTTTAACACTCTAACAAGGAATAATATAAAAGATTTATGAAAGAAGCTGTGAGCTGGAGATCAGATCAACAGCTGTATGATAAAATCTTACCAAATCATTCTGCCTAAGAAGTGTGCTTTATTGAAAATAGTGGAAGGATTATATGTGGACACTAGCAGTTGTACTTGTCATAGAATATGACATAGGTTGACTGGCATTAATGCCTTCTGTAGTGGATTGACCCTGGCCAGATACCAGGTACCCACTAAAGCCACTCTCCCACTCTCTCACTCTCCCCTCTGCAACTGGACAGAGGAGAGAGAAAAAACCAGCTAAGAATTCATTAGTAGAGATAAGAGTTGGGAGAGGTTCAGTGACTGATTACCTTCACAGGCAAAACTAGACTCAAAGTGGGGATAATACTTATATTTATTACTAACAGGATACGAGCCAAAGAGTGAGAAATAAAACAGTCTTAAAAACACCTTCCCTCACTCCTCCTTCCTTCCACAATCTCCCTCCTCCCTCCCAGCAGCGCAGGGGGACAGAGAATGGGGGTTATGGTCAGTTGTTGTTTCTACTGCTGCTCAGGGAGAGGAGTCCTTTCCCTGCTCCCATGGGGTCCCTCCCACAGGAGACAGTCCTTGAAGGATCTCTCCAGCACGAGTTCATCCCTCAGGCAGCAGCTCCTCCCAAACTGCTGTCCTGTGGGTCACTCCTCCACGGGGTGCAGTCCTTCCCAAATGAGCTGTACTGATGTGGGTCCCCCACAGGGGCCACAAGTCCTACCCAGGAAAAACCTGCTCCAGCGTGGGCTTCCCTCTCCACAGGTTGCAGGTCCCTGGTAGGACCCTGCTCCATCTTGGGCCTTCCAAGAGGTCACAGCCTCCTTCCTGCATCCATCTGCTCCAGCATGGGCTCCTCCATGGGCTGCATGGGGGTCTCTGCACCCCGATGGTCCCCCATGGGCTGCAGGGGCACAGCTGCCCCACCCTGGTCTGCACCACGGGCTGCAGGGCCTCAGCTCTGGTGCCTGGAGCTCCTCCTGCCCCTCCTTCTGCACTGACCTTGGTGTCTACATTGATATTCCCATGTTCTCACTCTGTTCTTCCCTGGATGGAATTTCTTCTGCTCAACTGTCTTCTGTTCTTAAATATATTATCACAGAGGTGTTACTGTTGCTCCTAATTGGCTCGGCCTTGGCCAATGGCAGGAATTCTATCCTGGAGCCGACTGGCATTTACTCCATGGGAAAGGAGAAGCTTCCAGCAGCTTCTAACACAAGCCAGCCCTGTAGCCCCCCTGCTACCAAAACCCAGCCACAGAAACCCACTACACCTTCCCATTAATAAGCTTTGAATTGCTGTTTACTAATACTTAAGTAGGACATGATACTTTTCCTTCATTGTATGTTTTTGTTTGTTTTTTTAATCCAAGATACACAAAATTCTAGAAATAGTTATATTTTTAAAGTATGCTGGTATGTTAACAGAGTAGCTGATTCTAATACCTTTTCATCTCTAGTTTTTCTTTCCATGATAGAGCTATACCACAGATCAAATACTATTTTATGAAAATATTTATATATAGAAGAACAAAATATTAAAAAGAACACAGATGTGTATTTTGAACATCACATTTAATTCCAAGGCTAATGTACTGAAAATGAACAAATTTCACCAGATTAAATTACACTTCCAGTGCCATGATTAAGTATTGTTAGAAACTTGTCTTGACCTTACCAAGACTTCAGGAATGTTTTTGCTGATATTGTAATAGGAAAAAATATATCTTAAAGTAATGAAAAGGTGATATCAGCTTTGGGAAATTGTCAGAAAATTGGAATTTTGAAAATAAATTTGTGCAAAAATTTTAATTTAAAATGTTTGTATTTATTAAATTTGTCTAACTATATTCTTTACAAAATTTTAACTCCAATTCAGTTCCAAACTTCTGTCTCTTTTGAAGCTGAACTAGATTTTATGCAGACTGACAAAATGGGTCAGGTAGTTTTCACAACTTGAAGCTGCTCTAAGTGCAGTGACATTGGTCAATATGACACAAATGTGCTTAGAAGATTTTGCCATTTCCAAGTCTTTTCTCTTGTTTTTTTTTTTTTCCTACAACATTAGTGCATTCTACCAGTAAATGTAATTGATTAATAACATTCCTTTCTGATTACCAAGTTGAAAATGTGCTCTTAAAAATTTTGCAATTATTTCATACTTTCCTTCCCCCCAGTCAGGTGCAGTGAACTGCATGCTTTGCAAGAAAAAAAAAATGGGTCAGTTTTCCCCTCATTAATTTTCAAATAATTTTCAACAGCATAGATATTGAGAAGATAGGAAAAATGTGCTATATATCAAATTAGTCAGTAGATGCCAAGTGATGGCCCCCTCGCCCCCAGTCCATATGCTTGCTTGCTGCACAGATTGTGATCAGATAAAGAACAGAGTCCCATTGTAAACAGGCAAAACTGCAAGTTTTGTTTTGTTGAGTCATCACATCTTTTATGCTCCTTCTGATTTTTCATACATACCTTCTCCCTTCCTCTCTATTAAATGATGAATCTCCCAAAGGCAAACTCCTTGGGAGGTTCTGTGGCCAAGTTACTCTTCACTAAGGCATGTTACAGTAGCAGAAGTTTGAGGGGAGGGGTACCTTTTTCTTTCCTTTCGTAGTTATGTATTGAAATTTGTCAGGGAATTAGCCAATTGCTTCACATGTTCTCACTTTCTTCTTCTTTTGAAGAGTTCCTTGATATCAAGTTAAACAGTTTTGTCCTTAGCTGATATGTGTGTGATGCACATTTTCAGTTCAGGTATTAAAATTTTAAGTGCTCATTAGAGACTTTTTCTTAACACAGTGAATTTATATCTTGCCATTCACTTATATGAAGCACATGTGGCCACTGATGATCCTGTGGTAGAATAATTGTCCCATGCTTAACAACTTATATAACCTTGCATTCATCAATTCAAGGTAAGGTTATTTTTATACAAATCAGTATTTTGCTAGAGTTAGCACATTATGTAAGGTTACTCTAGTTAAAGAAGTGATAGAATACCACAGGCCAGCTAAAATACACTAGAGAGAAAAAAATATTAAATGGGTCAGTGAAATGGTCTATCACTTGCATTCTACTACAACAGATATTCAGAACTAGTCTTAAAAAAGCTGAAAATAAACTTAACCCTCTTTGCCTCCCCCAAGAAAGCTTAACTGGTAGCTTAAGTAATTAATGAATATTATTTTCTGTTGACATGTCATAAAAGTAATTTTTAAGCAGTTTTCACCACAAAAACTGGGAGAAATTTCTTCTTACATACTGTCATCATGATCTGATTGAAGTACAGAGGTACACTACAGTTTTTAACAGGTCTTCCACACAACTGTATTGTGTTGCAGACAAAATGTCTGTAACAAGCTAAAATACTTGCATTTGAAATTGGGGAAAGAAAAACAAGAAAGCAAAGTTTAGTAGTAATTCTGCTTAATATGTTTGAGAGAACATTTCAAGATCTGAACATGGAAGACATGATTGATCACTGCCTGGAGAAAACCATTCTGTCATAAGACAGAAAAAATCTATCTCCCACACAAGAATGTTTCATGTATTGTCTTTTACTCTGTCCATTCAAAATGGTGCATTTTCAAGGACTAAACTGATCCCTCAATTCACTTTATTTTCATCTATCTGATAGCAAAACCCAGCAGAAAAGCTTAGCTTTTCCCATGAGGATGTGATCTCAGAATCTTCCCTGAGCTTACCATACATGTTTATTCTCAGTTGTTCTGCCACAGAAGACAAATATATTTTTACAGAGTAAACATTTTAACATAACAACTTTAGAGAAGAAATATGGCTTGATAAACACAGAAATGGGTTTGAAGAAGAGACAAAAACAGAAGCTTGGAACTTCAGAGAAGGACAGTAAGTAAAATGGCAGCATAGAAGTATTTAAATTAATAGGTAGCTTCAGTATTGACTCCAGTATCCCTATCGCAAGGAAATATTCCTTGCAAGCACATTCTTGTGAAATACAGAATAAGGATTTAAACAGCTCCTCAGTATCAGCAGGCCTGCAAAAGGCAGGTAAAAAATAACATCAGGAACCATATTGCTTCCCCATAGCTGCTTTCAGTGTTTTCTCTGTCCCCAAGGTCTGCAACTGCCATGTGCATCTGCAGAGGATTGAATCTGCAGACACTGGACAGCATCCTCCCATGCCCAGCTCCAAGGGGAGGATCGTCATTATTTTAGTCACATGACTTGACTGCAAAACCCAAGATGTTTTGGGTCTAGCACATACTCTGGAGT
Organism: Corapipo altera; assembly: GCF_003945725.1. Classification (NCBI taxonomy): domain Eukaryota; kingdom Metazoa; phylum Chordata; class Aves; order Passeriformes; family Pipridae; genus Corapipo; species Corapipo altera. Next base: position 3,908,871 of record NW_020884897.1, on the reverse strand, counting down.
CATGCACAGAATTTCTCTTCTCCCTCAGATCAGGCCCAAGGGAAGGCACCCTGCAGTGGTATAACTGTGATGATGAATTTGTCACATAATGAAAGCACTAATGAAGCTCATTGACTTAAAGTTCCCTTCCTCTAGGTCAAATATGCACCTCTTTAAAAAAAAAAAAAATTAGAAAGGAAAAATAGAAAGGTGGAAGGATATGGGATTTGAAGTATATAACAATAGTTTCAAGAATTGCATGAAGATTACTGGGACATTTTAAAACTAATTAATGTCTCAGTTCCCTTCCAGTTTCATCTGTTTCAGTGTTTACTAACAGCTCAAGCACAACTCTGGTCTAATTTAACAGGAAGGTCATTTGAACTTTAGTCCCTGCTGTCTCTAAAACAAGGAGGTGAAATGGAAAGCGTGAGAAGTCAGGTTCTATTCAGATGAAAACTAAAGTCCATTTACTGGTGAAGCTGAAAGAAACAGTTGACTGCAGGTATTCTTTCCCTTACAGTCATGAGTGACCAAATTAAATTGCACTGATTTGTCCCTTCAAGACATTGTCATACACAATAAATGCTTATATAAAGTAATTACAATAAGAAAAAATCTTTAACTGCTGTCCTCCATGGCTGCAAATGCACAGAATATGAAAGGGAATAGATTTTTTTAGTTTCAGTTTTGAAAGTCCAGTTATGCCATGAACTTTTTGGCATAAATTAAGTCAATGAATAAATAAAATATACAGTCAGTGAAGTTGAAAAACCAATTCATCTTCCACAAAGCAGCAGAGCTCTACAAAAAAATTATCCAAGCTCTGTCAAATTACACCATTCATACAGCAAGTTAACTCAGCAGAACTGTGTGTTGTATCATTTTTCCCAGTCTACTTGCAATTTATATTTTAACCTAGAGAAGTGCAAGCGTCTATTCACTGGTTCCTGATTTTTCCTTGCTAATATGACGAGAAATCCCAATAATGCCTTATAACTTCCTTGTTCCTGTTAAGTAAGGGGTTATTGAAAGAGGAATTGTTTGTATATCCTGGCCTTTGAAAAAGTCAGTTCAGTTTTTTGATGCAGACATCCTGTGAGGCTACATAGCCTGATGGGGATCTTTAGGCCTCAGCTCCCACATCTGCAAAGCAAAGTGTGATCTTGCTACCCAAATGTGTGAGTTTGCTACAGTCAAAATGGTGATGTATTCAGATACTTCACTGATGAAAGGCACATATATAGCATTTTTGTATTTTTCTATCCATGATTTTTCTTCTTTACAGAATGCTGTCATTTCATTTTTTATTTCTATTACTTAACTGATGTGGAAGGTAATCTCACTGGTCTGAGTGCATCTACTAATGCAATCTATCAAGCTGTAGAGATTACACTGCAGGGGCTGTTTTCAGAATTGCACTGGATCAATAACACAAGATCGTTTAAGCACACTTGCCTTCTTCCCACCTGAAGCAAATGGTTTGATTATCTCCTCACAGAGATTATGACACAAGGTGCTGACTATGGTTTTAATTTTATTTGATTGATGGATTTAGATTTCAGCTGCACACTGTCTAACTATGCTTATCCACCCACAGTTCAGTTGCCACAATGATATGCCTTTTTTGTGTCTGTGTGTCTCATCTGAAGAGTGGAGATGATATAGTGGAATAATAACTCTACAGTTTAATATTCTGTTGAGCATCCCCAACTGCAGTTCAGTAAATGCAAAGCTGAGAAGTTTGCACATTACATTTCTGGAAGCTGTTATCTTATTGGCCTTGGAATATGCTAAAAGAAAATAGAAGCCTCAGAAACCAAATGAAAGACATAAAAAGTAAAAGCCTAGAAGCTCAGTTATTGAGCTGAAAGAAGTTACTTACATATGAAAGAAGCAAGAAAAATAAGCCGTTTGCCCCAGGCCGCCTGATTTGTGAGAGCCTCATTACATTACAACAGATGTAGTCTGAATCTGCTGGTATTTTTCTTATTTTATCATTAAGTTGGCAAAAATCATTCTGAGATTGTACATATTATGTCTCATAGTTATGTTCTCCACAAATGAAATCAACTTTCTTGCAGGAAAAAATAAAAGAGACAAAACCCCTTGTAGGATGTCACAATATGTCATAATGTGATAAGATATTATTTATTTATCCACTGTGCTTTTATTGTACAGTGCAATCAACACAGTTGCAAAGGTAACCTTCACACTGCACAGTGAGATTCTTTTCTCATCAACATGGGTAGACATGCAAGCCACCCAGAAATGCCCTGAAGATTTGCAATATCTGCCAGTTTGGCTTGCAATATAATTCACCTTGATGGGCTTTGGATGATAGAATGTAGACAGCTGTATTTGAAGGTGTCCAGAGTCACAGTTTTGGCAGATCGATGACCTCCTGTCATCCAGCTTTACATTAATTACCAAGTATAACTAAGCAATCATTTATATTTCCACATTCAGTGGTATCCAAAGAGGCTTAAATCCACAATAAAATTTTATATTAGAAGGCACTTTTATAGCCAAAAAATGAGACCAGCAAGAAAGGGCCATCAGTTTGCTGAAATGCCAGTGTTCCCCATCCATCTATCCATTCCCATAATGCCCATATGTGGCAATGTGGACATGTGTTAAAACAAAGACTTAGTTTTGTCCAGTTTGCCATCATAAACTAATACACACCTCTTATACCAAATATATTGAATTTCTGCATATAAAACTCACTTTTTCTTTAATTAATCATCACAGAAGGTCGAAAAGTATCTTAATTCTCTATTACATGCACAGAAAGTATTGCTATTTTCTCCCTGTTCATTTGAGATCTAATAGCCTGTCTGCCCAAGCTGTGAAATGAAACCCTAGGTCTCCAATTAAGAGTCAATCACATAAATCTTGAGATAGAGAAGAAGCACAAACACTTGCTCGGAGTTTCAGTTTTACATTATGCGTTTAATTGTGATGACCTTTCCCCATGCACTACTTTAGTATTGAAATCATGGACTGGAATGAATGCTTTTTATCTTTAGATTAGGTTGGCATAAGGCTGCCATTTGACTTGCTCTTTATGACAAATACCAAAAGCCAAATTCTGGTCTCGTGTATAGTGGTGTAAATTTAAGGTCTCTCAATTGAATTTCATGTGGTATTAAACTACTAATTAGTTCTGTACGAATCACTGAGCTACTCTTAAAAGCATGTATGCAATATGAATAGCAGAAGGAAGAGCAGGTTTTAATAAAGTACAAGTTTTATATAGTCAATAGTCCTTTAGTACTTTGTTACCAGTTAACCAGAAAAAGTAATTAAAGTCTATTTTTAAAAAATAGAGTGCAATTTCAAAAATTATGTAAGATAGATATATTTACAGGACCATGTTCGTGAAATAAACATGGACCACCTGATGGCTGAAATAAACACTGAAATAAACACTGGATGAAATAATCATGACCATGTGTGAGATCCTGGATCCGAATCTCACTGAATTATTGATATGGGTTGAAACCCATTCCCTGTGCATGTGGGGAAGGGCTGGGCCTGGACCTGCAGGAATGTGGCAAGGTCTGCACATCAGGCCTGAGCTGAGGGCGCAGGGCAGAGCTGAAGGCAAGTAGCTGGGCTGTCGGTCAAGGCATCCCCCTGCAGCCTGTGACTGCTACAGCACAACTCATTCTGTCCTGAAAGGCACCGACTGGATATCCTGCCTGGGAGGGAAAACTAAGCTCCTTAAATACGCAAGACTCCATGTGGTCGCTCCCTCCTTCCCTCTTGTCTCTCCTGCAGCCTGAACTATGTGAGTCAGTAATTGTTTCTCTCTTCTCTCCCCCTCTCTTCTCCCTCTCCAGCCGGCATCATGTGGATCATCGAATCTTGTCAGTAACTATTCTTCTCTCCTTCTCTCTTTCTTCTCTCTTTCTTTGCCCCTTTTAATCTGTTTTCTTCTTTTACCCTTTTCCTTCTCTTGTGGGTAACTTAAAACCAATGAACTGTGTTTTACTAAAGCTGGTATATGAATTGTTTTAGTGGACGTTTCCTGTGGGATGGGTCTTTGCGCTGAATGTTTTAGTGAAATGTTTTTTTTTTGGTTGTATTTTACTCCTCTAAAAACCTTTTGGCAAAATATCTTATTTTTCTCACTAAATTAAAAAGAATTTCTCTTAGAAAAGAGTGTGTGACTCTTTCTTTGGATGCTAATTAGAGGTTATAACAAAAGGCTTTTATAAAGTCTTAAATAAAAATGCAGCCACTCTGGGCAGGTTATAGCTTAATCCAGAGCACAACACCATGAAATAAACATTGACCCCTGACCCTGGAGAGGAAAGAGGGCCCAGAAAGCTAATTTGAATTCGAGGATCTCCTCCTCCGAGCTCAACACTTGACTATTCCAATAAGCAGGAAGTTAGGCAAAAAATATGAAGAGGTCTGTGGATGAACATGGAGCTGCAGGTAAAACTCAAACATGAAAAGAAAGTATGCAGAAACACAGAGTTCTGAGTTCCCCAGTGTCAGAGAGATTTGGAGCAATTTGAGAGAGGCCAGTAAAGAGTCACTAAGATGATTAAAGGACTGGACCCTGTGTCATATGAGGAAAGACTGAGAGAGGGGTCTGCTCAGTCTGAAGAAAAGGCTCAGGGGGAAACTCACCAATGTGTATAAATATCTGAAGAAGGCTGTAAAGAAGACAGAGCCGAGTTCTGGACAAGTTACCTCAAGGACTAGAGGCAATGAGCACAAACCGAAAAACAGGAGGTTACATCTGAACATAATAAAACACTTTTTTAATGTGAAGGTGGTAGAGCACTGGCACAGTTTGCTCAAAGAGGTTGTGGAGCCTCCATCCTTGAAAATATTCCAAAGCTGTCTGGACATAGTCATGGACAATCTGCTCTAGGTGCCCCTGCTTGAGCAGGTGGGTTGAAGCCAATGACCTCCAGACATGTTTGTCAACCTCAACCATCCTGTGATTCTATTGTCTTGACAGAGAATCTAAACAATTCAATATAAAGTTCAACAAAAATTATATTATCAAATGTGAATATCAAGATATTTATCCAATATCATGATTGAAAAACAGTGAGCAAGTTGTTCTGTTAAGACTTTGCCCAATCTAACTCTAATCTAACTTCCAAATTCACATTTCCCTTTCAAAACTTGTGTGGCAGGTTAGGGGTTTGGGGATTTGCTCATTTGTTTGTTTGCTTGCTTGCTTTTTTCTGTCAGCACAGCATTTCAGCTGAAGAATTCTCACTAAGCCAAGCTTAAATTAGGGGACCCAAGACTACAGGATTTAGAGGGGCAGCCTATGTAAAGCCTGTGCAGAGCTGAACTCATAACACGTTAATCAGTGTTGTCATTTATAGCAAATGGAATGTGAAGTTCTGCTTCTAATCTTAAGGCTTTTATGTTAGTTTTTTGTAGGACTTGCTTGGGTTAAGATTTGAGGTATTGCAAACATTTTAGAGTTAGTGTAAAAGGAATTCTTGGTATTTCTAAACAGGATAGCTTTTTTCCACACAGTACCATACAGACTGTCACGTGATATGATGAAAGACCACTGTAATAGGTTGTAGCAATCGTACAAATAAAATGTTTTCCAAGGGAAATAAATTATTATTCTTAGAATGTGAGGTACAAAGTGTAAAGCAGAATAAACACACTTTGTACCATAGAGTAGCAAATATGTGTCCCAAACGGCCACAACATATAGAAGAAATAAAAAAAAATATGACAAAGAAAATAAAAGATTAATTGAACAACTGAAGGATGACACATCTTCAGTAGTCATTAGCCTAAATACATCTTGGAAGGAATGGGATATTTGATAGTTTAGGTATTATTTTTGGCACTAAAAAAGGCAATGGAATCTGTTTCTAATATTTAATTGGCAGAAAAAAGATATGTTCAAAGGAATTAAAGCATGACTTGATTTGAAAATTTTTGAATGAGCAAAAAAATACAAAATAACAAAAAATACAATATTCATGTGAATTCTACACATTATAAGAGGAAAAAAAGGGTAAATTCTAAAAGAGAAAGACCAGAGATAGATTGTTATTTGACTTCAATGATTCTTATGTCTAATATCATTAGGTCAGATCAGAAGTCCCTGTCAGCATTTCAAACACTTGCCAGGAAAACAGACCTGGAACATTTTCAGGGAGTGACTTTTCCTCTGAAATATCTTCTCTCTTCCAACAGATAGGTGTTTAGGGGATTCCAGAATGAAAGTTCTATCTCAAGCATTGCTTTTCTCATACTTACATAATTATCTAATTTCTTCTTGAACACATATTTACTTCTTGTATGTGCACTATTTGGTTTCTATGGATATGTTCTAACTGCTAAATAAAGAAAGGTCAGAAACTTACACTTGAAGCCGATTGTCAAGGTTTGTCCTCCATCCTATTAGCCTCATGAGTAGCTCGGTCACATCCCTACTACACAACACTTGGCCTTACAGACACAAGAGGTCCCCCGTGACACTAAGACAACTATTCTTGTGCTAGTTTGCTTCAAAATGTCTGAAGTAAAGTTTGGACCATGCAATGTTAAATTCAGTGGTACTCTACAACACAAAAAGAGTTATTCATTGCCTGCCCCCAAGTGTGATGTGACAAGAAGAATAGGGAAAATGTTTCAAAACACAAACCCCTGCTGGAACTAGGTATAGGGTAGATAGAAACTGTGGAGGAGCAGGAATCAGAGTGGGAATGGTTCCAGGCGTGGAAAAAGATATACAACAATTGAAAAAGGACTTTATTATATGGATTTTACAGTTCTTATGTGGTTTCAAATATGTGCATTGTATGTTACCCCTACAGTTGTGCTGCCCAGGCACGTCCAGGCATGACTCGAGTTGTCTGTTCCCTGCTCCTGCCTCTGATTGGCTGAAAAAGCTGCAGTGTGGAGAGAGCTACCATTGGTCCTTTCCTTTCCCAGTTCCTCTCCAGTTCCTCCCTCTTCTCCCAAGCCCTTACTCCTATTCGTTCCCCTGGTTTTCTGTCTCACGCTCCACCCTATTTTCTGGCCCTTTCTACACCAGAACTTACATAAACCCTCACACACTCTCAATAAACCACCATTGCACCTTCAACCTTGACTCAGACCCTTTGTGCAGTGTCGTGGTCCCACTCCCCTTTCGCCCGGACCATGGCAAGAAACAAACTGCATACATCATCATCATCATCTATATGACCTTTTAGGATCAGTATCTTCAGTAGTTCTAAAACTTCAAGTTCTTGTAGAAAACTTGTTGCAACAGTCACAAAGTTAGGCTAAAATGGGGTGCAAGCAGCATAAGGAGTAATTATTAGTGTCATTGTTACCCCTTGACTGTATTTACACTGGAAAATAACATAGCCCAGAGTCCTTTCTCTGGTTCTGAAGGTCTAGTGCAAATTCCATAATTCTCTTCATACCCCAACTAGACTGTTGTCCTTCACTCCACATGTGGGGGACAGCTGATGCAAAAGGCAATTCCTTGAACTGTGTGCAAGAATTGTCTGTGGGACCCACCTGGGACAACCTAAAGCTGAAGACCCTCAACTACACAGTGCAAACAGCTGCACATCAGTAACTGAGTTTATGATCTTACTCTAGTTTGATAGATTGAACCTATGCATTCAGAGTTAGTGTTATAGAGAAAAAGTATTTCCTTTGGTCATTGAATCCACTATGAATAAGTTTTGATGGCTGCATTTTAGCTTTAAAAAGTTAGAAATACAGAGAAAATTCCCCAATTATCTTCTCTGCAACCTTCACAAAACCTTTAAAACTAGACTTTCCCCCTCAGTATTTTCTAAGCCAAAAAGCTTTAACTATATTATATTTCCTCAAATAATCTTACACTCTTTTTTACACCTTTACAGTTTCTCTTAGGGCTTTTTTTGGAGACAGAGTGACCTTGTGCAAACCGGGCTTAAAAGGTTTTTCTTGTGTGAGATTATACTCCTTGCTGCAAGCTTTGATTTTTGAAAAGACCATAGATTTATGGCCTAGAGCCAATAACCCATTTAAATATATCTTTACACATCTCATTGTTATTTTCAGTTAATCTAGGCAAAATTCTAATGAAGCTAATCATATATCTAAGGGTAAACAAATACTTCACCTTTTTTTTTGGCTTGAATCTTAAAAATCCGGATCAAGGCCACAATAGGAAGAGTACTGGGAGGAATAAGGAAATGATTACCTCTTCTAACTAATATTTTTTAAAAAATCTTTTCTGATGTCAGTTTTATACATGGAAAACTGGGGTTTTTTTACTTTTTAATCCCCATTGGTATGCTTTTTGATTTTTTAGATTTAGTCTCCATATTCATGATTTTCTCTTCTATCAAGACAATGATCTAACAGTTACAATCAGAGAAATGCCAGCTGACTACAATGCAAGCTGATATGGCTTGTAGTTCTTTAAGTATCTGTACGAAGCAAAGAGTTAATGAAGGATTTTTTTAACATTGCTTTATGAATAAACTGTGTAACTATAACCAAATCAAATTCTGATTTAGAATTTACCCATTCCGTAAAGCTCCGTTTCGTACCGCAGACAAGATTAGGTATCTCATGCAAGTCAATGGCTACAACAGCATCATTCATCACCCATGAATAAGGGCACCTTGTCCATCTGATCTAACATGTGTTAGCAGATCCACAAAACTATTTATCTGCAGTCATCTCTGCAATTACACTGCAGCTATATACCCATCTTCCAACTCTGCTAATAGAGCTGTTCCAACTACAGTTACATCTTCTAAGGTCAAAGTGTAGACTGTGCCCAAGGGAGACTTGAAGAAAAGTACTGGTAGTCTTATTAAGCACATGGACTTTCGTACTGCATTTTTTAGCTATAGGTTGTCTGGAGAGTAGTCTGAAAAAATCTTGACCTTCTGTTAAAGAATCACAGATGAGTTTAGCAGTTAGGTTAGTTTGTTTGGTATGAGAATAGCAAGAACACTATTAGGACTGAGGGAAGAATTAAAAGGGAACCTAGATTTGGAATTAAGAACAGCTGAATAGGGCTATGAAGAAGATCTAAGGAGGCAGTTAGACTATATGAAAAAACCTGGAAACAGCAGTCATAAACTGTGGTGGTAATAGAGTATTCCTTGTATTTTTAATATTTAGGGGAAAAAAAAAGAAAATATGTTTATTTTAAATTTCCTTTAAAGAGAGCATATAGTCTTTGTCTTTAATGTCAGATGCATAGAAACAGAAGAGGATAGTATGGGTAATCTGACAAAAATTTACTCTAGCTGAAAACTTCATCGATACCAGTCTTATAGGTTTCACTCAAAATAAAATGATCAAAAATACTAAGAAATACCATCTATTATTTGTTGTAAAATATCAGGTATCTCTTGCTTTGTCCTTAAAAAATTATCAAGCATGCATACAGCTGTCAATCTACCTTCATCTGGATATAACAGATATCATTATGGTTATCTATATAAATTAAGCCCTGCCAAAAAAAAAAAAAACAATCAACCTTTCCTGCCTAGCCCTTCCCAGTCTGAAAGGCATGATCAAAAAGGATGAACTTTTATGTTTTCATCCAGCTCCAAAATGTTGGTTTGCTTTTTTTTTAAAAAAGTGTAATATTAAGAACCTTCATGTGCCACACCAGGTGAATGCCCAAAGATGACATATGCAGTTTTCATACTGGAGAGATACAGCTCACATTGTTCATTGCTGGATCCGTGTAGGGACTGAGGAGTGTTAACTTTCATAGATGTTTGTCATAAAGTTTCTTTTCTGATATGCTTAGAAAAGAGGTTATATATATATATAGCAGTGTATATAGTGGTATTGGCTGCCTTTAGCTTGGACAGTGTCAATAAGGCATGAGAAAGAAATAAGGCATGTACATGACAAGGAAGCTTTTCATCAGTGTTTCCAGAAACTTAAGAAATTTTGGTCATCTCCCTGAACAAAGCCCTTCTGGCATATTACAGGCTGGTCCAGTCATGAATAGACATAGAAAAGAACATTTAATAGCTGATGAAAAAGACATTTGTAATTTCCAATCCAAGCTGCAGAAAGCACCAGCTCATAGCAAAGTTCCTGTGGAAGATTTTATTTTGTACTTTAAAAATCCCATTCAGATAAATACAGGGATATCATATCTTTTAACAGAAAGATTAAAAAGGTCCTGTTACATTTATACTCCTTTACAGATCCCTCAGTATTTCTGCATGATCAGCCCTTTTTTCCTATCCTTGTTCCAGCTCTGTAGAATTAATCTTCTTGGAGTAGCTGCTCACTTTTTAAATATATCCATCACTGAAAGATAATTGTAATATATGACAAATGCACCTTGAGAAGAATTCATTATAGACACCAATCTGACATTAGAGGATAGTGATGTGTTAGCAACATCTTTTCTCCCCAAACAGGTTGTGAAATCAGATTTTAAGATAATTGTATGTCTTATCTAAAATCCCTCCACCTAAATTGATACTTTATAGATGACTACTGAATTGTTCCTCCAAAGACACAAACCTAAATTAACCTCAAGTGCAAGAGAGGTTTAGTGGTTTGCATAAGAAGCTATTACAAATAGAGAAGTTAAAAATCTCTTTAGCTCTGAATTTGTTATCTTAATTATTTTTTCTTACCAAAGTAAGCATAAAGTTTGGAAACAATACACCACAGACTCAGAAGGTATGTCATCCTGTCACCTCTATTTCTCTCTTCTTGTCATTTTGCCTCAGAGAAAGCAGGAAAAGCATTTTTCCTGGGTCCCTTAGTTCACAGGGTTATTATAACCCTCTCATTAAAACATTCTCTGTCATGGCTACCACAGGGAAACTGAAACCCACTTGTGCTGACTTTCAGTGATAGAAAATTCTCATCTTTCTGAATCTAACTGTGCTAACCTCAAACTAGAGCAATTCCACTAACACTGCAAAAATGTTTTCAAGAAATGATTAGATATTATTTAAAAACTTCTACTTTCTTTTTCCTTTTTTTCTGTTTTTGTTTGTTTGTTTTGGGTTTTGTTGTTGTTGTTTGTTTTTTTGTTTATTTTGGTTGTTTTTTTTTTTTTTTTAATTTAAGATCTGATTTGCATCCCAGGTGGACCTTCAAGTGGAGACTTTTTTTGATTAAAATAGAAAATAATTCAAATATGGGAACCTATATAACAGTTGATGTAATTTTTTATGGGAATTTCATGCTACAGGAATGCTAGCAGTGGGAATGGAGATTTCTTCATAACAATAGTCTCTTGTCTCTTTAAAATATCATTTCTCTACAGCAAGGAAATTTGCTCATCTCAAATGCTCATTTACAGTCCAACTTAATCTGCATCTGATGTAAGTATCAGTTATTTTACAATGTGATGGATTAATTTTTTTCTGAGCAATGCATATTAATTCAATAATAGGTTATTGAAAAAAACTTCTGCTGTCTGATTTTTTCTGGTTTTGCTTCTATGGTCATCTCTTTACAAGATTCAGAAGTATGATAAATTCACATGAAAATGTATCTTATTTCAAAGCTTTAAAACTTTTTATCACATCATGTAGTAATATTTTGAGCAGTGACTAATTTTGGTTGTGCAGATGTTGCTATCTCATTTTCAAAGTATAGCGTACTTCTAATCAATGCTGCTCTCAGCCCAAAAGTTGAAAAGTAAAAATCAGTTAACACTTTGTATAAGGTTAAGCCTTCGTTTTAGCCCTCCAGAAGTACTGTTTTGTTCAGAAAGTACTGTTTTTTGAAAGAAAGTATGCACCATAGAGCCAGGAACATGTTTAGAAAGCATGACTGTTGTGATCCAATCTAACACAGAGATCCAAAGTGTCTCCTTACCACATTTTCCATTCCTCCACCCGTGCAATTAAATCACTGCCGAAGGCAAAAGTAGTGCAGAGAACTTGGAAATATTGCCTTCGCTGCTCCTCAAAGGCCTTTAAGGTACCTTCTTTTTTCTCTGCAAGCACTTCTATATTGCTACTCATGGTATGTTTGTGGAGAACAGATTAAAAGAAGCTCTTATTCCCACTCCTTCAGATGGGAGATGACCGAAGAATGATCGACATCCTCGATTGTGGTGAATATCAGTGTAAGAGAAGAAATCAGTCACTTATGGGCCTTGAAGTTCAATGTTGTTTTAATCCTTACTCTAGTTCTGTGGCAAAGTCACTGTCTGTTTTTGCCTTGAGCATAAAAACTAACAATGTTGATGGAGGACTTTAGCACTCCATTCCAAAATAAACCCTGTCCAAGAACTGTTCAACAGATGTTATTTTCCTTGTTGTCTTTTCTCCAAAGCCTTGTTAACACAAGAGATTGAATTTGTACCTCAGGGACTCAAACTTTATTATGGAGCTGCAGGTAAAATTCTTACTTTGATCAAATAAAAAAATGACAAAGAAGTACCCTAACTTATAGCTGTACAAAGTAACATCAGAGAGGAAGGCAGGCTGAAATTTTTGGTTATCTTAATCAAGTTATACCCATACGTGTTTGAAAGAGAGATACTACCCTCAGTTTACAGCAGAAGTGTTGCTGTTAACAGATGCTTATTGCATTGTGCAAGAAGGAGTAAAAGGCAAAAAGAGAAACAATAGTAGATATTAAACAAGTCTTTCTCGGAATGTCACAATTGTAAGAGCTGACCACCTCAACCCCCAAGCCTCAGAAGAAGATGAGTTCCATTGACTGAAGCATAAATTCAAGAATATTTAACTGTGGAGTTACATCAAAGCTTAATTCCAAGTATAGAATATTTGTTTTACAATTGCAGGAAAGATTTCATTTACTCAGTGCTGGTCTTTATTATCTGTGAGTTATATTGTTCTCAACAGAAGCTCAGCTGAGCAGGGCAATATATTGATAACGGTGTCAGAGATCACCTATATCTTTTAAATCAATAAAAGTTTGTATCTGAATTTGTGGTGCTTCCAGTAACAATTTTCACACTGCATGTGCTTTTCTTTGAACACTCTGACAAGGAAACCCAACAATAAGTCTGGTTTCAGGGCTAAACAAAACATAGAAGGTGGAAATTGGTTGGTACCATTTGGTTCAGAGACCATACAGTACTTTCAGGATCTGATAAAAACAGTAGTGTGGTGGTTTGGGCTAGGCCTTCCTTGGTGACCAGTTTGTAACCAAGGAAGGGTCCAGATTTTCCCAGTATTCCCTACGATTTTTACGTAAGCCAGATTATAAGAAGAAAGGAGGAGAGGCCTTCTCTCTCTTTCCTTCCGGCAGCTTGGAGGTGCAGGTTCCCTACTGTTGAGTCCGCCATGTTGGGGAGCGAGGCCTGGTAAGGCCTTGTCGACCTTGGGAGGCGGAGGTTGCCAGCGACTGTCCCGGAGCGACTCTCGGTTGTCCCAAGGAGAGTGGTGGGATATTTTTCTTTGCTAACTCTTTAGTTACTAGATCTCGGGCTACTGATTGGGAAATATATATATATATATATTTTATTTTGGTTTTGTTCCCTTTCCCTTCCCCCTTCCCCTTCCCTTGTGAAATTGTATATATTTTAAATTATATATATATTTCAATTATAACATAAGTGTAAATATATTTATATATATCACTTTAGCTGTCTCTCTCGTTTTGGGTTTTCTTAGTTGGTTATTTTTCTCCCTCTTCTCCCTGAGGTTTGGGGGGTGGGGGGGACTTCTGGTGGTAAGGTTTGGAGACTTGGCAGGGAACCAGCTTCAAACCATATCAAGTAGTTATTCTGTATTTAAAGAATCCTAGTGAAGAACCTAAAATTTCTTTAGAGGTCATAAAGCGGATTTAAAATACTATGACTATTTACGACCCAAAGAAAGAGAAAAATCCATGAATTCACTATCTGCAGAACAATATGCAAATGACAATATTTGCATACTGTCCAAAAAGATCTTTTGTTTTATATATAAAACAAATCATTATAAATGTGATCACCATAAGCAGGTAATGGTTTTTGCAAATACTCACCACATGTACATTTCAGAGGTTACAGAATGGACCCTTCACATCTGCTTTACACACCACCATCAATAAAATATTCTTGTTAATATTTCTTGTAAGAGGGATCAAAAGCAGAGGATAATGTGTAGGATAATCAGCACCAAGAAAGCTCACTGAGCAAGATATTAGCAGTTGCTAAAATGGAAAATGTTTAGGTTTTATTATTCAAAAGGACAACCTTGATCTGTTCTGTCAAAATTGGACACTGTATTTTCAGTGCGCTTTCCAGCCAGGAAAATGGAAATCCACTGCAGCAATAGTCTTCTGCAGTAAGACTATATATGTTATATAAAGATTTAAGATACATCTTTGCATGTTAAAAGATGCATATGCCACACAGATGCTTCCTAAATCATCCAAGTTCAACCCAATCAGTCAAAATAAAGTTGAAATTTCCCATTTAAAAAGCACCCAAATTTCAATGCTGGTAAAGGTAATATCAGTTTGATTAATATTCATATAGCTTCTCTTGTTAACTACTTCATGCTTTACATAGAATACATAATGGAAAATTATTTTGCCATTTGACATAACTCAGACTGTGTTAAATATCACATACTCTCCCTAGTCTGTACAGTAAAATAGAATTTCATCAATTGTTTTATTCTAAGAGTCATCAGTGTCACAAGCTTCTTACAACTCTAGCTCACTATTTTTGACCAGTTCCAGTCACTAAAGGATGATCCCAATTTGTCATGTCAAGGACATATTTACGTATGAATATCATTTGGTGTGTTTACAGCAACTGTTACCGGAAAGTATTTTCATTTTTACATTTATATATTTCACAATGAGCTTCATAATAGCTCCAACATACTGGTACAAATGCTGTTATTTCAAGTTTATCTACCTTTGTGACACTATATCTGTGGCTTCCAGGCACTGGGATTTCTGTAGGATTTCTTTGTGAATAGTCCTAAACACCTGACTAGTCTGGAAAGTTATTCAAGCTCCACAAAGTTTAGTACCAGTTCCATCCTTGTTGGCCACTCAGTTGTTTTTGCAAGAATACACATCTCCTGAGCCTTGAAAAATTATTTCTCCAAATCCTGTCTTCACTCTAGCCATCTTGAATTCCTAAAGAGGAATTTACAGCAGAGGACAAAAGGGACATTTCCTTTATAACACAGAATCAAAGTGTGATTTCCCAGCTGAAAAGCAAAATCTTGTTTTACTGATTCACTGTTGAATGTAGCAAGGAAGCAGCTGAATAAGTTCCCTCCACAGACATACACATTCAACCCATCACACATGCATATGGGTGGTGTTCCCTGTCAGAACAGGCACATCACTTATCACTTAGCATCTGTTTCCTTTTTTCTCAGACTTGTTTACCAGCATTTTCATTGAGAAGCTTCCTTACAGAGGATAATTTTTTTCTACTCTCTCATTCAGTCACAATGAAGTTACACCTCCCAGCTGCAGCTATTTTAATAGCGCCAAGAGTTAGGTGTATAATTTTTCAGTGTGACTCAGATTCTATCAGAGAGCTAAAATACAGTACAAAACTATTACAATCAAAGCCGTTCATAGTGACAGTCAATTTAAACAATATTCTTTCAAATTATGTTGCTTCATGTTCATTGACAGTAAAAGGACAATGACAGAATTATTTTTCATTTCAGCCTAAAAATAAAGGGATTATTTTAGTAAACAATAATCCACATCAATATTATTTATTCTAACTAGTTACAATTTAAGAGATAATTAAAAAAAAAAAAATCTAGATGAAAAAGACTCACACTGGTTTTGTAAAGGTCGGAATGAAATTGCTATTTCTAGGAGTTTCCATGGAAACTACAGTCCTAAGCAAACCTCTGTACAAAAAGAAGAGATTTTTTTGTTGTTGTTGTTGCTAAGTGTTCCTGAGAAAATCTGAACTACCATCATTATAATATGTAGCCAAACCAACAGGCATGCTGGTTGAATAATGTATAGCACACAACCACAGTGTTTACTTGCTGAATACTTTAGAAATGAAAGTTCAGGCATCTGCGTGACCTTAAGATTTGGAGCTTTATAAATTTTAGATTCAGCATTGCAATATGTTTAAAGTAAATCAACATGGTCAGAAAACAAAATTACTCTGAACAAAGCCAACAGGTTGCCAAATTTTTACATTCAATACATACCTGATAATCTTAATAAATAAATAATTAATTGGTTCTTAATTGGTTTTCATACGATCAGTTACTTTTAGTGTTATTGAGAGTACTCTTCTATCCTCTAAGGTTTTGCTTATAGCTGAATATAGGAATTACACCTTCCATGACAGTTTTACTATCCAAGAACAGATGAAAGTCTTTTCATAGTTAAAGTGAAAAGTAGGGTAGGTTTTTCTTTGAAATGAAACCAGAAAGTTTTTCAAAAAAGAGATATATGATCAGACTGAAAATTCTTTATGGTCACAAACCAGTTTTGAATGTCTGTTTTTGCATCACCAAATCAGCCTTCATGGTTTCTGAAAATTTGGATAATTCCACAATTAAACCCTAAATATGAGTACTTAACATTGACAAGGAATATGTGAGCCCATAGGAGGATTTATGAGAGAAGATGTACAAAACAAAACGGTAGCAAAAATTGAACAATATCGTCTTTTGCTAATTTAAGAATACAATACCTAGATTTCTAGGAAAAGAAAACATTACAAGTTTTACATTTACTTCTGTTATGAAGATGGCAAACTTAAATTCATGTCCATCTGTTCTCCATCAGTTTCAGTGCTAATGTTATTTAGACATTACCTTGTTTTGTTGGAGTAATAACAGAAATGCCTGTGACTATGAAGTAGCACCACAAAGTGTTTGAATATTGACACAACATTCCAAACATATTGATTGCAGGAATTTTGTTTCCTAAAGCAGTTGTATACTGTAGTGAAGCTTTAAATATTTAATTAAAAGCCATGTATTAATAAAAAATGATTCAATAAGTCACCAAATGCAAAATTCTGCAATGATGCCTCTATAAATTATTTAGCAACCTCAAGAGTGTTGGCTTTAATAAATTAAATTCAAGGACATCTGGTCAACATACTTACAAAAACTAAAAATACAGTTCTTTTTATCAGTGCAGCAGTCTGGGCTCTTATATCACCACAAACAATTTCAAATTTACTTAATAGCTTCTTTCTCAGGTATGTTTTTTTTTTTTTTTTCAGGATGATAAATTGATGATATGAAGAGTAAATTATGAAACATAACCAACAATTAAAATATATAGGCTAATATTTATTCTTCTTTAAATTTTAAATAACAAGGTAGTTAGCCAAAACCAATAATCAGCAACACTATTTCCCTCTTCCTGAAGTTATCTGGACATTTTTTTTTTGGCTGCCGAAAGTCTCACTTAAAGACCACTTAGCTCTACAAGACCCTGGGATTTGTACTTCTGAATCCTGCCAAGAGTTTCCACTTTCCATATAACACTCTTCAGACTTTTGATATACTAATTCCTTTGAAATTACTTTCTATGATCTCCTTACTTCATTTTCAAAATGTCCATAATCATATGCAGTACAGTAGTCGAAGTGACTACTTGTACTAGTTACTCCTATTTTACTCCAGTTAAGTCAATGAATAAATGCATATATGTACTTCATAAAAGGAGAATTGGTTTGTTGTTTTAAAAATCCACAGACTGAGCAGCTGTAACTAGTTGTTAAATGGAGATTTTGAACATTCCTTGTCAGTTAACGAGCCAATTGTCTTTAACTCTCAGAAGGGAGAGCTCTGGCAATCTATACTACACACTTTAAGAGCCTATTTTCTCAAGTATTATTCATAAGTAATAAGCTGGGAGAGTAGCTGTTTAAGGTTATTCTTAGAAAGACAAAAATATTTTTCAACAATAATAGTATATTTGAGAGTGAAGAACTTCCTGTCATTTTTGGTATTCAAAAGCACCTCCACAGTTTAGCCACTACCCTCAATCAGTAACTCAGTGTTACTGATTCAACAGGCTTTGTATCTCCATGTTTCTGCTACATACCTAGATTTCTGCTGCTTCTTCTTATTATTGTTATTAAGTTTCATAGCTGAATTTTTGTTTATCATCTGAAAGAAGTGATGACATTTCCTAAAGATTTAGCAGAATCTACCACAGAGTATAGACATTGATGAGCATGGAGGTCCCAGTCACATAAGAGAATATTAAATATAATTAAAGTTTCAGAATAATTTAGGAACTAGTAGATGTTCAGCTGTTATGGATGTGTCTCCTTGCTTTATTGCTTTTATTTTTTTTATACTTAAGAATTAACAATAAACATAAACCAGAATTGTACACCTGGGAATGCAGCAGTCACCTGCTGAGAAACGTGACCTTATCAGAAAGGTTTATTTTCAAAAATGAGACATGTGAAAAAACCCAGCAAGTCTCAGAGTTCACTCAAATTTGAAAATACAACCCATTCAGGTTAAGGGAGTTTTTACCCACAGAAATCTATGAAATGCAAATGTAACACCACCAGTGAATGGTTTAAACAAAATGCAAAATGTTACTCATAGCCTAACCCTTGTACACTTTCCATCACACCTTTATCTAGTGATTGTTCATCTGCCTTTTAAAATGAACCCATCACAGGTGCAAATGAATCATAGACAAAGGGCTAAAGGAAGCAGGATCAGGTATATGCCTGCAGTAACAGCAACACTGATTTACTTCATAGTTCCCAAAATAAAACAAATTAAAAATTAAAACACTGGTGTTTTTAGAGGCCTAGAACTTTAAAATTCCTCTTCAGTAAGAGCCCATGGCTAAGAATTTACCATATAAGGATGGTTCCAGGATGTGATCTCATCACTCCATGATTAAATACACATGTTCAATGAAGGAGAGGGCAAAAAAGTTCACCATTCAAAACCAGTAGTAAAACTACTTCATCAGGACAAGAATTTTCCATACCTTCTCTGTCCATGTAAATCAAAGAAGAATTATGTCAATCGATCAGGTTTTAAAGCATCCGGCAGCATTTTCACCCACTTAGCCAGTATCTTATGGTATATGACAGGATAAAAAGAATTGGGATTTAGTTCACAAAATTATTCCAAATTCTTGTGGTTTTAATTCACTTCAGTGTGAAGCTTTGATTTAATAATTGTCCTATTTTGTCAAGTGTCTGTGGGTCAAAATGCTGGGTCCATTTCTCGAATCATAATGTGTCTAGGAACAGTCACAGATGCTTACTACAGGGTAGTAAGGGATTTGGCTATTTTACCCCAGGTAACCCACCCTTTAGAACTAATATAAAGGGAAAGGATACAGGCCCATGTACCACAGTCCCTGGAAACTTCCTTTTTGCTCTCACTGGAGCAACGTAAGAACACCCTTTGCACTCCTTTAAATGCAGAAGAATCCTTAACCACTTGATCTTTAATATCATCAGGGTGCAAAAGCTGGGAAATGGATTTTAGCAAGTCACTGTAAACAGTTTGTCAATTTGTCTCCTGCCCTTTCGTTTTCGGAAGAAGAAAAAGGAAGACAGGGACAAATTAGAATTTTAAGTGCAGTTTCCACTTCTGGAAAGAGTTTTTCTAATGGGACCTGGTCATTGTTTCATAATTCTGACTGATTTACCCATTAACTTCATTATAAGCATTAGCTTAGCTTTGCTAACAACAAAAAAAGTACACTTTATCTAAATCACTGAACAATAAAGTTAGCTTTTCCTTTTGACCGGTTAAGTTTCCATAATTTCCATTTGTTTTAAAGCAGAATGCACTAACATTTGTAAGCAGAACTTTTATATTAATTTATAGCCAAATTTCTAATTACAATTGATAGCTACTTTTCTTAGTCTGGAATCTGCAAAAAGTTCTGCATTTCTTTTAGGATTCATAAGTGGTCTCATAAAATATTGGCAGATGTAATTTCATTTATACAATATTCTTAATCAGTACAGAAAAACTGATTATGTATTCTTAATTCTTGTTGTCTTCAATGGCAGTATTGCAAGTCATAGGGATGATAGAGTGCACCATGACTTGGGCAAAGACAGAGTAGGTGGCTTATTGAAAGAAAATGTTGTGCTGCCTCCAAAATCAGTAAACTGGTGAGTCTGGCCCCAATTTGTCCACCCCCATTCTCCAAGAAACATTTTGTTCTAGTAGATTGGTCAGTCTCTCCTGGCAGGAAAACTGGAAATGACTGAGCTGTGGAAAAAAGTATCCCAATCCTGTTGATATATCTAGTTAACATTTAAATCAGCCTGAATGAAATTACTCTCCTATGTAGCCTTTGTGGACTACATGAGTTCCATTTAGTGCTTCACAGCACTATACAGTCACCAGATCAAGGTCAATGAGATTTGAACGTGTTACAGTTCCATGTTTTGCAGACCAAATAACTTTAGCAGATCCAAAAGCAAAAATATCACTGTGTTCTGTGTCTGACCTATTGCCTAAGTTCTATTGTTCTAGGCATGAGCCACAAATTCAATAAACAGCTCTGTGTGTTTAGATCAATTTCAACACATGCACAGAGTCCAACATTTTTGGGACAAACTCGCTTTGTGTGAACAATAGGATTTGTCTGCAAACACAACAGCCATTCATCCAGAGAACCATTAAATCACGAGACGGAACAGTAGTGTAGAAAATTTTTGCAAAAGGTGGTGGCTTCCTACCAAAATCAGGAGGGTAGTAGTTCTGGATTGGTAGCTGTGGTTTTCAAAAGAATTAAGTGGGCTCTTCATAATGGAGAAAGTTTGCCTATGGAAAACAAACCATTAACAAACAAAGCAACAGAACTGTCCATTGTGTAATCCAGTTTTCTTCTCGGATACATTATGGTAATTTCCTACAACGTACTTAGGATGCTGAATGGGAAAACTGAGCTGTAATATCCATGCACAGGGTTTAATAAGAAGTGTACTGCATGCTGACAAGGCGGATTATGACAACTACAACAAGAAGACAATGACGTCTAAGTCAAGAGCAGGTTTGCAAGTACTGCTCCAAATGTGTGTTGTTAAGACGAGAGTATTCAATAACACTGTTGCTATTCAAGGCAGTTCTGTAGCAAAACCTTTCTCTTTGCAAATTGGAGGTGGGCAAGATCTCTTTAAGGCATGGTATGGGTAAAGAGGAAGCAGCTGTTACACTAATCAGAGGGTTACACTTTAAGGAAACCTGAAAATGAAAACAAAATTGAAGATCTGAATCTCTTATGTGTTGCTACTCCCTGTGACACAGTTTAACACTCTAAAACACGTTAGATGAGAATCTGAGAAGTGCAAAGCTGTTAGAAGTCTTAATTTACAACTACTAATCTTCAGCACCAACAACGGTTCATAACTACATATATTATTATAGTATATACATTTATTCTAAACATTTTTTAAAAGATTAGCTTATTATCTGGGAACTCATCCAAAAATATTTAAGCTTTATATGTTAGCAAAATAAAAAAAATCATATGTTAATAAAAATATGTCCAGAAAACAATGACTCATTGCACTTTGCAAAGAAATATATCTAATTCTGAGGTGTAAGGATCAAAGAGATAATTATGAAGGGAGAATCTAATTCAGGAGAAAATTAGGATTTGCAGAAATATTTGTATGTTCAAATAACTATTAAACCTTCCTTGTAGAAGTAACAGATAATTATTCAAAAATATCACAAGGATGATTTAGCACAGTTTAACTGGAAAACAGTAAGTGAAAAAAGTCAGAGAAAGCTCTGAACCTTTTGATTTCTGTATTGACATCCTCTGAGCTTATAATCACTGAGAAATATCAGAACTGACAAAGGATATGTAGTTTGAGTGGAGATTACTAGTTATAAAATTTGGGAAAAATCTAAAATGCTTAGGAAAGCACACTTGACAGGAGGAAAGTAAGGTCAGTGATTTGTCCTGGGTGCATTGTATACATAATTTAAATCACAGATGAGTCATAGTTCAAATGATGAAACAATAGCTTACCAGCTATCATATTTTTATAAAATAGCAGTATTCAGAAAATTTTACTCTTTTCAACATCATTCCTTGAACATAAATTATAATTTCCTTAACTACACCATACAAACTTCCTAAGTGAGCAAATACAGCCATTAGTTAACCTATACTTTCAGGTTTATACAAGATAATAATTTTTACCATATCCATTCTGATTCAGAGACTTCCTTTGAATAGTTTTTCCTCTGGTTTTATTCTCTTCTGACTAGTTTCATGTAAGTTCACTTGCTTAAAAACTTGACCTTAACTCATGGAATCTTATGAGGAGATTCTATCCTACCCAAGAAGACATCGTCATTTAGTTTATTTGAGAGAAGTGGAAGACACAGGTCCTTTAGATTATATGGCAATTACAACTCCATTTATAGTGTGCTTATTATGTGTTTTAACACTGCTTATATAATTTAATATCACAGTTCTCAAGTTAAATAATAAACTACCTCAGGAAAGTAACTTTTTTTGTGGAAATATAATTGGTGTATTCTGGCAAAGGAGATGTAACAGATGATCATTCACAAAAAACATAACAGAATGAACAGTTCTCTACTAGTTAAGAGAAGTTCTCTCCTTGTAATTTTATCCTGAATTTTTATTACTTGATTTTTTTAAAACTGCTTTTACTACTCTTTTAGGTCTTTATAGTCTTTTTTTTCTCATAATGTTCAGGTAACTTAAAATCCACTTCCACCTCTACTAGAGTTACAGTAGCTTCCTTCCTCATTCCTAGAGTGTCTGTTGTTGTACTTTCAGAAGGAGAACTTAACTATGTGCTTGAATCAAATTTAAAATTCATATAATAATACATGCAAAACAGAATGTGACAGCTTGATCCAAACTTCTTATTAGTACCTGATGCAAAACAGTGGATATTTAACTTAGAGTCTGCAGAGTTTTGTACTATATTTCGTTACACTACTGAGCAAGTATTGATGAAATCCCACGTTTATGTCCTAAACAATGAGAAAGATGTACCAAAATTTACCGGACTAGTCTATCTAGAAGTCATCAGTTCTGAATAAATTCTTATTAAAGTATAAGTTGAAAGACAAAAAAAAGTCTCTTCATTATCTCAATTGTAATAAATTAGTCATAACAATTAGCTGCAAATAGCTCCTGTAAATTAAGAATGCCAGTCACACATAGGTATCTAAACCCCATCAAATTTGTAATTTTTTATCTTGTACCTTTGGCAGTTTTTAAAAATCTCACCTTTATTCAACAGTTCAGAAACAGGATAATGAATAGTTATGTGGGAAGCTAATGAGAAGGTGGTGAAGCTTTTAATCATTAATGAAACAAATAGAACCAGGAAATGAAATTTTGCCAAAAATTCCATAGTTTAGGCCACTTATTTGCACATAGTTGTACTGTAAACTGTAGTTTATAGTATTTTATTTACAGTCAATCATCAACTGGTTGTGGAAGCACAAACAACCAGTTTGGTTGGCTTCAGTGAGAACCATGTAGAAAAAGGTAATGGCACCAGATTAAGGAGTAGTGCATAAAATGTGTAGAAGTGAGAAAAGAAGGCTCTTACCCTAATATCTACCCAGATTTGTCACAACATTGATCCCAGATGTATTGCAAAGATTCCCAAATCTTTTGATGAGTATCTTTCTGTTTAAAAGAATTCATATAAACACATCTCAACTGTATCATATAGTACTGGAGGTTTACATTTCAGTGATATTTTGACCTGAATTTGATCCATCAAGGAGAAAAATAAAAAAAAAAAAGGCATGACAGTGCTGTTTTATTGCAAAGATGTTAATTCTGAGACTATAAAATGCAATTCTTCTGTGACACAGTCAGATTGTATTGTCTTTCTGCATGGTGTATTTGGAGCATAAATTATTGAAACACCAGACAGAGACTTACTGCAAAATAACATAGGAGCTATTTGCAAACAATATTGTAGTTGTTCAGATTAATGCCATGGCTATCATATCCTTACAAACATCACCTTGTACTGTCCTCTTTTGTATAGCCTGCATTGTGACTCAGGGCTTTTCCAAAGATCTGACTGCTCAGACTGGTCAGGACTGTTCTATTCTTCATCTACTACCCCAGTTTGCATCCTGAGTTAGTGCTCACTTTCTCAGTTTTAGCTTAAGTATTCACCCCAAAAGTCCATTAGCCAAATGAAACAGTGAAACAGATGAGAAAATGGGTGACATGTGCATATATATAATCTATAAACATAATTTTAAACCATTACTATTTCACTTATACATAAAGGAGTAAAACCTTAAGCCAATAAAGAATCATAGTAATTCTTGTAGTTTACCCTTTATTGCTTCTCAGCTCAGGGAGTAAGATTCCCTCTACTGTATAAAGCTTCTGTAAATATTCTCCTTCGCTTGATAAAAATAAATTAAGAAAACCTTGGTCTATGTCCTACCTTGTTTTTAAGCCTTCAGCCTCTTCTTCCAGATGACTTTCTAGAGCTCAACAGGGAACCTCCAAAATGTTACCAGGCAAATTTGAAATTAGACATTTTCTGATAGAACAGTTCTTTTTTCTTAGACATATAATTTTAGAGTGAGTACGCTTCTTTTGCTTGCTCTTTATAACCATCCTATGGGACTTTTAGCCCAAATTAGAGATAAAAGAAAAACAACCCTCTTCAGGGAAAGTTTGCCATTAAAGAAAGACAAATACAGAATTAACTTTCTTAGTTTGATTAATTTTCTCAACCTTCAGAAGATTATTTTTTTTTAATCCAAACTAGTCAACAAAGTTCTGGTTACAGACAGTGAAAGCAGAAATAGACATTTCAAAAAGCAGAATACCTCAAGTGTATAAACTGGGATGAATACTTTATTCAAGGTACTGTTCTCTCCACTGACTGCAAAGAAAGTGTGCCTCAACACCTAATCTGGATTTCTAAAAGGTTCTGTTTCAATTTATATTTAATTTGACAAAAAACAGCAGCAACAACAATGGTTTGACTTTCTAATGCTACACTTCGTAATTTTTAAAGCAAAAATTCCATGCTTTTCTGTTGTTGTTTTTAAGGAAAAAAACCCACCTAGACTTATAAAACATATTGATGTTTTTATTGCAAGAAGGAAACATTTTTCAAAGTTTCCAAAATTCTAAAAAGACAGGAAAGCATTTCATGCTAGAACTGCTAGTTCCCATATGGATTGGGGAATAAGGGGTCGAGTGTTGTCGGCATTAAGAAGCCTTTAACAGATGTTAGGCATGTTCTACAAGGGAAAAAGGACACAAACAACCAGATCTGATTTTGTGTGTTCTTCTTCCTACAAGTGGCTCCCCATAGAGGGTGACCTGACTCCCCACTCAGACTGCAACCAGCATCACTCTCTCCTTCTGCCAGCAAGAGCAGTGCAGTTGGCACCTGAGGACTTTAGGATGGGTACACGGGAATTTGTCTGCTGCTCATTCTCTCACTTATCCCTCCACATCTCTTTCACCCAGAAAACGTTTAGTGGCCACTGACTTGCAGGGTACACCTGCACACAGACAATACATTTTGCTGAAAGCATGAATAAACACGTGATTGCAATACATCACCACTGCAATATGGGGCATCCTTTATTTACAGTGAAAGGAACAATTTTGATGAAGTGAATAGAAAGTGACAGATAAATTTTTAGATGAGTCTGTTACATGTTGGCCATTTTATTACAGTATTTTTCTTTTAATCAAGATAGATAAAATGTTTAGACTGTGTTAATGGATATCTGTACAGATGTTCCCAGTGGACTGCTAGGCCTAAGACAGCACAAAGCACCACCACTGCTTGATTGGAACAGTATTAGAAAACATTGCACTTAATTGGAATCACTGGCCTGATGCAAAGGGGTTAAGTACTGTTTGCCCAGGTGTTTGAATTGGGGTTCTGGGGTTGTGTTACAGAAATAAAAGATTCAAAGAGAAAAGTAAGTTATTGCATAACATTTTTATTCTTGGTTCAAATTATTTTATTCGGGTTTTTTATTTGTTTGCTTTTTTTAAAGGGATGGGGAGGCTGAAGTGTAATTTTGGAAGTTGTTGGCCAGTTGCATATGAGTATTAAGTACTGTTACTCAAAATTGTCATTAAAAGCAATAGAGAACCACCTTTCTTACTTTACTGTCGTGGGTATTCTTTCTTGCTTCTTGGGTAAATTGAAACTTCAGGCATTAATAGAATATAGCCAATTGGTGGATAAGGTAAATACTATCTACCAGCTGTAGGTATAGTAATATATTCCAGTGAGAGTCAAGAAATGACATACCACTGTGTTTGTAAAATGACTATAATTGTATACAAACTCAACCAGTAGTGAAATAGGATCTGAAATCTATATATTTATTAAAACAAAAACCCCAAAGAGATTGGTGCTTGTTCTAATTTGAATTTCTTTGTTACTTCTAATTTTCAGTTTTGATAATTAAAAAAAATGTGACTTCTGAGTTTCTCTAAAGCTCTCAAGATACAGTCTGTATGTAATTGCAGTGGAGAAAAACTACTGTTCTCACTTTAGGAAACCTGTATACTACTGTAAATTGACCAAAAAACTCCAAGGTGTAGTAGACAGGAAGTTGTGTATTTCTGTGCACGTCAGGACAGATTAATTATTGCTCTGAACAATCTGAGTTAAGAAAGGCAGATTCCAAAAAACTAATGATTTATCCTGTAAACTTATCTGCCTTTGCACAGCTTTGTAAACTATCATAAAGCCTGTTATCTATTCAGGATTTTTATTACTGGCTTAAGAGAATGAGGGTGGCAAAGCACTAGAACAAGCTGCCCAGGGAGGTCATGGATTGTCCCTCTTCGGAGACATTTCAAACCTACCCAATAGTGTTCCCGTGTAACCTGCTCTAGGTGACCCTGCCTTGGCAGGGAGGTTGGACTGTATGATCTCCAGAGATACCTTCCAACCCTAACAATTCTGTGATTCTGTAAAGTCAAAAATCAGAAGTCATGGAGGAAATAAAACAGTTCTACTGTAAGATAAATCTTCTGGGTTTGTTTTTGGTTTGTATGGTCTGTGCTGGGGTTTTGGTTTATTTCATTGTGGGTTGTTTTTTAATGCAGTTCTTGTTGGTGTTTGTTTGTTTGTTGTTGTTATTGTTATTTTTCTAGGGGTTTCTTTTCATGGTAAAACTGAATTTCAATGACAGAAGAGAGAATTTCTCCACTTTTTCTCTCTTCCCTACTCATAAATCTAGAAGTGAAAACTTGTGCTGCAGCACAACATACAAAGTGAACTAATCCTGTCAGAACTAAATGAGAATTCACAGTATCAAAGCACAACCCATTGATCTTGGAGCATCAGTCTGAAAGATGGGAGAATTTTCTCTTGGAAGTCATGCACAGTTTCTTCAATAAGTTCATAAGACTACATGTGTGTTGCACATTGAAGTGTTTTGCTCCTTTTACTCAATACATCTGAATACCTAAGATAGTTTGGTCACTAGAGCTACCTAAACACTCTGCCTCTGTTTTTAAGAAGCTTATTTAAAGCTCAGAAACTTCTCCTTTCATAAGTACCCTAATGACATGGTGACTCTACCTGAGAAAGTCCAGTGCTTTTGTGTCAGAGATAAGTATGATGAATACTGGGAGGTTCTGCTGAAGGAAGAAAGGGGAAGAATAGTACGTTAGATACTGCCCTGTAACATCCCTCTCATTTTGTTCTACTTATAGAACTAATTTTCTATCACTGTTTTAGCAAGTAGACTAAAGGATTCAGATGTATGTTCCCTTCAGGGCATTTGCAAGTAGCTGGTCTGTTCTGTCACAACTAAGTTCAAGAGCTGAATTTTGGAGCTTTCTTTTTACTTTCCTTCCAACAGTTTTATTCTATGGAGCTTCACAAAATTGTTCCTGATTTGCATTACTATGACATAAATGAGAATTTCAAGTGTTCTCTGCTCTCTTTGCTGTATTTGCTGAGAACATAATTTCTGCTTTGCAGAAAAAAAAACCCTAGAAGGAACAATGGAATAGATTTTCAATTCATAATGGTTTTTGCTGATTTTTCTCTCCCTACTTCTCTCTAA
This sequence comes from Corapipo altera, assembly GCF_003945725.1. Lineage (NCBI taxonomy): Eukaryota > Metazoa > Chordata > Aves > Passeriformes > Pipridae > Corapipo > Corapipo altera. Next base: position 3,880,933 of record NW_020884897.1, on the reverse strand, counting down.
TTTGTATCTTCTGTCTGTCTCAGGGTGCTTACATAACTCACAGAACATATTGGAGGGATTTACAGTTTACTTAAAGATTACCAGTTAAGCTGTTGCTTTCAAGTTTTATTAATAATGTATTATGTTTTCCATCTTATGCTCTACATTTCTTTTGTGGACTTTGCTGAAAGTACATTTGGAGGAGAGAAAAAAAGTATGATAAAAGAAAATGGAAAAAACTAGTTTGCAAGTGATGCTGTATCTGTATGTGTGTATGATTATAACCAAAATCAGGTTCTCATACTGCAAGTTCTCGTCTTATGTAAATCCAGTTATCTTTCTCTGTAGCAGATGAAGGTTTAGGCTAAACACATCAATGACTCTAAAGCAAACATAGCTTGTCAAAAGTTAAATTATAGGAATTTTTCTTATTGTTACCAGCACTCCTATGCTGCTCTGAACCATGAAGCAGAGGTAAGAAAAGAAACACATATTTCTCATAAAGTTAATCATATTGCAGGGTGGAAGACAAACAATTTGCAGCATTTCTACTTCAGTTCTAGAAAATAACCAACATGCTTCAGCTGCTCATACAGTATGTTCACTGATTGTGAGCATATAGTAAGCCACTTTATTTTTATTTGTCCTTGGTGTTAAATCACAGAGAGGATTTCAAAGGTGCAGTGGGGGTGGGGGATCAGAATCATCTTGAGGTTAATGGAAACAGCAAAGAGCTGGAGGCCAGTAAAGCCTCTGCTGTGTGTGACTGGGGTCAAGTCACCTGCTGCCTTTTTCATCATCCTTTGACACGGCTCAGAAGAAGTAGACTAGCAGCGGAATCTCAATGAAAATGCAAACCAAATGATTAAAGCTTTAGTAATGAGCCTATAAAATTAAACCAACCTTTCAGGGAATTTCATTCCAGCTGTGCTGCATTTGCACAAAGAACGGAAATCCCAGATGATAGGCATGTCTGTCAAAATTAAAAAAAAAAAAAGTTAATTTAGTGTGATTCTTCAGTTTAGCTGTCCTTAAAAAAAAGTCTAACTTCTGTTTACCTGAATTTCTAGTGGACAATTTTTTCTTAGTAAAAACAACAATTAAGTGCCTTTCAGCTCCTATTTAGGGTAAAACATGTGTTGTGCTTTTCTGACATTGCCAGAGTACCATAATTATGACTGTGAAATTATTTTGACACTTTTAAAATATGAGTCATCTTGTAGGAAGTTAATTTATTAGCTGTGCTATATGAAGTGTGCTAAAGGGAATAATATAGCTAATATTGTAGATTTGCCAGGAGGAAACAATTAGGTGACATGGAGATGATACAGCTGCTGTTGGTCAATACTGGAGAGAGCTTTAATATCAAGAATAATGTTTTGTTTACATATTTTTATTTGTATAGATTAGATGATTGTTCCCTGAATGCCGTGCACACCTGAGGGTTGTGGAAATTGTGTTAGTTGGGTCAAACAGGGCTGGTGGGACTTCCAGCCAGGAGAAACCTTCCTGCCTGTCACAGAGTCGTGCTGTGTGAGAAAGTGCAGCTTGGCTTGTTTACAGCTGATTCAGACAGCCATGGCACCCAACTGGGTTGTATTGCTAAATGGGAAGACTCCTGTGCTAAAATAGACAGACACTTCCAATTCTTACACATGATGCTCCCCAGCCTCCTCCTCTCTTGTAAAAACCTTTATAAGATCTGTGGATGAAGCATCAAGGATACATTTTGTGCTCTTCATTCTAATCCTGCCCCTGTGCTTATCAAGCCTGCATGTTTAATAGCATTTTTATTATTATTTAATTATCTACTGCTTTTTCTTGTCTTCATTATTATTGCTATCATTCTCCTTTTACAGCTATTTTAATTTACATCAGATAATTTCAGGCCCCCATTTCACAAAGCATATAAAAATAGCTGTCCAAAACAGCTGACAATCTAGAGACAGAGAAAGACAAAAAAAAAATCACAATTTATTTTTTATGTCAGTAAGTAACGTGGACCAAAACAGAATAGATATGCGAAGCAAACCAGTTTGTACTGAGGACCGTTAAAAAGACTGTTGACATTTCAGGGTTGTTAAGTTTGCATTAGTTCTCATCTGGTCCTATGGACTGAATAATTTTTTTGTGTCTAGAGTCCATTTGGTGCACTCCTGGAGCATAGCTTCCTGTTCTTTTTAATCCAAAAGGCGTCATGTTCGTACACTTGGAAACTACTTCATGTTTTGAGTCAAAGCAATAGAAAAAAAGAGGGAGGAGGGAGGGGATAAGAGGGAGGTTAAAATCAAAATTATAATGTTTGGTACATTTAGGAAATAGAAGAAAAAAAGAATTGAATTCCTTGTCTCAGTTCCACTAGAACTCCATGGCCAGGATTTAATTTTGATATAAAGTGATTTTATACAAGTAAAAAGATTCACATAAAAAAACACACTTATTTAGAAGTGCAGCCAATATATCGAAAGAAACACCAACATATCAATTTAAGGCATGGAAAAATTTTTGCATCATTTGCAGGTAAGAGCGTATGCACAGTCAGTCCTTCTGGTTTCCACAGCTGCCAAACAGAACTGTAGACTGTTGAAAAAGTGAAAGAAACGTCTCCAAAATCATGATCCCAGTTTGTATGTTCTGTGGTTTATTAAAGAACTTGAATTCTTATAAAAATCATATTTCTTGTATTCATTTTATTTTCTTGTATGCTGATTCTGAAACATATATATATATATATATAAATATATACAATATTTCTGCTTTACTGCTATACTCTGAAAAACTGGACAGCTAGACACCTATTTTCAATATTTTCTTTGGATACCCAAAGTTTAAGTATTTTCTTCTGGACTGATACTGCTTCACGAAATTGAGTTCCACTGCACCTGTTAAGAATTTTGACCCAGTGTAAGTATTTAATTTCAGTAAAGATTTTCTCCCCATAATGACTGATAAAGCTTTAATTTGTATGAATAAACTCAAAATTTCAAGTATTTAACGTTAAGAAAAGTGTTGTGAATCAGGTGAGACAGAAGAACAAGAGTTGAGAAAAATGTAAATTTCCCTGACACTAGAAACTGTCTCCTGATTCTGCCAAATTTAGCAACAACATATCTAAAATATTTTATGAAACCTTACCTAAAGCAGAAAATAATCCCTCCTAATACCAGTGGTCTTGAATATTTTTACGTTTTTCAAAAAGTGAAGAACCGAAAGGTACATAGACTTATTTCACCAGCATAATGAACTATGGACAAATTTTGGCTGTACCACAAGCTTTTGGGCAACTTCTACTGAAGAACTGATGTACTGTGAGTTTTTCACATCAGGCATAATCCACTGCTCAGCTGAGGACAGTAGGAGTAAATATATTTAAATGAAGCAAGGAATTAAATTCAGTAGCAGGAGTACAATCTAACTGATGGGGCCTGTTAGAAAACCTGTTTCTCAAATAATTTGAGTTCTGTGGTTCTTAAATATGTTTGACATATACACTTACATAAACACACTCACTCGTTGACAAGTAAGGGAATGATCTCTAAAATAACTAGCCCAATATCATTGGCACTCTCTTTTTTTAAAAAAAAAGAAGAGGAAAGCAGTGGAGATGGAGATGCTGTTTCCTTTTAACTTTGAACTATCGCAAAAGGTGCATTTAGTTTTCCTCATCTAAAGTAATATTGCAATACCTTTATTCTACATCAATCAAACTTCTTGTAAAGCCCATGACTAAAGAAAGTCTGAGGTAGGTAACAAAAGCTGTACAATATGTAGTAAATCCTCTGCTTCTTTAGCAATGCTCTAAGATCTGTCTATTGTAAAAATAAAAGTGTAAAACAGAATATACACACCATCTACAACACATCAAAAGTAAATGAAAGGAACCCTTATCTACATTTCTGAGCAAGACTATCAGATAATAATCCTGGTTTCTAAAAGGAAAAGAAAACAAGAATCTGGTCCATAAATCTTAGGCAAACTGAAGAGGATTGCAGTGTAACAAAACCTACAAAGAAAGTGTCTACCAGCAAATCCTATATCCAGAGCCATTCTGCTCCTGCACTCTCAGGATGTCACAGTGACCTCCCACAGCAAGTGTGTTTCTGATTTTAGACAGACAAAGACCTGGGCCCAGCCTCTGTAAAGATTATAATATTTGTTCTGCACTATCCTCAAAAGACTCTTGGTTACTGCAGTTGTGAACATTTATTCTGTTCATGTGAAATTATCTCAGGTACAACTCCACTGAAGTTAATAAAAACCAGAGAAAAAGTTATCCTTAGTGAGAAATAGCCAGTGAATTTTCAGACAAAATCTCTACCTATAAAAGAGCAAGGGCTAGGAATGTGTATCCACAGTCTCAAGTAAAAAGCATGCCAGGGATGCTGCAACTGCAGACTGAAAACTCAGATCCCAAGATAAACGTCAGATGAAATCCAAATATATAAAGCATGAAAATACATAATTTGTTGTCTTTCCCTGCCTCAACATCATATATTTATAAGTTTAGCCTGGATTCCCTTTCTAGGGTGAAACAGAAAATCAAATCTTTCTATTAGTCTGTTAGAAATGACTTATTGAATAAGCAAAATAAATGAAGTTTGAAAACACTTAACTTATTTGACTCTCCTCTTGGAATCTTTGGGTTTCGGTTTCCCCTTCTCCCAAAATATGTATATTCATTGGTTCCAATGGTGTTAGCCTTGATTTACAGCAGTGTAAGTGGGAGGAGATCTATCTCCTGATGGGGCACTATCTCACATTTCTTCTATACACATGCATCATCAGCCTGAGACAGCTAATGACTACTGGGGATGATGATCAGTAAATTAAAAATTCTCTAATGAGGCTTTGATATGGTACAGTGTAATGGTTCCAAAGGAGACAATACGGTCTACTGGGTCATTGATTTGTTAGCTACAAATTCTCTTTGTGTGCCATAACATTAATCAGCTTTAATGGCTCTGATGGAGGCATATTAATTAATTGCAACTCCATTAATAACTCCCTGATTATGTATTTACCTGACCTAGACTGTACTGTGCATTTTAGAAAGTCTTTAATTATGTTTTACACGATAGTGGCTCCAAGGGAGACTATAAATAGTGCATTGCAGGTACTATTATTTCCAAACATTATTCCAAAATATTTTTTTGACTAACATTAAGCTAATTTTAAGACAGATACACTGAAATATTTTTAAAGTTTGTTTCATGGGTATAAATCAAATTCATTTGGACAGAAAACTGAGAACCAGGGGTAAAATACCTAGATTATTCATAGCTTCAGTTCCTGGAAGTCCCATTTGCTTGTGCAAAACAAGCTGCATTCCGATACAGATGGTCCACACAAGGCACCATACGAGGCCTTTAGCTGATCAAAGGAAAGCATCTTCCTTCTGTCTTCATGAGTGCTAAGGGCTCTGTTAATTCTAAAAACCTTCAAGCAAGCATTGCACTGTGCTGCCCAGTTCCTCAGTGCAGAAGGTGGAGGTCACGTAGAGTTGGGAGATGCAGGTGTTACACACAAAACTACTACATAACGTATAAAAACCTTATTAGAGAGATCAGTAATTAGTTCTAAATAGACTTTCAGAGGCCATTGTCTCATTTGGTTTGTCCCTCTTCGTGTTTACTCTTTAACAGAAGGAAATTCAAAGAATGACAAGCATCCTAAAGTAAACTGTTTCAAAACTTATGACATTACTTATCATTATATGGATTTATTTATTTTATTTACTTCCATAATTTCAGTGGCATAGATTTGTGCTTGCAAAATTATATGAAGATTCAAAATTTATTCCCCCAAATTTATGTCTAAGTTCTTCCATTTCTGTTTTTGCAAACTTTTCTTCCCATTATTAGTCTAAATTTACTATCACTGCTAACATTTCCTGCCTTTTTCCTTCCTCTCTATCCAATTTCTCACATGTAAATCAATAAATAAAATAGAGGTGTTTGACCAGTTAAGAAAAAATTGAGACTTTTGATACATTTTAATATTGATTTTAGTCTTGGAACTTCATAAATTTAATCCTTATTCCTGGATTCTGTCTCTTCCTCAAACTATCTTTTAGAAGACTAAGGGAGTAGTTTTTTCTTTTTTTCATTTAGCAGATAATGTCCACTTTCATCTCCCTCCATGACACAATGGGAACAGAATATAAATTTCAGCATTATGCAATAGAATATGAATAAAACAAAACCTGTTTATCCAAGAATGACCTTCACAGACTAATATTGTAACTCTCTTTATTAAGATAACTAAGTTTATAAACAAAATCATACGTATAAACATTCACATTTCATCTACCTGGACTGCAGTATAACATTTTGTGTGATGGCATATGGAAAACAAAATAGAGGAAAAAAAAGATGATGTGCATGAATATTATGGAGTGACCTTACATTAGGAAAGGTAATGCACAAGACTGATGGAAAAGACACTCAAAAGATCCAAAGGTGAGTACTTGTGAAATTCCAGAACCTCACTCAAAACTCACCTCATTTAATATTTTAAGTGGATATAAAAAAAAAAAAATACGTAAGGGGCTGAGTTAAAAATAACATGAACAGACATCATTGCAGAGAAAACAAAAGAACAGTAAAATAATAGTTTTCAAAAAGATAAGGATGAAAAATAAAAGTACTTTGAAACTAATAAAATATAAGCACCACTATAAACTACAAAGTAAAACATACATATGTAAGAAATATACAAGATGAAAACTTTACCATGTGAGCAAACTTACCTAAAAATATTCACAAATACATTTTAAAATTCAAATTAAGAGTTTCTAACTCACTTCAACTAAATCCAAACAAAGCTTTTCACTCTGAGGCAAGGAAATCCAACTGGATTTATCACAACACTTTTTGGAGGGAAGAGAAACACGTTTGTCAGTGGCTTTGCTTGATGGTGCAGAAGGATCATGTTTCTATTGTCTCTCACTTCATGAGTTTTTATGTGAAAGAGCTACTTGCCAGCTAAATTCCCACATCCATCAGGCATTAGAATCACTGACTGTTTTTTCTGCTCTTCATGAGACAGAGACAAAGCTGGGTGTCTTCAGCATCTTGCATTACGTATGGTACTAGTATCTCCCTCCGTAGCATCATGACTCTAATTGGACAGTTAGAGAAGAAATAATTCAACATCATCATGAAGTCTTCAGGATCTTGCCTTTTTTGTTAAACAAACATGACAAATGACTGCAGATAGAAACAGATATAACCATCTTCCAAGAACCATGTTTTTTTGTGCCTCTAAAACACAGAATTTCCGAGAAATAACAGCTACATTTGACAAAGAGTGCCATGCACTTCAGTAATCAACACAAAGCATGACTCTTGACAGGAGTGTCAAAAATTTTATTACAAGCATTTCATTTGCCTTGTATTTTCAGAAAAGCATATGTTGTGCTCAGGCAACAAGTTACAGATTTTTGTTGCCTGTTCTGTTTTCTAAGACCTCTTGTAAGGGCTGGTTATTTCTTTTATTAAAAAAAGAAGAAAAAGGATGAACAGATGCTGAATGAATGGGTTTATACTAGATTTTTATCAATATTATTGAGATCAGTGTAACCTTGTTAAACTAATCTCCTTCAGTACAGATTACCTAAATATAAATCTAAACCAAGCATTTACTATTCTAACCTGATAACTGAGGATGTACTATAGAAAAGGTCACTAAATACATCAAATTAATTAGTGGAATGTGAAGACTGACCTACAGATAGGAAAAATATGAACTTGCTCTTAATCTTGTAAAAATATTTATTTATGATAATTTATGTGGACAGAAGGTCTTTGCTATATTTTTAATTTCAACAGAAATGAGTGATGTATCTCTTTCTATATATCAGAGTGCTTCAATAACAGCCATATCTGATATTTAGTTTTCTAGAAATGGGCTTTCTGAGTAGCAAATCGGGCAATGCAGTCACTCATTTTCTTTTGCCTGCATTTTGTAAAAGGGCAACCTGTAAAAGCAAGGTTACGATAACTGTTGATCAAAACAAAGCCCAATATATATTATCTGCCTCTGCATCTACCTCCCAATAGCTGGTTAAAAACATGAAAAGGTGATAAAAATGAGTGCAAAAATTAGGCCAAAACCAGCAGACTGGATTACATGAAAACATATAAAAAGATTCAAGGTTCACCAGTGAAGTAAGATCTCAGTAAAGCAGAATTATACTGTAATCCAAGAAGGAAAGAAAGCTTTTAACACAAGGAAGATTAAAAAGAGGACTTCTCATGAAATAACTAAAATTTGATGGATGCAAGAAGTCAGAAGTAAAAAGGCTGGAATAGGGAATGAATTGAAGTGAAGAAAATGTCATTTGCAAGAGAGAGGAATTAATTGTTTAGGAGTCCTTTGTAGGGGCATAACTTGAAACCTAAATTTACCTGAACTGTACTCAGTCCAACTCTTACAGTTCCATTTATGGAGCCTGTTAATATAATGCCAGAGACTCAGGTAATCTGAATGATCAAAAAATGTCACTCTGATACTGTGGCCCAGAGTTCAAGACACAAAGCACGTATCAACACCAAATAATTTTCACAGAACCTGGTTGTTTCATGTCAATCTTTAGGGGATTATACCAGCCTCATAGAAAAATAAAGATAGGATTCTGGTCATTCTTAGTCACTTCAAATGAATAAGTAACTGCAGGGTCCTTAAAATACTCAAGTGAGTTGACTCCTTTCCTTTGAATCTTTCTGCTGCCAAGACCTGTTGTCTGTACACTCAGCAAACATCATTACGAGCAAAGCTGAGTGTGTGCTGCGTCACACAGAGGAGTCACCAGCTCCAGGAAAATGGAAGACATTTCTTGAAAGTGATAACAGTTTCTAGGAGGAAAATTGCAACTTTGTTAACTTTTACTCTGTCATATGTTTTGGGTACTCTATATTTGGTATTCTTCTGTATTTCCTTTATTTCCAGCTGCATGGTGATCAATAGCTTAGTTTTGTCCTTTCAAAACTCAGTTTTCAATATTTCCTGCCATGAAGTACCAGTACTGGGAGGAAAACACACCAACAACTTGAAATGAGCAGGGGGAAAAAAACGTTCCTTGAAAGAAATTGAAAAACTTAAAAATAGTAACGACATTAAAGAGTACAGTGAATTCATCTTTGACTTGAGTCTGGTTTTGGCACTTTACCAGTTTTAATCTCTTTTCTTATATGCTTGTGTTGTAGCTTCATCTGGTTGTTGTTTGTCTATTCTCCCTTAGGCAATATTTTCTAATTAGTGCAGTAGTGAAAAAAATGACCTACCAAGTGCTAAAGTATACCTATATATGCTGAAGGATGGTTTCATAATTGATACAAAACTGTCATCACATATCATGCTTATATTGTTTCCTCCTGTTGAAAGGATTTACACTTCAGATAATTTTTGTTTTCATAACAAGCTTCATAAACCCTTCAGGAACAAATTCTGTCTTTAGCTTATGTCAATACAAATTATGATGCCTTTCATTCACTCTCAGAATCAAACTTCAAAAAGAACCACACAGCCAGAAAAGCAGATAAAAAAAAATTACCTATGTAACATAAAAAATTAAATAAAAGTCCCTCTTTAGTAATCTTGGAGATTACTAGTATTCTTGTGAACTCTACATTGTTTTACAGTGGCATAATATCAAAACATTCAATGAAGAGGTAAAGCATCAAACAGTGGGATTCTACGAATTTTCTTACCACACCACCACTGCACACAGATCAACACAGTGTGGTTATTCATGCAGAAAATTAAGACTATTCAGGATTATTTTTATTTTTCTCTCTTTTTTTCCTTCAAAACTGCTCTATGCTACAGTACGAGTGAAAGAAATAGAGAAAGGCAGTTACAGACAATCTAGTAATCAAGTTCAAAGGGGTTTAAGGAAGACAGAACAAGAATTTGGCCTCTCATGCAATACACAGAGAAAGTCAAGCATTTTTTAAGATTGCTAAGAATTTCTAAGATTTCCAGGCATAGAATCATGTCCATCCAACCAAAGACCTGACAAATACTAGGAAATTCAGTGGGAATTCACCTCTGGTCTATAATTTGAAGGGTGAATATAGAAGAGCTAGCCTAAAAAGTTTGATGCACGATTCAGCTTTACATCAGAAGTCTTACTCAAGCGTAGACAGAAAAACACCCACAAGTGTCCAACACTGAGTCACTTCCACCCCTTGCACTTGGTGACTCTATGAGTTGGCTTTGAAAGTTCTTGTTCACTTCTGTGTTTTCTTTTGTTATTTTCATTTCAGTAGAAAGGCAAGCATTTCCAGAAAAGAAAAATCAGTTCCTTACTGAGGTGAGTTGATTAACTAGAGCTGCCTTGCTCAGAAGTGCTGCACTAACGTCTCTGTGCTATCAGGGTATTTGTGAATAAGCTTTCATATTCAACTGTTACATATCCACATTTCCCAGAGATGATAGAGACTTTAAATATATAAATCACAATTTCTAGATGATCTTAAGTGCTATAGCAGGGAAAACTGTAGAAACAATTCTAAGCAAAATATGATGGGCAGGTTTGGACAAGTTTATTTAAAGAGAGCAAAGTTTATAAAAATTGAAGACATTAAAAATGGAAAAAAAAAAAAAAAAGCTCTTTCCTTAACTTATTTTCTCTCCATCTCAGCTGGTGCAGTACATTTCTAGCTGCTGCAGTGATATGTTGTAAACACTCAAAGCAGTGTATCCTTTTTCAGGTATGTTGTTGAGATTGTTTGCCAGTTCAATGGTATGACAAACAGGAGAGATTTCAGGAATGTTTGTGCTGCTCATTCCAGCCTTACAAGTAGATGCTATCAGAAAACAGATGACAGGATTTACCATGTTATGTAAGAGGCAAGGAATCTGGAAATGTTTACTGTGACAGAAACTCAAATTCCAAACAGAGGGCTCTCATTTCAGGGTATTTTACAGTCTTTTGAAGCCTGTTAGCACAGCTCTTAGTCTTAAATAAATCTGGCAAAAGGTGATGTAACCACTTTAAATTGTAAAAAAAAAATTAAAAAATCAGCAAACCAAATAAATGGAGTAATCAGCTCTCAGTAAAACACATGATAGGGGAAAAACCAAAGCTATTTGGAAAGTACAGTGTGCACACATGCATGTGTATACATACCACAAACTCATAACTTTGCCTGAAGCTTTATTTCCTTAAGTTAATTAATTCCATTGACTATGCTGGAACATGGCTTTACTCACCCGAAGAGCTATCTAAAAAAAAATACATATATATACATACATACATTTTATATTTATGATTGGAGACAGTTATTTAGCCAAAGAACAATGGACTGCCAAGGAGCAGAAGGAGTTCCCCATCAGAAAGTTGAGGTCACCATAAGATTGTGGCTGTTGCTTCCTGCTACTGAGCATCCCTAAATTTCCCCCTCAGTGGTAGGGTAGAGCTGTGGGAAACCTACCTGCTGTAGGGAGGGTCTCAGGATGGCTTTACATTACTGAACTCAGGACTGTTTCAGGGTGCAGACAAGATGTGCAATGGTCTACCACAGGCATTATGTGGCACAAAATATAAGGGTGGCACACAATAGAAACAACACAAGCAGATCACTGACCACCAACAGAAAAACCAGGGTGGCTGAATGGGGTTTTCTGTTAGCCTGCTGCAAAAAGGACAAAGGAGAAAAATAAAATTCTGACTCACTACCTGTGATGTTGCTCAAATGGATTTACTTTACTCAAGGTTGCAACACACTGCACAAAGGTTGCTCTCTTTCCCCAAGGCAGAGCTGTGCTCCACCTCCCTTTGATGAAAGTGCTCTTTGTTCTAGAAGAATGAATTTTTATTTTTGTAGATGTTATAATAGAAATATGAAGGACTTACAGAAAGGAGAAAACAGTAGTTTTATGATAATAATGTTGGTTAATTATGATAATAATATCATACAATATATTTGTAAGGGAGATTTACTTTATCCAGCCTAATGAAAACTGTGAAATCTTTATACAACCTTGCATACCAGGAATGGACTCCCCTCTGAATTCAGTCTCATGTTAAAATTATCATTTTCCCATTATTCAGAGGCAGAGGCAGAGGCAGCCATAGCAAATCAGCAATCAAAAGCACCTATCGTAACTATTAGATAAATAAAGGTCTCCAAGTGCCCCTATAATCTTAAAAATTCCTGTAATCTCATGAAATTAAATTCCTGTTACAAAAGCAAATGTAGAACTTCATGCAGATGACAACATCTGATCATGAGAATGTGAATTTTGTACTGAATGATCAAGACTTTTTCCCTGCTATCCTTATAAGTCCGACATTAGGTTAAGGCATGCATCATGTTTCATGAAGAAGCAGGATATATATTTTAATATTTTTAAGATACTTCCCATGAATATGGTAAGTCAGATGGCTCTATCCTATCACTTCAAGGATTCAGTGACATGTGCAACATTCACATCCTTTTGTGATCACGTTTTATTTTATATATATATATATATAATTCTTTATTGATACAGTGTTAGATCACAAAAATGGCTGTTCATTTTTGCCTGATAAGCCTGTGATTTATTGCTAAGAATCAAATATTTATTAATCATTTGAGCTCAGGATATGAAATAATTTTTCAAGTTGTCCAGCTGAGCCCATCCAGTTAAATTTTCCCATCAGTTGTAAGAGATGGTGTAAAGTTGGCCCTGAACGTCAATCCGTCTTCAGGAACAGTTGTAATTTCAGTCTCAACCTCTGCATCAATGCTTAGACAGTGAGTTATGAATTTTCAGTCTCCTAGCAGAACAAGTCCTTCACAAGTTCACTTCTGATATGAGAAGTAAGAGCAAACAGAGTTTTCTTAGTTTGATAAAATGTCTGTAATTAAAAAATAAAATAAAATAAAAAACCCAGAATATTTCTTCCTGAGATGTACCTCTTATATCGTGGAGAATTGCTAGGATATCAAGCATGTCTAATTTTTAACTGTATTTTCCCTTCATTTTAAAGATTTCCTTACTGGAAATGAATTTATTTCTGTAGAAATCTTGCAAGCAAACTCATTCCCTTTATAATTCCCAAGAGACAAATGCAAAACCCATTATCGACCTGGTTTCTGAAGTGATAGTTTTAATGTTAAGAAATTACATTATACCTAATACCTAAGATTGCTTTAAATGATGGAAAATAAACACTTAGATAAATTACTTTAAACTGATAAATTAAGAAAATAAGGATTTTCCTGAAGTATCAGGTTTGCATTATGCTGCTACAAAGGCACATTCTAGTGACAAGCCCTTGATAAAGAAACAAAGAATCATTTCTGTAAAATTTTTGGAGAAGTTCTAGGCATGCTGTCACAGGAACCCAAAATTTCTTAACTAAGTCAAAGTATCTAACTACATTAAATATCTCTTTACTGAGGCTTGGAATTCCTAAGAATTTCAAGCGTATTTTGCACCAGTATATTAGCAGAATGAAGATTTTAATAAAAAAATGTGTTTTGCTTTGCAAAATACGTGATAGAATATTAGAGAAAAAATTTCTTTTCAACATCAAGTTACTTATTTTCAAAATATTTTTCAGTTATTTTTTTAAACAATAATCATCTGTCTGGTTCACATACACCAAAACCCCACAATACAATGTTTAAATTTATGCTATGAAAATTAGATAACTATTTATATTCAAATTAGAGTGGGTTAGGGATAAATCCTGCTTTCTGGGTTTTTTTTCTTTTGCATCTATATCTTTAGATTCCAAAAATGATTATCAACTAACAATGTTCTTTTTTTTTTTTTCTGCTGTAGATTACTGATCAATTTTTTATAAAACCATTGACAAGGTAGCAATCTTTGAAACGATGGTTATCTATCCAAGATAGTTCTGATTCCACTACTGATCTAATTTTATATTTATTGAGGAGAACGATGAAGCTAGGCAAGGCTAGACTAGCCTAGGCTAGAATAGAATAGAATAGAATAGATAGAATAGAATAGAATAGAATAGAATAGAATAGAATAGAACAAATTTCTGTTAGAAGGAACCGACAACAGTAATCTAGTCCAACTGCCTGACCAATTGAAGGCTGCCCATAAATTAAGGCATGTCGATAAGGATATTGTCCGAATGACTCTTAAACATTGACAGGCTTGTGGCATTGATCACCTCTCCAGGAAACCTGTTCCAGTGTTTGATGACCTTCTTGCTAAAGAAATGCTTCCCAATGTCCAATCAAGCTTTTTTGCAAGACTTTTGTAATTTCAAGAAACACAAACTGTGGGCCCACTTTGATCTGATTTTCAGTCTTTAAAAATAATAATAATGCTAAATTTTATCTATAATGACATTTTATTATTCTGGGTTTGCTATAATTTTCTGCTGCTTTGTTTGGCCTAGCCCTTATCAACTTCAAAATGACTACAATTATCCACATCAGCTAAAGATTTTTTCTGAGAATAAATGTTCCATATGAATTTTTAGCATCAGTAAGCAAAAAGAGTTATCAATGACTGTACCATCATCACAGTTGAAATGCAGTTGTTATTAAGTACTATGTTATTCTTTCAGAAAAGAGAACAGTGTATTTCCTGATGCCTAAAGGAGCTGAGGAAAAAAACCAGAGCAATTTAATTAGAGGTGAGATAAGAAAAGGATTTAATCGTGCCTCCAAGGCACATAGGTTACAAAACGCGCGCCCCTCTGCCTCAGGTGCTTACAATTTATAATGCTGTTTGTCCAATCCCAGGTTTTACCACCCTCTGGCTTTTACCCAGTTCCACCCCCAATCCACCCCTTGGCAATTGGGTCTGGGGTCGTTTTCTTCATCATCTTCATCTTCCTTGGAGCACAGAGGGCATACGTTCACCCAGTTCTTGACTGTATTCTTGCGGTTTAGGCCAGAGTACAAGTGTTCTTAAGGATAATAGGCCTATCTTAAAGAGAAGTCTAAATACTCTAATGGGATTCAGGGGTAATTGATATGGGGAGCATGGAATGGGAGAAAAGGGTTGGGATATGTGTGTAGTTACTATGCTAAGGGTAAGGGTAAAGGAATAAATGCTGCTACTTCTAAAATCTACTTCTGCTATATAACTACTTATAAAACTTATAAAAATTAGAAAAAACAAAAAAAAAAGAGGACCTTAAGGCATCATCCCAATAGTCCCTGGCCCGTGTGAGCCAATTTCTCCAGTAACAGAGATCTATTTGGACTCGATGATCCTTGTGGGTCCCTTCCAGTCTGGAATATTCTGTAATTCTGTGATTCTGGTGGTCAGTGTTTATAGCAGCTTAGACACAACGCAAGAGCACTCCATGTTGTAAAGGAACTTTGTAGCTGAGTCTGACAGGGGTAGACCTCACCGGGGGAGCAGACAGGAGGAATTTTTTCTCTCCGTCTACCATCTACAATTACACTCAAGACAGTTTTCTCCTTTACCCTCTCATCAGTAGTGGATTCTAGTTCTGAAAGCAAGTTGAATTGTCCTAGACAAACCCATAAAGCCTCTCTTCTAAGTCTGAGGTGTGACTTGAGGCATCTTTCTACACCACATTCTTGGCATCTTCTTCTGTCTGCGTGGCTGCACATTCATACATAGAAAACTGCACTTTCCCTCTGCCTGTCCACAGAGTAAGAGCTTGGCAATACTTTAGCATACGTGCGCGTACTTCCTCCCAAGCCCATCTCTTGTAAAGTCTAATTGACACAGGCACTGTCACACTGTTATTACACTGTATTAGTGGCCAAATAAGAGTTTCTTCAGCTTCCTGTAATGACTGTAGCCTTCTGAGCATGTAGGCAGAAGTAAATGCTCACAAATCTCTCTAGAGGTAAGTTTTTGATAACCTGCATGAAGACAAATTGGAAGTTTTGGCACCGGGAGTCAATAATTATGACTGGTGTTCATATGAGGATCTGACACGCTGTGTCCACTTCTCATGAGCCTGCACTGCAATTTCAGGGCTTTATAATGGTTTGTAAACCTGTAAAGGGGACGAGTTTCCATTCTCATCTGTTTTATGGTTTGGGTTTTTATCTGGTTAATGGTTTGTCTGATTCAAAAGAATTATGTTTTATGGCATTTGTGCTTTTTTGGATTTGAGAGATTTGCCAAATAATTGTCTTTTCCAGAGTCTGTGGGATTTCTTTTCCTTTATAGATATCCTTCAATACAGTTAAATATTTCATTGTGTAGGTTGGTATGCCAGGTAAGTCTCGTTTATTTTCCTGAACAGTTATGGAGATACGCAAAATTTAATAGTGTGCTTTCCTCTTTGTAGCTACATCAATAATCACTTTTATAGACACCTTGATAGCATTATACCACCTTACATACTTACAAAAGAGAAATCTAGATAGTATCAAATACTATTTACAGCTAACACGCTTGCAGTGTATGCAAGATATTGCTCTGTAGAGAAAAATCTTCACTCTTTTTCGAAGTTTCTGATGTGTGCAGAAAAAAAAAAAAGATATAAAAATAGAGGACTTTAGTGTAATGGGATATTCTTGTGGTAATGCTTTTCAGTTACCTAGGCTGCTTGTAAGTTGGCACATTTCAGACTGTGTCTGGTCCTGGGTGTACAGGAGAAGTAAAAAGCTGTGAAAACAAAAAAAACCCAAAAGGCTGTTGTTGTTGACCAGGCTCTTAGCAGGGGGTTGGAATAGATGGTCTCCAGAGATACCTCCCATCCCCAGTGATTCTGTGCCATTAATTCTGAAGATCTTAAGATCAGGGTATTTCTATATGCAGATTATTTTTCTCAATAAATATTTCTTTTTCTGTAGAAGAAACTGTGATTCTGTATTTCATGACAGTTGAAAATTAATTTCCCTATTTAAAGTTCATTTTTTATTATGTTTTCCAGAGAAAACTTGAGTTCTAGGGCTTTAATTTAAGAAAAGGAGGAGAAAACATAATACCTGAGAAATTTAGCATATGTGGCATTTGCCACTGCTGCAATAATCCAGATCTAACTCTCCCTTGGAATTAGCACACCTTTAGCATGATCTCTGTTTGAATATAGAGTGACAGTGATTGTTGTGATTTACATCTGACAGCTGGAATTGTTCCCCAAGGAATTCAGTCTGGAGTCAGTGTCTCTAAAGGATTGATGATCACTAGAGCAATGGCATAATTAAATTTAAAGGGGAAAAAAGCCAGTGTTTTACTAGTGACCATTTAATCTGGAAAGAAAGCAGCACTGAAGCTCTTGCTCCCTCTTCATCATGTAATTACACTTTTGACAAAAAGTTGGTTCCAGTTGCCTTATAAGGCTCCAACAAAAATAGCACAGAGCCAGCCAAGGTTATTTCTGTCAGACTTTAAAAGTTCATTCAGCTCCATTGTGGGATTAACTATGTTTTTGTGAACAATAGGGAAGTCTTGAACTAGCTAAGGACTCAAATATCAATTTAATCCCTCATTAAAGCAGAGCCCTACCTTTTTCAGACAAGCATAGAATGTCAGACACCAATTGACTACATGTGATTGAACCAAGTATTTTTCTCATTAACTTTTTAATTTTGTACATCAACTAAATATCTATTGTGTGGAACAATTAGATTATCTAATCATGCTTATTTTTACATTTATGAGGTAACTTTGTCTTTGCTGAAATCAAACTGTGAAACAATAAAGGCAGATCCTAATCTAGCATTTCCATAATTCCTCTCCAGTCAGAGAAATATTATAGATATAAACCAGACAATGATCTGCTGAAACATAAGGAGAGGGGAATAAAACAAGGAGCTCTCAGTTTTGTCTTTGCCGATTTTGTTTTTAAAACACTAATGCACTATACTCCCCCACACAGAGAGATTGCTTATTAAAATTATGCACAACAATTGAATGATGTATAACTATAAAAGCAAGTAGGGTTATTTAGCACAGACCTCTGACTTTCTATTCCTCTAAACTCACATTTTACGAACTCACATGAATTTACATGAAATGAATGCTTCCATATATTTTTCAAAGTATCTATTGCATTTTGCTATTTTTAGAGGAAGAAAACACTAAAAGTAGGGTATTAAACACACCACCAAATAAAATACACTGTGGGCAAATTTTATGTAAAAAGCCATGATAAACAATAGTTGACCATCAATAGTAGACTGAAATATTTAGCTGTAACCATGAGTATGTTGGTAGTGAGTATGGTTGTGACTCTTTTCAACAAAAATTAGTTAAGAAAAGAGTCAGGTGATGGACTAGATTCCACCATGACACAAATGTGCACCTGTTTCTTTAGTGTTATATTGTTCTTGAAGAACCTGCCTGGGCAGGTTCTTGTCCCATCTCCCTTGTGTAAGGGAAGGGGCAAAGGAATAGTAGAAAGCATACCTGAGTCTTTGGATTTAATAACAAAAAACATGCAATTTGGGAACAAGCTTCTTGCTTCATTAACTCTGATAGCTCCAGTAACAGATATTTACAGGTGATCTGGGGAAGCAAAAGGAAAAATAAATAACAAAAGAAAAAAACAATGATATGCAAGGAAGAACACTGTTTTATAAACCATTGATCTCATGCTGAAAAATCCAAATCTAAAAGTTCAGAAACCACCTGAAAGAGCTGGGTTTAGAGTAAATAAAAAAAAAAAAAAAGTCATTCAAAATGGGATGTATCTCATCTGGCTGCATCTGTCTAAAATTTAGACAAACTTAATTTCTGATCCAGTCTATTATACACTGAGAGATAAACCACTTCAGAGTCACTAACATACAAAATTATAGACATGGTTTAAGATAGAATGATTTTCTTCTAAATGCATTCACCTCTCATAGATGCCTTTAAGAGAATCATAAACGTCAGGCTTACACTGGACAGCCAACATTTCCATTCAGAGAGGGATTTTTTGCTCCACACCCGGGAGGATCCCCAGAGAATTAAGCAGGTTATCAGAGTGTGGTAATAATTTATACAGTGGAATGATGTCAAAACTGAGAATTGCTCTTACCAGGTAAATCTAAGTACACACAGAGAAACTAATATAAAGGAAATTAATTTTCCTAGTAGCAATATCAAACCTCACAAACTCTCTGAGTATATCGATTGTTCCAATCATGTGAGTCATCAAGTCTCAACATTTTTTTAGCCTATAAACAGACATAGCAAGTATTATTATAGCAGTTTCTGGTGAGGCTGTAATTACTGATAAGTGTTTGAAACAGAAACTTTTTCCTTAGAAAATTTAGAAAGAATTTAATTTTATTTAAATTGTCTTAGAAACATCCAATGGCAATTACTTCTAATTGAATTAGGGCAAAAGAAAAAATTTAATCTGCTTGATCATGCACTTACTTAAAATTTAGACTTTTATCATCTTTGTTTTCCAAAAAATAGCAATTTGAATTGTTCAGAAATGAAAATACCCACTTATATTTGAACTATGTAATTTTTATAACTTCCACAAAAGTATCATTCAGTAATTTACAGACAAAGAATCATTAAAGCTCTTTGAAACACTCAAATTTCTGCAGTGTTGGCTAAACAGCTAGCAGTCAGTTGATTTTGCATAATTAAATCCAATATGTGAGGGGTAGGTGCAGCTTTTACTTGCTGTGGGGGTGATAGAGGAGGTTTTCTTCAAAAAGGCAGTTGATCCAAAATCAAATGTTTCAAGGTCAGTTGAAAACACTGAAAAAAATCCTTACAGATAACATAGAGCTTCCAGTGGTAATGAACTGGATTGAATAGATATGAAATGGAACAGGCACTTTTCTATGCATACCATAGGCAGTTTAGTGCAGGTAATTGCTCAAATTGAAGGGCTCGATGTGTTCTTTCTTTTATGTATCAAGTATTCTTATTTGATCTTTATATTTTCATTCTGAATTCCCAACATTAATGGGAGAAAAATAACAGTGTTTTTTGTATTGGACACGATTTCAAAACTTGGCACCAAGATGCCCACATGAAAACACAGGGATATCTCAAAAGCTGTGAGTAACAGCATGAGGTTGTGTAATGAAAGGTGTTCACATCATTGCTGATTGTCATGAAAGACTTTTCTCCTCCAGTTAGAAGTCCTGCAAGTGGGGAGACTCTCTCCTGAAAGCTGGTGTATAAAGGGCTTGTAGCCACCAGGGCCGTGATAAACCCCTCCCGCCCACAGGACTTAGCCCTGCCCCGTGCACCTGTGCAGTGCTTAAATCTCCAGTCAGGGTCAACCAGGAGTAGATGAAGGAGGAACAGAAAATACTGACTGAAAGAACAGGAATCCTGTGAGCTGAGTTGCAGTATATTGGTGGATGTTAAAATAGGGGTGAAACATGCTCCCTTCTGAACTAAAAAGGGGAATTAAAGGGAAAGGGGCTGGAAAACCAAAACACATCACCATGAAACAAGGGAGATAATTTTGCTTTTGTGGTTATATATAAAACATTTGAAGGCATTTTAATTTCTCAAAAGGGAAATAAAAGAATATCTGTTATTAAATTTATATGAGAACCTAACAAGCTAGCAGAACACCCCCCAGTGTTTTACGTGAGATGTTCTTATTATCCATGGATCACTGACATGATAGAGCATAATGACATCTGAAAGAGTACTTGGAGACCACTATTTTGTGTCAATGAGCAGTTAAGAAGCCCTTAGCTTTTTGGAGCCTCAGTTTATTGTGTCAGTCTGTGGAGAAACAGACACTAAAGGCAGCAATATCTCCACATGATGAAGCCAACTGGCATCCTAACAGCATGCCTGCTCATATTGTACTTGGAAGGGCTTTTTACTCATGACTAGCTCTGTGTGAAATAATCCTATTTTTCATTATATTGCCGTGTGTCCGTCTCTTGGAATATTAATATATGAGTTTGAATTCAATCAGCTCTTCATGTAGAACCAGTAAGTTTTAATTAAAAAAAAAAATCACATATTTCACAAAAATAGACATAACTACAGTGTAAGCACATAATTGTTAAGTACTGCTTTTTTAAGCTTCAAAATTACTGTGAATAATCCAGCATTTTAAAGGGCCATGTTCAGTAAAATTAGGTTCACTTACTATCCCTAATTGGTAAGAGGTGCTAGCCTCACTTGCCAGTTTGTTAGATTTACAAGAAACCACCTTCAGGTTTTGCTGATGTTGCCACTCATAATGTTAAAAACTCTTTGAAATTACCTGCAAAGTCTTTTCACTGCCATCTAGTCCTTTCCTGGAAATTGTCCTTTACCATAAGGCCAGAAAATTTGCCTTTGATCAGGCCAGGGATGTGATATTATCAAGTAGACAATGCATTTATTATATTTTCATTTTTTTCCCTTGCCCAATTGTTGTTCTGCTTGATTTTCTAAGATTTTAAGCACTATGAGGAAGAAAATTGCCCTCAGTTTGTACAATGTCTAGTGCTGTGAGATATATTGCTTCCTGACTGTGGTTGTTAAGTAATATCGCAGTATATCATGACACTAATAATGTCTGTCTCACTGAAAGGGCTGCTGATTCCAACATCTGTGTTGCCCTGTCATTGTGAAATCCTGCCTTCAGAATCCTGGCCCGGGATGTCAGATGTGCCTTCAGCGTTCATTCCCTCCCGGCCAGTAAAACAGTCCTGGTGCACTGTTTATTTTCATACATGTTCTTTCAGAGCCTTAAATAACAAAAGGTAGCATCTAAAATCATTGTTATTCCCTACAGGTCCTGATTCAAAGCCTTTGGGAGTAAATTTTTTCCATTGATTTAGGTGGTCTGAGATAAACCGCAGTATTTGGGGATTTTAGAGCTATTATGCCTGCAGGATATATCTGTGGAAATCATTCTCATTCTTATTATTAGTGACTTGTTTCATGGCAGTACATTGCATACAACTGCCTTGTACACATAACTTTAATTTATGTGATAATCATTCTGAAGTAAGTTAAAGGGCAATTATCAAACATTTAAGTAATGTAAGCAATATGCTTCCTATGGTTAAAAAAAGATCCAGGGACTAAAATATTTCAAAATGATTAACAGAATCAGTCAGAACACAGAACATCTTGTAAAAATAGATGAAAAAAATCAGATCCATCATAAACAGGAGAGGTTCTTTTGTGGGATAAATGATTTCTGACAAGAAAATAGATATCAACTATTTCTATTTAACCAATGAAACTTTGATTCTGCCTGCATTACTTATGTTTGTCCTCTTTTATTATTGGGACATGGTATCAGGGCTCATGGCATAAAAAAGAGAAGCACAATTCTCCCAGTTCCAGGCCAGACTGGAAAAGTCCTTATTATTTGATTTCTTTAATTTCCCAGTGAACTTTATCACCTGATTTCCATCTAAATAATTCCATATTTCAGTAATGTTTCATATATAGCTGAAAAAAAAAGTACATGTAAGTTTGTTCAGTTTTCATGTCCCACTTCCTTGCAGATTTTTCTTCTTTGACAGTAACATAATTTAAACACGTGAGAGATACAGATGCAAAGAGATGGAGTCCTTTAAAAACAGTATTTTCTCACAATTTTAGTTTACAAAATGCAATAATATTTCATCACTTCAATTTCACTGATAGCAAAAAATGGGCCACGATACCACTATACATGAGATGAAATTCAGTCTTTTGAATAAGGAGAGATTTTGGAGCTCTTGTAGAGAAGGCAGGGATCCTTTTCCTCTTTCTCTTAACACTTCATGTTTTTTCTCAGGCAATCTCACTAAAATCTTTTCCCTTGATGGATCATGAGTTGGAGATTTCAACGTGTAATGGAACTGTACAGTGAAATTTTGCTTTATGTTGTAATGCATGACTTCTGCCTTCATCAGTTATCTTCTGAATGACACCTCCTGGAGAAAGATTCGGCTGTGCACAAAGAGCAAAGCCACAGGCTGAAGTGCAGCTCCAAGACTTGTTACAGAGGATGACAAAAACAAGAGAAGCAGCACCGGTTTCATGATAATGTGACATTATTGTCTCCTAATTTTTTGTGTAATAACATTGACACTCATAGATGAAACTTCTGCTAGGATATTGGCATACTTCCAGTTATAGTGTGGATGATGATGCTGACAGTGCCAAAGGATGAGTAGTTTCTCAAAAGGTCCTGTAGTACAGTATTTCCTACTGCCCTAAGTCATTCAATGTCATTATTAACTACCTATTTATGGTAGGAAGAATCACAACCATGTGAACAGCAATGTTACAAATGCTAGTAGAAAAACTAAAAGAACCCTAGAAGCATCAATTTAAAAAGTTTGTTGGAGCCTAACTTGTGACTTTTAAGACTTAACTGTTGAGTTTCAATCAAACTTACCTAAACAAACACTTCTTTAAAATACCTTGTGACTCCATCTTAACACACATTCAAGGTGTTCAGCACTACCTCCCCCATGTGTATATACTGTCCAAATGACAATGAGCAACAGATATGTCATGAAAACCAAGAGTCATTATTTACATCAGGGCAAGCAGCTGTGCCATTCTAAGCATTGGCCTATTAGGCTGAAAGAGCTGTAAGGTACTGCTTGTTGCTTCTAGTATCCATTTGCCAGTAGGCTTTAATCAGTATGATCCTTTGGGAATGCTCACTAATCACTGAAGAGACAAGTATCTTCTAGTCTGGAAAAACATACCATGCATTCCTCAATTAACAGAATGTGAATCACCACGTATTCTGACACTTTCTTTTTCATTACTGCTACTACTGCAGTTTCCCTTTATTTTGTTTAACCTTGGGTACAAGGCTACCAGGGTAGGAAAGTGATGATGTTTTCCTTCTACATTTGGCTGTTCGGTGAACAAAGGTACTGGACAGGCATAGCAAAAATTGCACTTGAAGAGAGAGGGCAATTACAACAGTTTGCATTCACATGTTTTAAGCTTCTGGGTACCATCAGAAAGATATCAGCTACTGAAAAGTTCAGTTGATTTTTGCTTTGGGCAACAGCTCATAATTATTTTTGGAGCCTGCAGGCTTTAAACTTGGCCAACCCAGCTGAATTTCTTTCAGACATCCTTTAGTGAGGAATACATGACCACTGTATTACAAACCAGAGCATTAGCATATGCTGTTTACAGTTATCACTTACGTCTGCAGAACCCAGGAGACTAAGAATTTCCTTTGTGCACACTCTTAGAAGTGCTAAGGTCTTTAGAATTTTGCTATTAAGTGAGAGAAAAAATGGAATCCTTCTCTGGCTCTGTTTATGCATTATTAATCTCTTTATTTTCTAAAGTAACTGGATCAGAGATGCTACTGTATCCCATGCAGCCTTGTAGTGTTATTTGCAAGACAGTGCACCAGGTATTCTTTATGTTTGTGCTTATGAGACGGTAGTTTTACTTTTTACACTGACCCAGACAATTTCTGAATGTATCTATCTGTAGTTCCTTCAGAATTTGTCCTTGAACCACCAATGATTAGTATCAGGAGATTGTTTTTCTCACTGGAGGCACCTAATCTTTCAGTTCTCTGTTCCCTGCTTTCTGAGACTGCCTAATTTATTTGTTGTATAAGCTTCACGAAGTATTGCAACTCTGGCACCTTTGAAATTGCAGTATCTACTGCACATTCTGGGGTCAATTCTGCTTCCATCAAAGACCACTTTTGGATTGAATTATTTTGCATAACACTTACTAACCATTCTCTTAATGCATCATTTAAACTCCCTCCAAACTGGTAATGCTCATTTAATTGCTTTAATCCAGTCACATATCAGCAAATGTTTCATTTTCTTGATTCTATCTATAAAAGTAGAAATGCTTTGCAATCATAAGTAGCTTTGGGGATAGGTAATTTTGCAGAATTTCCATAGTCTCAGCAAAAGTTTTGTCTTTTGCTTTAATAGCATCTATAATGTTGTGCTACAGGATATAGTTTTGGTGACCATTACACTCAACAAAACAGCCATCTTTTACATAATATTGAGATCATGAAATAGCGTTCAAGTCTTCCAGTATAGGTAGCAGAATCCTTCATCAAACTATCTGGTAAACTATCTTGTTTGATATAACTCTACACTTACTTCTCTACTAAGTTATTCTTAGCACAAGTTTTGCAGACATCTAACTTAGCAATGCCCGTCTGGAAAAACACTCTGTATTCTGCAACATGATTCCGTTCTTGTTGCTGACGGGGCCTTGACTTCCAGGATATTAAAAACGAAAGAAATAAAAATTAGGATCTAGAAAGGTGTTTTGTTGCTGTTCTGACAGGCTTCTAATAGCTGGTCCATGATGTAGTACCTCACGTCCAACCGCTCTAGGCACAGCCCAATCTTTAGTTACTTGTCCAGATCCAGTGTTAACTGCACAACACAAAGTCAGTGGTGATCATTTACATTGAAGTACTGGGAAAACTTCAGTCTGAGGGTCTGGAATACTCAACTTACAGTTTGTAATCAAAGCCTGGCTGAAAATACACTTACAGTACATTTGCTACAAACATAATCACTTAACTACTTAACATGGTTTTTAGACGGCACTCAGGGCAGGATTCAGCATCTCACTGAATAAGGCAACTACCATTAGTCAAGTGTATGAGCTAGGTGTCAGAGCTCCCCTTACAACTGAAGAGTATGCCCAGCAGCATAGTCTAGAAAATGATCCAGATGATCAGTGATAGACATGACTCAGCTTGTTCTTCTTGCTTACATACAGGTGTTGATCGACATATGAAATTCTTTGTTCCACCCAAGTCCCTTAGGATGAACACCTATGACTCACATCCTCTAGGGTATTTAAAGGAACTGCTAGAGAGCCCTTGGGATAAAGAACTTTAGGTGGCCTCAAATCTGTGTGGTTAGGCAATTAATCTGAATCCTGGCTATCTACATTAAAGTGCTGTAAATCATTGAATCATAGAATCGACAGGTTGGAAAAGACTTCTAAGATCATCAAGTCCAACCCTTAATCCAACACTACTGTGGTTACTAGACCATGGCACTAAGTGCAACATCCAGTCTCATCTTAAAAACCTTCAGGGGTGGAGAATCCACCACTTCCCTTGGCAGCCCATTCCAATGTCTGATTACTCTGTAAAAAATTTCTTCCTAATATCCAACCTAAACCTCCCCTGGCAGAGCTTAAGACTGTACCCTCTTGTCCTACTGCTGGTTGCCTGGGAGAAGAGACCAACCCCCACCTGCCTACAACCTCCTCTCAGGGGGAGAGTGATGAGGTCTCCCTTGAGCCTCCTCTTCTCCAGGTTGAACAGCCCCAGCTCCCTCAGCCCTTCCTCACAGGACTTGTTCTCAAGTCCCTTCACCAGCCTCGTTGCTCTTCCCTGGACCTGCTCCAGCACCTCAATGTCCTTCCTGAGCTGGGGGGCCCAGAACTGGACACAGTACTCAAGGTGTGACCTCACCAGCACTGAAAATCACTTCCTTGGACCTGTTGGCCACACTGTTCCTGATCCAGGCCAGGATGCCATTGGCCTTCTTGGCCACCTGGGCACACTGCTGGCTCCTGTTCAGCTTCCTGTCAATCCAAACTCCCAGGTCCCTTTCTGCCTGGCTGCTCTCCAGCCGCTCTGTGCCCAGCCTGTAACACTGCAGGGGGTTGTTGTAGCCAAAGAGCAGGACCTGGCACTTGGCCTTGGCGCTTGACTTTCTGCATTCCACCAACTCTATTAAACAAATCTCCAGTGACTGTAGCGAGACCTTCAATACACTTATCTTTAGAAACTTACAGTTTGGTGTCTTTACCTCTGAGCTGAATCCATTTGTAGCCGTGTATTCTCATGCAGTAACTTAGCTATTTATGCCCTTAGCTTTTTTATGCCCCATCTTAAAAATTAGGATAATGCCTCTTTACTTCGGAGGACCATTGTGAAAATGAAGAACGATCAAGTGCTATGGGGAAGCACATTGTATCAGGGTACAAGAAGGAAATTAATAATTGCTCCTCAGCATAGGTTCTAATAAGTAGGAGGAATGACACAATGCAGCAAGTAATAAAACATTTTTCTTCATATGAGTTAAATAAGACAGGGACAGCATCAAAAAAGAAGTATATGATCAGATAGTTAATGATTTGGTCACAGTTCATGAATACCAGAGACAGCCTCTGCAGGCAATCTTCACTGTGGCACTGTAATTCTGAGTCTTGCTTTTTCATCCTTAGTAACATTTTAAATGTAATTTTTTACATATTTTATGTGGAGAACATTTATAGCTACATAAAACTTCTGTTACTTTTCTGTTTCCCTCTCACAAAAACTTATGCCAGTAGGTTTCATAACATTTTTATTTCTTAATCTACCACAACGATCAACAAACTGAAAATTTAGTTTATATCTGCTTTTTTGACAGTATTCTTTTGGTCTGAAAAATATGTCAGCTTCCTCATCTCCTATTGCTACCTGACATGAACATAAAAAATTAAGCTGAAAGGCCAATTCAGACATTACTAGCTGTTTTTCTCTTTCTACCTTAAACTTACCATAAAACTATTGATAGTAGCAGAAGCCATATCCTATAGGATTTAGAAATTTTAAAATATAAACCGCATTATTTTTTAATAGGAAATATAATGATAATTGTCTTGGATTTTTGAGATAATTTTTTTTTTTATTAATTAAGGAAAGAATTGCCATACGAATATTGTAATTTATTTGAAGATAAATCAGAAAGTATTTAGAAGCATACATAAAAGCAGTGATTGCCCACTTGGATAAATTTGTGTATGAGGAGAAATGGAAGCAATTCAAGAATAAAAGGCAAAATTACATCAAAAAAATTTTGTACTTTTTTTTTCCCTAGCTTCAATAAAATGAGGAAGAAAAGTTAAAGACAGAGAAAAAAGTAAAAATGCTTACATGGACCCTGCTGAAATGCAGATCAGACATGAAAGTAACTCATATTTCATCGGGGATTAAGAATCATCTGAAAGGTTTTTGAAGAGGCTTACAGAATATTCAAGTTGAAATGACTCAGACTTGGAGGTGGGTCTTGATGGCATCCAGATCTGGGAATGCAATTGCCTTGCCTGAGGTTCCTCTGGCAGTTCATAGTGTTTAAGGAAGTTTGCCATCTAATCTACATAAGACCATTTGTGACTGACGATTTTGCTCTTTGTTATCAGTTACCTTTGTCCTGAATTAAAACTCACATGTATTTCTGAAGAATATGCAATGCAATATTATACCAGATGCATTTTAGAAGTCTTTATAGGTTGACATGTACAATTGCTTTTTTCTCCTGACCGTTTAGAGACTTAACAAATTCTTATTCTGTTTTCCTAAATCTCTTCTGTTGTTTGTTTCAAGACATGTTTGTTAACACGTCTACTGCCTTCTGAGTAGCATAAAGGAGCTAACAAAACTGAAAATCAGATAAAATATCCCCAGCAAGTGAGCAACAAATTAAGCACCATATAACGCTTCAAACTGTACATAATACTAAAAGGAAAAAAAATACGAAGAAATATATTTTCTTTCAAAAATTTAATTAAACAGTTATTTCAATCTGTGTGTAATTTACATCATAAATATATTTTGTGCATTTGAACATGATATTTTCTGAGGTATTTCTGCCACGAAATTTAACTGAAAGTCAATAGACCCAAGAAAGTCCCAAAACCACTGTTGTTTCTTCAATACCTAAAAAACTTCGAGGGGATAAAGTAGTGTTTATGCAGGATATGCAGTTCTTGTTACCAGAAATGAAGCTCTTGTCTAAATGTCCATTAACCAACCAGAATCTTCAATCAAACTTCCAACCCATTTGCACATGTATAGATGGGATTTAAGTTACAATATCTCTCTGGATTTACACTGAAAGAAACTTTCTAGGGTAGGGAAATTTCACTGTTGTCATGACTGGTTTATTTCCTTTACCCCTTACAGCCTCTCTTTACTACTGTCTATTCATGAGTATTCATAAATGATATTTTCCTACAGAGGTCTGTAAGAATGTAATTTTAGTTTATGGAGAATAACAAATGAAGCAAATATGGATTAAAATGACAATAATAAATAATCATAAGGACAGAAAACCTTTCATTTTGAAAATAAATATTGGAAGTTATATTTCTCAACATTAGCTACTGTCATCATGAGCTAAGGAAAAAACCTGGAATTGAGTCTTCTAAAATCTGAAGACTTAAAACCCAGTCTAATCCAAATTTTGTCAGCCCCATCTGTACATTATATAAAGCTACACAGAACTAATGATATTGAATTGACTAATGCTAGGTATTATTTATACCAGATTGCTTCAGCCTCAATCTACAGAACTTTTGGCAGAAATATTGCCCACATTTTTTCTTGATCCATTATTTACATATACAGAGTATCATGTGATATCACATGAAAGGACCCAGGAAACACTGAAATTTAAAGTGGCAGAGGAGGGCTTTATATACTGGAAAGCGTGAACAAGCTCCACCTGCAGGGGTTTTCTGTAATCAGAATCCAAAAACTAGAGACCAGTCTTGCTCTGAGATTCACAGATTGTGCCAGATTTTACATGAAATATGACCACATCTTATGGTGATGAGGAGGTGACAGAGTCAAGCACAGAGACAAGCCCAAGAAACTCAGCTGAATGCTTTGAGGAAGGCAGGCTGGCTGCTGTAAGGTATTAAAGTGTTCCATAACAACTACTGCAGTTGCAACACAATGATGACAGAAGGTTGTGTTTATTTTTATAAGGTGCATTGATGAACACTGGGGGGGAACTAATAATAGCAATAATAATAATTGTGAGTCCTCCTCTGGGCTGTTTAGGTTCTTCCTGCAGTCACAGAGCCCTTACCTTGAGTGCAGTGAGAGAATTGGACTTTTGATTATCAAAAGAATTGTTTTGTTCCTTATGTTCAGGGACTTTCCTATAAAAGAAGGTCATCAGAGCCGGATTCAGTCAAGACTGTAGGCTCTGCATTACCCAATTATCAAGAGCTGGGTCTTGAAGTGATAGTCTGAATATGCCTGCACAGATAGCTTTTTTATGCAAAACAAAGAGGTGAAGTCTGGATGCTCAATGTGACTGAACAGCCCAGCAGAAACCAGTCTGGACCTAGGGCAAGCAGGAGTCTTAAGAACCACTTCTCAGTTTCCATAGGTGCATGGAGCAGACATTCTCTTCCCTAGGGTATATGACCTCTGAGATGAAGCAGCTGAGGCTTTCCTCCTGATAAGCAAGCCTGCCTCTAATCATTTCCCTTTAGGACAAAGAGGTGCCCTTCTGTTGTCGATGATAACCACATGGTCAGAGTATTTCAGACCCTGTTCTGGCCACAGTCTGAGAGGGGAATTAGATACCCTACTTCCTTGAGGAGTGTTTGAAAAAATAATGTGTCACCTAACTCAGGCTGTTGGTTGCTCTCCAACTCTCTCAGTTATGTTCTTTTCCTACAATAGTGAATATGATTCAAAATTCAGTATGCAGAGAGAAAATGCAGAAGGAACCCAAATCTGTAGTACAGGGATTAGAACAGTCGACCGCAAGTGGGATTCCATATGTCCAGTATTGCTGTGATTTTTTTTCAATTGAGAATTTTTTAATTTTTTTTAAATTCTTGTAGTTGTTTTCAGAATGAAATTACTTTTAATACAGTGGACTTATCCTTTGAAGCACATACCTACATGCACACATATGCATGTCAGCAAATTGTCCTACATGAACACTAGCCCTGTACCTTGCAAGAAGTAGTTCTGGGTTCAAACAAATAAAACCATGAGCTCAGAAATACATTGTGCCTACATAAAAGCTGACCCAACTCTTGAATGTGATCCAGACTTCATAATACATTCCACTGACTACTCTTTAAACACTGTGGACACTTCCCTTCAGACTTTTTCTCCTTACAACTTGCTTGGCTTTTAATGTCTTTATTCTGAATTTAATCATGAAGCAAAGCAAAATGCCAGGATCGGTTCAGGCAATGATTTTCAGTTGTATTAGTCCACCCCCTCTGCTGTTCAATCTGGGCTGTTTCCAAATTTATCTGCAGAGAGAAGTGATGTTTGGGCTAAGCTTGGAATACTGAGGAAAAACTGGAAAAAAAAAAGTGCTTCAAATGTAGTGAGCACCAGAAAGAAGTTAGTGGTATAGATAACAAGCTCCACTCTGTTTCCATGGTGTGAGATGACAAAAAGAACAATTTCTTGCTTTTTTTTTAATATTTATATGTGTATTTATGTGTTTGTTTATTCATGCCACAGTGCTAAGCTGTCTAAATAAAATGCCATGAGAAATCTGCTAATTTGGGGGAAACAAAGTAGATGGTTTGCACCTACTTATATGAAAGAAGTGTAAGACAAAAGAGGGTCTTACTTTACAATATCAAAATTATCTTAAGAAATAGGGAATAAAAGACTGTGAGCTTCTGTAGTATAAAAAAGTAAGGCAGGAAGATCTGAATGTTACTCATCAGTCACAATTTTTTCTTAGGATTTGTCCCATTACGTATAGATTTTAAAACTTGACAAGGGAATAATTTATGTCTCAGAAAAAAGGACTTTCTTTGTGGAAAAACACTAGTCATTATGATAAATTACATGTAGTTTAAAATGGTCTTTGGGATAACCCTTAAAATTTTTTTAGGGTATTAATTTCCTTAAAAAATGCCATAAATTTCGCTGCAGCTGGACATCTTAGCTGACTTTACAACATCAAGGTCTATAATGTATTGCTATTGATATTGATCGAGTACCTTCGAGCTGCAAGACTGTGTATTAAAACTGTGGTCGTTTTGGTAGGTTTCAGACTGATCTTGCCCATCAAAATTAGCATGTTTTTTTGTTTGTTCTTTGGTTGATTCTTCCATCCAAGGTGAAGCTCATTGCATGTTTTGTTTTCTGTAGCGTAGACCAGCCACAACTGAGTGAAAGATTCCAAGTGACAGAACTGGAACAAGAAAAACTGGTGAACTCTTAATATCTACTAAAAGAGAACCTTGTTAGGAAATATCTCTGAAATAGTTTGTTCATTGTTGACATTATTAATCATAACAGTATTACTGAGGAATTGATGGATATGTGTTTCATTGTTTTCAGTTTTATTATTGCCAGCCAGTTTTGTATTCCTAATGTCATTTTAATCTGCTTTTTACTGGTGGTCGGATGACTAATAGGTACAACATTTTGAAAAACGTCCTCTGCTCATGCTGAGCTCAGCAGAATTTCAACACTCTTTACAGATTCTGAAAGTTAGGTCCATTCCCTTGGCAAAGTTAGGGGGACCAAATATTCTGAATAATTTTCTTAAAATGCTAAAACAATACAAATTTTTCATAGCAAATATAAACCCATAACTGTTTCACAGTATTTGCAAACTTAGCCTACTGACTCAGCTGTAGCAAGATCTGAAATAATTTCTATTTCCAATTAGCAGCTGTACAGTTGCCTTAAGGGACTGTTATATCTTTCCATTTGGTAAATATTAACATGCTAAAATGCTGGGGGTTTTGTGAGGTTTGAAGAGGACAAGCAGTAAAGGCAAATCATCATTAATCTCCTGGGTCATTTGCAGCTAAATTTGTATTTTCAGTAAACTTTGCTGGAGCATGGGAAATTATTTTGAAGCTTGCATTCAATAAGTAAATGGACTGTACACTAGATGAGAATTTATAAAAAAACCCAGATGCATTACCCATGAGAAAGCAATTGAAATGTTTGACTTTCAAATAATTTAGCTGTGAAGTTCCTCACTAAAAGAAAGAACTGAAGACTGGGATTTAGGGAAATTAGTTTCTTTATTTCTATATCTGGATTTATAGCCTGAGACACCTAAGTTTAAGGTGACTGAATTAAGAAAAGTAGCATTGGAAAAAAATGGCTTCCATGTCTCAGATATATAGCCTAAATATGAGTTAGTACCTATTACTCAAGGCTAGAATATGGTCTTGGATTAGAGCCAGTCCAGGCCATTTTACACCAGTGGTTTAAATTCTGAGAATGTAACATGAAAATTGCTGTGTTCTCAATAACATTTTCTATCTCGAAAAATTTGCAAAATTTTAGACAAAATATATTCTCAGACCTCCTCTGGCCCCAAAACAGTTGACTGTGTCTTACAATGTCTTACCGTCTCCTTGAAATTTATCTACTACAAAGATTTTAGCAGCAGAAGTATGGCTGGTGCACATGGATCTATGCTTCTATACTGTTATGCATATTTATGAGTTTAATAAATTATATCTAGTTATATCTTTTTCTTATTTTAAGAAGTATCCTCAGTTAAACAAAAAGACTCTCGTTTAGCTCAAGAAGCTGAACTAAATTAATCATAGTCTTACTTCATATTAGAAGTCATGATTTCATATTAGGATCTTTCTGTGGATCTCATAATCACATGATAAACAGTAGCATTTATTCTCAGTTATGTGACTGGTCAATAATGAGACACTGATATGACTGTAGTTTATTATGGGAATCAGAGGTTCTGTTCCTTTCACTAAAGTGTGGATTTATGAAACCTGTTGCGTTTATTGTCATTTTTGGTGTATCTAAAACCCTATTATAGAATTAATTGGATTATTCCTAACTGAGACAAATTTAAGTAATTTTTTTTTTACTCAAATTAAAAGTTTACTAGCATAAACTATTCCAGGCTTGTGTATCATACTTGTAAAGGAATCTTTCAGGGGCAAAAAACTTAACACCATGTATTTCTTCGTAGGTTAAAAAGCTACATGACCGAGTAACTCTGATGGCACCTCTTTCCTATGGCTTTCATTCTACATAGGCTTTGCTGGCAACTGAGAAATGTTATAGCTTAAAGACATGTACTTATTCTATTTCCTCTAACAAAGAAAACACTAACCATGTTTACTACAAATCATGAAGTTAAACCAAACTGCATAACAATTATACAGTCCTCTGCAAAGGGTATGGAAGTAGGGCTATTTAAAAGCTGGAAAAACATTGGCAATCAAAAGCTACACAAAAGTAATCTTATTTTTATTACATACAAGGAACATTTTCCCAGGAGTGCTGATGCCTACCAGAAAATAAATAAGAAAGTAGGATAAAAGAAAGAAGGAAAGATTACTTGAGTTAAAGTGCTCAGCCAGGTTTTTCTTACACATACCCGTGAGGAGCTGTGTTTCTTCTGTGCTCTGCTACAATTGACAGAGGGATGGCAACCAAAAGACTTTGTTACAACCTACACTGTTAGTGCCCAGGGAGCTGCAGGTTCTCCACTGCTGCTGCATCATTTCATATTCATGTTTCTAAGCCTGGCTATAACTCTGAAAACCAACACCCTTCTTAAAGAAGCTGGTGTTGGTACTTCAATCATTAGTCCTGAAGTAAGATCAGTGAGACCAAAAGAAAGAAAATAAATAAATAAAAAGGATCCTTGTTTAAAATAATAACAGTGATCCTCAAACCCACAAGAACATAAATGAAATGGACACAGGTAGGTTTGGTATTGAAAGGTTTTTTTGGTATTGAAAGGATTAAAAGTCTGTCTGTAAGTAAGCCACAGAAATGGAACTTCCCATGAACTTTTAAGTTACTGATCTGACTTTGGAAGAAGTCAGGAAGCTCTTAGAAAGGAAGAAAGTCACTATGATCAAGGTAAAGCAAGACCTGCATTCAGTTTGCTAAACAAGACAAGAAACTATTACCATGTGAAATATCTCTCTGCTGACCAGGGTTGTAGATAAGCTGATAAATAACCTTGGCTACAAGGCTGTTTCCCTGCTCTGGTGTAGAGTGTTCCTGGGGCTAACATCAAGTGTTGGGGGTGTAGGAGGTTGTAGAATATTTTCAGCTTCTAGGGCTGGAAAAGGGCTGTTCAGGCACCGCAGTGTGGCTATTTTCTCCCTCACAGATGCTGGCCATGCAGCCTGCTAACAGGAACTGCTGCCTCAAGCCATGAATTGCTTGGACGATTGCACAGGGTGGCTTATCCCTAACACGTCCCCATGCTGCCTCACTCCATGAAGATGAAAGTCCTGCCTGCCCTTCTCTGCTTTGGCCATCACCTTATTCCAGACACAGATCAGGAACTGCAGAGCAGATGGATTTATCTCTAAAGGTTATTCATCTCTCAGGGAACAGGCAGACAGCATGAGTCCTTCAGGGAGCTGCTGGGAGAGAAAGCATGAAAACAGCCAAAAAGCACCAGGTATTGATTGGCACCTGATGTCAAAATGCCTGCTGCAGCTTTGTGG
The DNA here is from genome assembly GCF_003945725.1 of Corapipo altera. Taxonomy (NCBI): domain Eukaryota; kingdom Metazoa; phylum Chordata; class Aves; order Passeriformes; family Pipridae; genus Corapipo; species Corapipo altera. The sequence continues at coordinate 3,845,926 of NW_020884897.1, read as the reverse complement.
GCAGGTATGTGGGCAGAGCACAGATGGGGTTCCCGGACAGACACAGCACTGGGATGGTCAGGGAGAGTAGGGCTATGGCAGAGTTGGAGACCAGATGTGGACCAGTTGGAGACCAGCCAATAAGGCCAATGTCTCAATGGTCCTCCAGACCCAGATTTCGTGTTAAAGAGACTAAACCTGTCCAGACAGCCAGGATCCACGGGGTTAGGTGAAATTAGGCATGTAAGTATTTTTTTGCTTAATATTTCCTGCATTTCTAGTTGTAAACCTCACAGAAGCTGTTATTTTCAGGAAGATTTTCAGGACATGTTGACTTTTTAAGAACTACATCAAGAATTGCATTTTCCCCCCTGTAAATCAGTATGTCATCTCAACTTACAAAAAAATCACAGAATAACTCGTTCAAGTTCAGTTTGACCTTAAAGTCAGTTTGGGGTCAGTTCTTATTTTTACCTATGCTAGTTTTCCCATGCTTAGTTTAAGGACAACAATAAATGACTGAAGCACTTTTCTAGTTGCAACTTCATTTCCATCTAAAGTGAAAGACAGACTCTTACTTGGAGATTACCAGACAAGTAGTTGAAGAAAAGATTGATGGTTTCTTTAGTTCCTTAAGGCTTTGCTAAATAAGATTGATTTCAGCCCTTTATATTTTCTTTAATATTTTTAATAAAAGGTAGCAGATTCTTTTTTTAAATTAAAAAAGACCATATTCCCTTCACATTCACATAGCAAAGATTGATGTTTCTTCACCTGTTTGATATAAAATACACATTTAAAAATAACCTAAACAACCACAACCCTAACCAAAACCAGACGTGAGATCTCTCTTTATTTTATGTAATAGGCTGAAAAAAAGACTTGTAAGACTTCTGCTTCTGTTAAGAACTTTATTCAAAACAACTGATATTGCAGGAGGGTTTGGAATGCTTTTTCTGTTTGTTTTTTGGCTGGTTAGCTTTTGTTGTTCAGATGTCTTTAGAGCATTTATTTTGCCAATCAGGGTATGAATTTAGTGTTTACAGAATATATTGATTCTTATGTACAAGACTCCTAACCAGAACATATTAGGAGCTCACCATCAGTACACAGATATATTTGTTTAGAAACAGGCATTAAGCTTTATTTCTCCATTTCTTTTGTAAACTTTAATGGGAAGGCATCTGACTACTTAAAAATTCTAGAAAGATGTTCAGAGCATCTGTGCTTTCTTGAAAAGCAGCCAGAACATCATCAACACATCTCAGCCGCAGTCTCTGTCAGCTTCAACAACACTACAAGATTCTGTCCAGAGGACGATATGAAGATATTAGTAAATACTGGACTCAAATCCTTTTGCAAGGATTTAATGACAGAAAGCAGTAAATAAAGTCAGCAAGCACTTGTTGAAATGATGTGAAATCACAGACAAGTTCTAGTTCATACTCAGGCTCCATTATTATTTAAAAAGAGCCAATTTGTTATGCCCTGTATCTAGTTAGGCACAGTAGTACTGTTAAGATTTTCCCTTTGATACAGGAACTGGAAAGCCAAAACCTGTAATCACCCACATCATCCGTCGTGAAAGAAGAGGAGAGGTAAGAAAGAGGCCAAGGAGTGACAGAGACTCATTTGGTTCAATAAGGTGTAGAGATGGGAAAGGAAGGGAGTAAAGGAAGAATGACATTTCTTTTTTTTTTTTTTTTATCTAGTTCATGGACTTACACGGTAATACACATGGCTGACATATGGCTAGACTCGGTAATAAGATTAAGACTGGAGAAAGTTGAAGCCATGTGAGGAAGACAAATGACAAGTGATGAAATTACACACCAATCTATTAAATTAGAATAAAACCCAGAGAAAATCCACGGCATTTTTTTCCTACCTGAGGTTCAGCAGGATGCAGAGACACCAGAGTAAAGAGGAGAGGTGCCTGGACATCAGACTGCAGGCAAAACTTTTTCATTACCATCTCTGTCTCCTGCATCATGCCAGGTCTTCAGATTGTGCAACAACCAACCAACAGCTAAAACCTTTGTCTTCATCTACCTCTAGTCTTTCTACCGCAGAAAAAATATTGATTGCGTTTCATTTTCTGAATCAATTGGCCAGGCATAAACTTCCTTTCAAAAAAACCTAGACACATTAGTATCTAAGTGGATCATCAGATGATCCTTTACAAAGGATGGGATAGACAGAGAAAAACTCCACAAAATACACATCTTCTGGTCATTCAATTTTTGTGCATGTTTTGGAACAACAGAACTACTGTTACTCAAAAAATATCACATTACTGTTCTTTTTGGGAACATAAATTTTGTTAGAACAATGTTTTCAACCCAGAGATAATCAAGTAAAAACATCCTTCTACACTAGATCCCTAATTTAGTACAGAATTTGTGGTGAACTTGAGAGCAAAAAGGCAGTTAAATTAAGCAAAGAGAGTGTCATTCAGAACTGCTAATTTTTTTGAAGTCTTAAAAGTCAAGTGTCTCCTATTAAATATGAATAATAGAGATGAAAATGAATAAATGACAAACTTTCTAATTTTACAGTCAATGTTTTAACTGTTGTAATGGTAGCTTTAGCCTCTTGCATTATACCAAAAATCGACACAGCTGTATAAAGTTACCCATCCCTGTTGTGATTTAGTGTATCTGGCTAGCTGTTCTTAGCTGTGCAACTGGCATGTCATTTCAGAGGGGTTAAGTTAGTGTATTTATGGGAAAAAATTTCTTTAATGGCCACTGTGCTAATAAAGAATTATTGGATTTGAACTCTGCTCCACCACACCCATTCCCTTCCTTTCCTAATACATTCCTTCCTCCCCTGACAAGTCCAGTAAGCTTGCCAAAGAAATAAAAGTGGGAAGAAAAAAAGGCAGTTTCTTAGGATCCGGATGGTTTGCAGCAGTAAGGATTTCCGTTCTGACAAAGGATATATAAATCTTTAGGGAATCTGTTTCTCAGAGCTCTATATATTTAAGATATAACTCAAAGATGTCTAGCTTGCAGGGTAAGAAAACTATTTGCAACACAAAATCTTGGCATCTAGCTTAAAAAGGAAGGGACCTAATGTATTATTTTATTTTTATCTCCCTTTCTTTTATTCATTCACAGCTCTATCATCATTCCATGAGCTCCCATGCTCCCAAGACTCTAATTTTGCTAAGTAGTCCACTGTGAATCTTCCACTACAATCTGTCATGATAGATTCCTACCAGTCATGTTATGGATAAACCTGGCACAGCAGAAAAGACTTTACAAGGGATTTGCAAGATAGCCTCTGATTTTTATCCTATTTGAAACTGGACATACTGCATTTCTCCTTTCTGCCACGTTTGACAGCTACATGCCCAAGGAAGAAATCTAACACTTGTGTTGTTGAAAGTCCTCTTCAAAATTATGCTGGTGACTTCCATGGGGCTTTTCATAACAGTTATAGAATCTTAATGGTAAAGTAGCCTCACATATCCAGATTATAAAATACAACGTGAACCTTTGATCTTGCTAATGTTAGGAAATACCAGCATCTTTCAGCCCCGCTAGTTTCACTAAAGTCAGTCAGATTAAAGATTGATAAAGATAATGCTCACTGGTAATCTCATGCCTCAGAAAATAGTAAAACTGACTGAATATCAGAGTAATTACAGTGAGAATTGTCTCATAATCTTGACAATACTATGCTGACACCTCTATGAGGGCATTGTGTCCCTAGATGTGCTAAGGGAACTCACCATTATGAATTTCAAGCCAAATGAAGAAATTTCCAGTTACCCCTGCTGCTGTCGAAGTCACCATGTAGTGTAGGTTGTCTGACAGCTACATCATGAGTAAAGATTGAACATGCAGGAGAAAGCAGGTACCAGCAGTTAGTATCTGTTCCTAAATCTTCATGCCTACCAGAGGAATAGCACTTGTCAACAGAGGAAGAGGTTAGACAAGGGACCTGATAGCCCACCACGGTCTTCAACACAGGTAGCTCTTCTGGAGAGGGGATTTGTTTTAAGAGAACGTTCCAGGCTTTGCTGTTCTCATCTTAGAAACCAGAATGGTGAATTTTAAATAGAAGTCATACACTCTAGATTCTTCAACTATAGTTTCCCTCAGCCCCATGACATCAGCTTGCTGATAGAATCAATCTCTACACATTTACAGTCAAAAGATGACCAAGACAATGGCATTTTAAGAAATCATCACATACATCTTCATAAATCAACAAAAATGTTATAAATTATGTCAAAAAAAACCCCAAACCCAAGTCTGATCATGCTGACAGTTGAGTCATATAAATAAAAGAGAGTAAAATATTGATGCATCAAAATTGCATGCACTATAAAAAGCCATTTATTCAGTAGAATGACTTTTCATTAGTAAGCCTCAAAGGTTGAGCTGTTGTGGTCTCCCAAATTTATAACTTGCAGACATTTTAAAAGGAAAGCATGTCTTAGAACTTTATTTAGAGACACAAAATCTTCTATAAGGGAATTGCAAACCAAAAGACATTGTTCTTTCCCTCCCATAGGTTGGTAGCATTGGAAGTGGAGGTTGGTTACTGAAAAGCTTTATATACAGACATGGAAAACTACCTAAATTTCTCAAAAGTAAACTGAATCAAGAACTTTGTGAACTGGTGCTTAAATCACCTTTCAGAATCCCCTGTGCCCACCCTGCAATATACACAAAACTGAAAATTATACAGTTCTGCAAAGTGCTAGAACTAGTGAAGGTCTTTACTCAGCTGAAAATGGAAGTACTTGTTTTAATTATGACAAACTTCAGAATACAGTTGCAGCTTCAGTACTAGGAGCTTACAAGACAGCCTGCATGATCCAGAGGTTCCTGAAGTTAGAGAAAATTGTGCCTACCATTCCACCTTCTGAACTCCAAATTTGATCAACAGTGTATCAAACCCAAATAGAGGTGAAAAGCAAAAAATACAAAATTTAAAGAAGTCATGACAGCAATATGAACCTCTGTATTTTTCAAATACCTTGTTCAATTTGCTTCAAATTCATAATAAAGCAGATTGCCTTGTTGAAAAACAAGATATGCAAAAATTCTGAATTGGTTGTAATGGAGTAAGAAGAAAATGTAAATCTGTAAAGACAAATTGTTTACTCATACGTACGGAGAGGCTACATTTAACTAACTCTCTTAGAAAAATTGCCTGAGTTAGCTCATTGATATCCTTAAAATATCCTCAGTATTTAGTTAAATAGCACACTATGGACTATTTATTATTTATTTTTTCTTTATTTTTTTCGAATATACATTAAAAGTAGTCTTCCATTTAAACATTCTCATTTTAGCTGAAAACTGAAGACCTGATGAATACAATGAAAGTTTTAAACCCTAATTTTTTTCAATGACATAATATACTGTTGACACACCGAAATTGCATTTTATCCAAGAATACAATGATTTCAACACACATTTCGATGCAAATGTCACAGTCTGTATCAGTTGCAATTGAATTTATTGTCAAGGGACATTAACTCTCTCATTTCATCATTTGTTCTAAATACCTTGTATGAGGTGTCAAGGTGGAAAGATATCAACCTGTTAGAGAGAGTCCAGAGGAGGGCCACCAAGATTAGAGGGAGGGAGCAACTCTCTTACAAGGAAAGGCTGAGAGAATGGGGTTTGTTCAGCCTGGAAAAGAGAAGGTTTAGGGTGACTTAATTGCGATCTTCCGGTACCTGAAGGGAGCTTGGGAGAAAGATGGAGAGGTACTTTTTACAAGAGTGTGTAGTGACAGGGTAAGGAGGAATGGGTTTAAACTAAAACAGTAGATTTAGATTGGATATAATGAAAAAATTCTTTACTGTGAGTGTGGTGAGGCACTGGAACAGGTTGCCCAGAAAAGTTTTGGATGCCCCATCCCTGGAAGTGTTCAAGGTCAGGCTGGATGGAACTCTGAGCCTGGTCTGGTGAAAGGTGTCCTTGCCTATGACAAGGGGGTTGGAACTTCATGATCTTTAAGGTCCCATCCAACCGAAACTGTTTTATGATTCTATTATATGCTTGAACATGGTTCATTATTAGGGAGAAGAAGCTAAAGAATTTTACAGCTTTTAGTTATATGGGTCTTGTTTGAATAAAAAAGATTGTCAGGTGTTCATGTTGTTTTTCTAGAGTAATTAGATACACATATTATCTCATTTCTGCTTTATTTCTGACCCATATGTTTTGGTGTATTTCTCAGCCCAGAATTCTTTCTTTTTTTTTTTTTTTCTGTCATTAACAACCATGCACTGGTCAATAATTTATAGGAACTAGTCAACAAATGCCAATGAAAATATATTCCGTTTTCATAGAATCATAAAATGGGTATAATTGCAAGAGACATTAAAGATCATCACATTCCAAATCCTGTACTGTGGGCAGGGACATTTTCCACTAGATCAGATTGCTCAAAGCCCCATCCAGCCTGGCCTTGAACACTTCCAGAGAACTGGAATCCACCATCTCTCTGGGCAACCAGGTTGAATAACCCCAAATCTCTCAGCATTTCCTCACAGGAGAAGGGCTCCATCCCTCTAATTGTCTTTGTGGCCTCTTCTGAACTTGCTCCAACAAGTCAAAACCCTTCCTGTGCTGAGAATCCCATATCTGGATGCAGCATTTCAGGTGAGATCTCACGGGGACAGAGTAGAGGCAAAATCACCTCCCCTGACCTGCTGACCATGATTCTTTTGATGCACCTCAGCATACTATTGGCTTTTTGGTCTGCAAGTGCATGTTACCAGCTCATGACCATCCTCTCAGTCACCAGCACTACTAAGTCCTTCTCGGCAAGACTGTTCTTGATCCTTTAACCCCCCATCCTTTATTAATACCAGGCATTACCCCAAACAAGATGCAACACCTTTCACTTGTCTTGTTAAATCTCATGAGGCTCCCATTTTCTCTTCCATTTTAACAGTATACAAGAGGAGGAAATAGCTGGAAAATTTGAAAAAACTCTGGAAGTAACCACCTTATACTCAGTGAGGACTCTGCCAGTCCATTGAGGTGTGCTCCTGGACTGGGAAAATTAGCTCCCTGTATCTCTGGACATCCAATTATGAAATGTTTTAGGGTTTTCTTCATCTAGCTGGTAAAAAGAAAATAAACTTCAGAAAATTAATTCTCAGACCAAACCCCAAAATACTACAGACAAGAACTGAAACTTCCTTTATATCTTTAGTCATAGGGTAATGTTACCTTTATTGAGAGGTTCACTGCTGGTAAAAAAAATGGAAGTAGAAAGAGTAATCAGCATTTGTCAAGGTTCTCAGCTGGATCCCCCTCCTCAGTTCTGGCAAAAACATGCCAACCTGAGACTTTGAACAATAAATTCACAACTTCATCAATCCATTTGGTCCATATGTTTCTGATAACAGTTTCTAGAACTCCAAGTCAGAGTGCAGTGATGACCAGAAGTTGTCATCAGTCATAGAAAAGCTTTTGGAGAGAACAAAAATGTTAGACTGCTGAAAATTTCCATGGGGTTATTGCATGAAAGCAGGAAATAAATTACATATATTTACAGATGTATTAATTGTGCATGATAACATGACAAAATTTTAACAATTCTGGATGAGTGAAATGGAAGTAAAGAAGAATTTGCACTTGCACCTTCCTCAATGAAAAATTACTGTGCTAACATCACCAAAGAACATTTCGAAGAATTCTGTGCTAACACAACATTTCTATCAGTTTGGCTTCTGTGGTTTCTTACAGAACAAGAATCAACTTTTTAGTACAGAAGTAGGTCCCTGTGTGTGATTTGAACTCCTTGAAGACTTTTCTCACTACTATTTACCTAGACCACAGACTATCTCTCTCTAGTAAAGTTGAGCTACCAATTATGTCTTTGTTGAGTTCACACATTGTAATCCAAGCATTGAAAATGTCAAATAATAAATTGGAAGATGAATGCAATGACAAAGTAGCAACTTTTGTATAAGTCTGGCACTGAACACAATTTTTAAACTTCTATTATTTGTTATTTTATTATTATTCAAACTCAGAAAGAAATACCATTTTAAGGCTTGTGACCATTCAACAAAAGCCTTTAAAAAAAAAAAAAAAGAAAAAAGAATGTTAAGTAATTTGTTATGAATTTAAAACAAAAGCAAAACCCAAGTTTCTTTTATTAAGATAATTATAGATGCTAGTAAGATCTAAATGATGATATACTGAATTTAAAAGTGAACAACAGAGACCGAAAAAAGTACCTCTTAGTCAGAACGTGGTAATAAAGAAAACCAGTAAGCTCACATTTGAATGTAACAATACGTTCATGGAATATTGGACTGCTTTACGTTGGAAATTCACCTCAGATGAAACAGATCCTGGTTCTGCAATGGCAAAGAAATCATGGCTGGGAATCACCATTGGGAATTTTTTCCTACTGGCTGGAACCCCACACCTCAACACAAGAACGAATCAAGCAAGTCCAGCATTTGGAATTACATTGGAGTAGGGATCTATTTGAAAACTGTCTGGAGTTTGACCTGCTAATTATCTCCTATTCTAAGAATTTGAAAGGAAGATGGGACTTCTGTGGGTGTGCCGTCTGCTGCTCTATAAGATTCATGTTACAGCAGAAAAAAAAAGAAATGCCATACTAGAGCAAGCCAGAATATACTACTTACTGATTCCCTTCTGCCTTCACCATAGAAATGAAACTTATCTGAGTGAAACAGCTTATGAAAAAATCCCCACACCCAGTTGATTTTATATATAGCTCTTACTTGAGATCTTGTCAAAGAGAAAAAAAAGCCTATTTGATATTCAGCTACCTCTTCAAAATATGTTTTAGCATCAGTAAAGCATAATGCATCTGGAGATGGTCACATTCCACTTCTTAATGGACCTGATTTGGCATAAGATTTGGGACCATTCCAGAATAAATTATTTAGAGCAATATTATCAGATATAATCCTTGAGTCTTTAAGTAGATTATCAAAACTAAAGAAAAAAAAAAACACAAAATAAAAAAATACACTTATTTTTATATTAATCGAAGACATATAAGGTTTTTATTTTAAATTTAATTTTCTGAAGTAGCCCATGAATTCATTAATTTTAAAATCCTCTTATGGTACATTCTAATATTAATTCTGCCAATTCAGGGTTTTTTTTTTCCTTTAAGACCTTAATCCTGTTTCAATGGACACAGATCTCACCTATACGACAGGTTAATTTCCAATATATTCTTTGTTGAATTCTGGAGACTTTTTATTTAATTCACTAAGATTAGACAAGGGAGTTGAAACCTGTAAAAAATCCTTATTGGATTCCATTGTAGCAAAGTTAGGGGTTTTTTCATGCCAAATGACTTATACAAGTGCAACCATCTTCAACTGAATTATTTGAATGTGAATAATGATATATTTTTTGCATATAGAAAGTCTTAGACATACACCACAGTTTATCATGATGCCTCCTTAACACTAAGGAGAACTGAATATTTAGAGTAGTAAAGTGTCACTATATGATTGCCAAGATAATTTGTGCTCTGTATAGCACCCAAGAACTGCAAATCTTGATTCACTTATTTTCTATTTGTCCTTGTCATCCAAAGAATCATTTGGTTCCTAAATCCTCCCTGTGACTTTCAAAAGTAGTCTTAAAGCTAGACAAATTTATGGTTGTTTTATGCCAAATGAGTTCCTAACATGCATGGCTGCTGGAATCTCAGAGAGTGGGAAAATGAGCCACTCTGTATATTGTCACAACCTAATATTCATGGGGAACTGAACATGTTGAAATCCTCAAAGAGAAAATTCTAAAATGAAAACATTTGCTCTGCAAATAACAGCATTTTGGAGGGTATGGAAAGGACATTCTGGTTTGTAACTTGAATACATTTTGGATGGCTCATATTAACTGCCTCATTGAAAAGATGAAAGGATATCACCAGCATAAACAAAACCTGTGTGAAACAAACAACTGATTCATATTAAGGGAGCTCTAAGTAATCGAATGTGCAATGGAACATGCTGTGAAAATGATAATATTTGCATACTTTTCTGGGAACTTCAGAATTTACCCACAATGGCTCTCCTGATTACATTATAACACTTCAGTAGAAACATTGGATATATTATCCTTTTACAGCAAAGGAGACCTCAAAAGCTGTTGTTACTTGTGTAATATTAATTAATCTGAAAGACAACCCTTTCTGAGATGAATCTAAAAGACTTTAGAGGAAGCTGATATCTACTGGTGGAGAGTACAAATCACCAGCTTGGAAGAGGTGTATCAACTGTTATCTGAGATGGGAATATTTGTCTGCAGTATAAGTTTGTGTGTGTGTCTGTTATATGTGCATACTTACATATACATTCACTCTAAGTTTCTGTGTACTCATGCTTGTTAATGTTTAAGGCATAAGGACTTATAAGGAGAAAAGCCAAGCTATAAAATACCTTCATTATGGTATAAAATTAATAAAACACATTAAAATAACATCAAAATTAGACATCAGGTCCAATTTAATGTTACATTTCTTGTTCTTTGGGGAAATTTCATTCTTTCTGAGTAAGATTAAGTACTGTGAACTGTGGCACAATATTCTCAATAATGATAAAAGCAAAAAAATACAGAGTGACTGATGTGATAAATGAAGTCTGAAAAAGTCAGGGATACTGTGAAAAATTATACAACTGAAGCTGATGGCAGAGTTAAAAAGGACTGGTTGAGTGATGAGCACCACATAAAGGGACTTGTGTTTCCAAGTTTGAGCCACTTTTGAACAATGCAAATGATGAATGCACATAGGAATTAAGGAGGTAAGGAATTAAAGTTGTAGGAGTGATTCCAACTTTTTCACATCATAATTTGTTTATTTCTTGGCTTCACCCCTTTAAGACTTTCCAGTTGGTGGTTCTTGTTTTTGCCTTTTAAGCCCAAGGTTAGAATGTAGGGAGTTTGAGAAATGCTTAAGATAAAAGGAGCTTCGGTCATGCAGGCCAAGTATGTGATGTGATGCTATTTCTGTACTCACAAGTTCAGCCCTAGCTCAAAACTGGAATTTTCCTTTCTTAATTTCCATTGTAAGATATTAAAATCACAGCTTTTTGGAGTAATTTAGCTTGGGAAAGACCTCTACTGGTCATCTGGTCTAACCAACTTCCCAAAGAAAAACTCTGGCTTCCGAGTTAGATCAGTTTTTTCCAGCTCTTTTGTTGTCCAGTTTTAATTATCTCTGTGAATGGAGACACTGTATGGACAATCCTTTTGACCATGGTCTTGGTGAAATAAAATTTTAAATATCCAGTCAGAATTTCCATTGCTCCAACTTGTGTCTATTTTCTCTTATCCCTTTTCTATGTGTTCCTGAGGTGAGCCTAAGTCAGTTCTACACCTTCACAGTAAGGGTGTGTAGGTAGAAATAGGGTCTGACTCTTCTTCAGTCTGAATGACCCCAGCTCTTCCAGCCTCTCCTCAGTGTCCCAAGCCCCTAATGACCATCATGTCCCCTTACTGAACTCATTCCACTATGTCTATGTCTCTCTTGCACTGTGGAAGGATCAATTCCCTGTGCTTGATGCTCTGCTCAATCCAGCCCAGGATGCTGTTGGCCTTCTTTTCTGCAAGGGTGTTTTATGGTTGATATTAAATTTTGTGTCCATGAGGAGTTCCAGGTCCTTTTATTTACAGGAACATGAAGCCTTACCTAACACCCTTTCACAATATTTGAGGAAAGGAGGTAATTTTATATATGTCAGATGCAACAATAGAAGTGATACCCTAGGGCTATCAAAAGTATTCAGTTGTGCAAAGAAACATTTCAGTCTGCTAAATTTCTATTTCCAGGTTGCTGAGGGACAAAGAGTGAAGCTCTTTTATTCTTAGTTACAGTTGTTTAAAATTAATTTCAAATACAAAATTTTGAATTTATGAGATTTAATACTTTCTTTCCCTGTTGAGCAATGCTATACCAAATATTAGAAAATTAATTAAGACATATTTATAATGTAGAAGCACCACAGAGTTTCATAGCAAGCGGAAAATTTAACATTGCAGTATTTCTTAGGTATTGAGCTATGCACTGTATATATTTTACTTTCTGAGTTGCAATACAGAAGTAGGGAAGAGGACTGTGCTTCCAACAGAGTTAAAGGAAGTGGTTTGTACTGATTTAGAATTCTAATAAAAGACCAGTGTTCCTTCCCCTCTCCCCCCCCTTAATGATTATCAAAATCAGAAGCACAGAGGAAACAGCATTCATGTAAGAGGCTTCATGTAGAAGAAATAGATGTGGATAGCTTTCACATATTAACAATATAACATATAAATCTAAAATGTTACAGTATAAATACATTGAAAGCTATGTTCCTATAATATTCCACCAGGGAATGGTTTTATAATTCCTCATAAAGCTTTCAAGTCCCTTGTTGTTATTTTCAAATTAGGCTATTTCTGTCAGTAATATTCTAAGACATTAAAGACAAGTCCAATAAATGTTTCATAAAACTATGCAAATTAACAACTAGACTTAATCTGCCAGGGTCTATGAAATTTTATATAGTAGCTGTAGTTACAATTAAGTTTGAAATAAGAGGCCAGGCCAGCTCTGTAGAAGAGCAAGTGAAACTTTCATTGACTATATTACAATCGTAACACTTAAGACTGGTTACAGACTAAATGATTGCATCATCAGGTATGAAAAAGTAATAAGGCTATGCCATCCTCACAATGCTAATAAAGTTCTAGGGAGAGAAGTTAACGGGGCAGAGGTCTTTACTATGTCCTGTACAGGTAAAAAAAGTAATGACTTTACTGAAAAACGTCAATCGAACACCTATCATAAGCCTGAAAATATTTGAAAAGAAAAAAGAAATCTATGTTATACTTCCTCAAAAGAAACATTCTCAAATTACTTGTTGAGAACTGGTTCAACATTCTCCAATGCCAACAGCACATTTTTGGAACATGCACCGATGAAAACTGTTTCACTTAATAATAAAGGAATAGAAAAATATTTGTAGCAATAGTTAGGAACACCATGTCCTTTGGTCCACGCATTTGGGCTTACTTTCCAAAACAGAGTCCTCTTTATCCTGTTTGCTATAATTATAAGAGCAAAATTGTGATCTCAGTCCCACAGGTATGTCTGTCATGAGCTCTCCTGAAATATGTTGATCTTACATGTATTTGAATATTTGGTTCTTTCTTTATCCAGAACTCTGTGTTCTCTATTTCAGAAACACAAAGTACTATTGATCTTTCTTGTACTCTGTGTTTTTCTCTTTCTTGAAGACACATGGACAAACACATATTCTCTGAATGCACATAAAAAAGCAAACACAGCACTCTCTCAGAAAGACATGAAATACAGCTTTACTTAGAGGCCAGAAAATTTCGTTGACTTCAAAGATAACTTTGGTAATAATTAGGACTGAAGAGATGGGCCAAAATGAATCCAAATTTATACTCTGATAAACATTGGTTTTACATATTAGTCTTTGTTGGTAAGTTATTAGAATGCATAATAATGACAATGAATTTTCTCAGTTATATTAAAAAGATGATGTGTCAAATCCTTAGCAACCTAATTATAGAATATCCTGAGTTGGAAGGGATCCACAAGGATCACTGAGTCCAACTCCTGGTCCTGCACAGGACCGTACCCAAGTATCCCATCCTGCACCTGAGAGCATTATTCAAGCACTTCTTGAACTCTGCTAGGCTTAGAGTTATGACCATCACCTTGGGACCCTGTTCCAGCGACCAACCACCTTCTGTGTGAAAAATATTTTCCTAATATCCAATCTACACCTCCCCAGACACAGCTTCATGCCATTGTCTCTGGTCCTGTCACTGGTCACCACAGAGAAGAGATCAGTGTCTTCTCCTCCTCTTCTCCTCATGAGGAGGCTGCGGACTGCAGTCCCCTCTTCTCTAGGCCAAACAAATCAAATAATCTCAGCCACTTCTCTTACAGCTTTCCCCTTAGTCCCTTCACCATCTTTATAGCCATCTTTGAATGTTTTCTAATAGTTTTATATCCTTCTTATATTGTGGCACCCAAAAATTGCACACAGTGCTCAAAGTGAGTCTACACCAGTGCAGAGCAGAGCTGGACAATCTCCTCCCTCTATCAGCTGGCGATGCTTTGCTTGATGTTCCCCAGGACATGGTTGTCCCTCCTGGCTGCCATGGCACTGCTGACTCATGTTCAACTTGCCATCGACCAGGACCCCCAGTCGCTTTCCATGGGGCTACTCTCCAACTTCTTGTTCTCCAGTTTGTGTGTATAAAAAGGGTTACCCCATCCCAGCGGCAGAACTTGGCTTATCTGGATCATCTGAATATCTCTGAGCTATTACAGTTCCCAAGTCAGTCTTGTACTGGTAGAATTTTGGTCTATAATCAAAGAAGTTTCACAACTGAACTGCAGTGAACTTAAATACGTGTTTGAAAATGAGGTAATTTTATTTTTGAAAAAGGATAAGGAACACTAGCAAATACACTGAGATTGAGGATTCCTCCTGTAGTCCTGTGCAGGGCTAAGAATTGGACTAAATGATCCCTGTGGGTCCCTTCCAACTCAACATATTCTGTGATTCTGGGATCCCTGTAATGAACCATATTGCGAAACTACTTAGTTCCCAAGTTTCTTCAGGCTCTGATCTCCAAGACCCACTTCAGTGTCACTACAGTAAGTCTATCCTTGTCTCTGCAGAACACCTCCAACACTGTTCTAGCATGTTCTATCTTTTAATTGTCCGCACATGGTCTCACAACAAGGCTAGTATTGCCTCATTATTTTGAGCAGGAAAAAGACAGTAAATAAGTACATGTGTGTGCACGTTTAATGTCTCAGGGACATAACAAGTGACACAGAGAAAGTGTGAAGTGTAGCTATTGCCCACAACTAGTCCTTTAAAAGAGTGTGGAACCAGTGAGAAAACCAAATATTAAGTCACAAAATCATTGCCTTTCATGATGTTGATTGAGTAACAGCAGTTACCAGTAGTTGCATGGAACTCATCATACAAATTCTTTGGAATCGTTTTTCAAAGTCCTCAAAACCACCAGGTTTTTATTGTACAGGGAATTATACTGAAGACTTGAAAAGTGTTTCTCTGAGTGTCACAAACAAACATTCCTAAACAGTCATTAAGACCCTGAATTTTGATGTATATGATCACGTTATGTGATATTATGATAATTCGTACAAAAAGGGATTTCTGTGTGAAAAAGTATTTCCTCTACATCACTTATTACCTGTTTTTTTAAAAAAGCTTCATTACATGTATTCATATGACTGATATTCAGTAGAAAACTTTCAAATATCTAAGCATAGAAACCATGAAATTAAAACACATCCACAGGTGATTATGCACACAGACCAAAGGTCAAATCTTTGGACAAAGGTCTATTAAAACAAAAAAAAAAGCATAACAAGTCTGAACTACTCCACACTGATGATCTTAACTTTACACAAGAAAAAAAATAGCCCTAATAGAATATCCACATTGAATGTTCATACAATTTCTCTATACAACATCACTAGGATACTTTCTGATTGATTTTTAAAACAAAATAAAACAGACTAATTTCTGAGCCTGGAATTCATTTTCTAAGCGTTCAAAGGTGTTGACATTCTAGACTGTAAATTTTTGACCCCCTACTAGTAGCAATCACAAGACACTCTAGTGTTATAGGATGGGTCACTGTTATATCTTGCATTTATGTACGTTAACTGAGTCCTACAAGACACAGAATTCTTCCCCATTGAATAATGCAGCTCATTGTCTTGACTGTCCATGAATTTCTCAGATAGGCAATTCATGTTGCTGATCACAACTGACATTAATACACTAACTGTCATGTAATGCATTTAAACTTGCCTTTTATTCTACAATGCAAATGTGTTTTCTCTGAGCATTCTGAGTGCAGCATAACAGCCAGGTAGGAAATGGGATAATTGGTTAAAGAAATTCATGGCGCACACTATTAGTATTTTTATTACTGCTGTAATTTTATTGTGTATTTGACTTAGAGAGGAAAAATGAAAAGGCATTCTGTATGTTTCCAGTTGCACTAAAATGCTTTGAAATCAGAAATTAAAGTGCTGACTAAGATGATATAATGAATCTTAGGAATAATCATGATTATTTTCCTGATTTTACATTTGTATCAGTCTCAGCATCTCTATGGTCATTGCTACTACAAAGGAAAACAGTCATTAAACAACTGGAGATATATTGCAAGAGTACGTTTTTACCAGCACTTCTAGCTATATTAGAGGTTGACAACATTTATAAATGTTTTCATATTTGGACAAGGAGAAAGAAAATCTTAGAGAAATAAAAAAGAATAGTAACTTAGTTAAAAGAAATTTAACTTCGAATATAGTAAGTTTCCGTGGCAAATTGCCTTACTGAAACTGCAAGTTTGCATTCTCCTTCACTACTATTTTTATAGCATCTTTCCACAGTTTCTTTTACTGTGGTGATCTGTGTGGCATACTGTATGTTCTAAGAGATAACTGTTAGTCAGATCCAAGTTTTTTAGCCAGACATAATCCCTA
The DNA here is from genome assembly GCF_003945725.1 of Corapipo altera. NCBI lineage: Eukaryota > Metazoa > Chordata > Aves > Passeriformes > Pipridae > Corapipo > Corapipo altera. Next base: position 3,829,405 of record NW_020884897.1, on the reverse strand, counting down.
CAGAAAACAATGGGATCTCCTGGAGCAACTGTAAAATGGAAGATCAGGCTGAGAGAAACATCAGAGGAGTGCAAGCAGTGATGAATAGCTGAACATTGAGAAGATGCAAATTATTCATTTTTGTATAATGTTTGTATTGTGTTTTCTTCTGATCTTTTTTCGACTGCTTTAGGAACAACCACAATTTTAGGATGTCTCTGCAACACCGGCTATTTAAATTTCCTTCCTAGCCCTTTGACAGGGTTAACAGACTGCAGTTTTTTGGCAATCTGAATGGAGGAAAATGTAAATTAAGAACAATATTGAAACTCACTAATCTGATAACCAAATAGACATAAGCACTCTAGTGTCACCAGAAAAATATTAAGATGGGTTGTTAGGTGGATGGAATTTTTTGTGTGAGTCAGCAACAGTCTGAATCAGCCTGTGAAAGGTAACATTGTGGCAGGACATTTAGTCAGATCCAGACTGGACAAAATATAGTCTAATAAATCTAGGTGGTGACTGGAATTCAAAATACACTCTTGGTGGTAGGGAGAAAGATGAAAACCAGCCATGGTCAAATGACCAGCTTGTGATAGCAGACTGCAATCTGCACATGACTCTGGCAGGCTAGCAAGAACAAGTCAGTATTGCTCATTTCCAGATCTTGAAAGGGATGCAACGGAGAACTGGAAGAACTTTTAGAGCTAGCAAAAGTCCCACAGGTGGTTTTCATTGATATTTCTTTTTTTTTTTTCCTTTTCTATTAAGTGAAAAAAAAAAAAAGGCACTTTCAGAATTGTACATTTGGACAATGTTGATCTCTATTAGTCTTATCTTTGAGACTGTGGAGGGAAGGCCACTAAACTATTGTTCTCATCTTGGGAATAACTTGCTGAAAAATCACTGATGATTTAGAAACTATCAGAAATTACCAGGGAAGTGGAAATTTAAGTCTCTGCGTCTGTTACTTACTACTGTGACTTACCTCATTTCCAAACAGAAGTCACAGATCAAGTCTGAGTCTATTTCACACCAAAAAATATCTTTCTTTTTCTTTTCCTTAATGCATTCAGCAAAGCTAATGGTTAACTGTGAAGTCATTTTCAAGTTCTAGTTTACTGATGTCAATCTGTCTACCTAAAATACCTTCTACAGTGTTAATTGGATATATTATTATTCTTTTCTTCTTGCCAAAACTGTTACGCAGTTTGGCTTTGTGATGTTTAGCAATAATTAGATTTCCGATGACTACTAGTGTTTCAAAATCTGGTGAACTAGTTTATGTGTTATGTCTGTAAAGTACTTGAAAACAAAAAGGCTTTACATACATTCATATTATTGTTCGCAGTAAGAAGTACTTGGCACGTGCAGAGCTGAATTATTGGTGACTTCATAGTTCCAGTCTTTGCTTCTCTTGTCTATAAAAAAGGTTTCAAAAGGCTACCCACATTTGATAATTTTTATCATTTCTATTTCATATCAAAATGCTTTCACTCAATCGTGTTGTACTAAATATTTTTTCCTAAAGTGGGGGGTTGAGGATTCTGACATGGACATCTATGTCAATCACCATCTGTGGTTTTGGTTACAAGTCTGTATCACCTTCTTAGCTGCACTTATTTAAAAACAGATCTTGTCTGTAAAACATCATGATTTAGAGCTGATCGTATAAATATCCAACCTTCTGTTGTGTGCATTCTTGAAAAGTACTGTTTGTACGTTCACATTTTCAAGCTATGATGAAGTGTGCCCCTTTCCCTTGCTACATTTTCAGGCATCTGCAAAGCCCATATTTAAATGACTGAGTGAAAAGATTGTAAAACATATTTTGAAATGTAAAAGTTTCCAATAAAGTGCACTTGCCTGCCTTGTGAACTTTAAATTGAAGGCTATCTCTCAGTATATTACATTTGCTGCTTGCTTTTATTATCCCAAACCTGTAGTGACGATTGCTTTCCCTTTTGCTCTGTTTGCTCTTACTTGTTTTTGTCATTCCTCTCAAGGGTATCATGCCCTGGGTAATAATAAAATAAAAGGTTCATTCCTCTTGCAGCATTCTGCACACTGAGTGAATTGTTCTAAGCTCCAGAGGCTGAGAGAGGCAAACCAATGTGAATGATGATAGGCGAAAAGGTCATTGTTTCATTCTTGTATAAAATAATTTTTGGTGCCCATTTCACTTTTCCACTTTTTTTTCTTTCCTTTCCTTTCCTGAAGGCTTTTGTTTTAAGTCTCTTTTTAACTCTCTTTAAATGATTTATGGTCTGTTTCGCACTTTGTTACCTTTCTCTGCATTGTAAATGCCGGTGTGCCACATCTGAGAGATGGGAAGTTAACATGCCGTGGGGTTTTATTGACGAGTCTGTGTCAGTGTAAAAAGAAAATGTTTGTAGCTGATAAAGCACTGCATTTGTTATCCAAAATCTCCTGACAGTAGTAATGATAACACATGAATGAGATGAAATACTGTCAAGACCTTTTCAGTGTGCCGGAGCAGAGGATGATTGAGACAGGGAGAAAATCCCAAGATTTCAGAAAGTTATTTCTTTAGAGAAATAAATTACACATCACATACTCAGAATATGTGACTACATGTGTGTACCTGGCATTCATACACAGTCACGTTTACATACACATATATATCAGAAGACAGTATTCTTTTATTCTCCCATCTGAGAGCTAACATTCCCAGATGCCTCTTAAAACCAATTGGGATCTCAGACCTGCCTCTGCCTCTCTATCAGCTGCTAGCCTCCAGCTGACCTTGAAAAATTCACTTCAGCTCTCATCTCCCATTCTCTTGATATGTAAAATGGAATTATTGATCCACTTCTCTTTGGCAAAATGCATTTGAGAAGCACTAATAAGGCATGAAATAGGTAAAAAAGCTCTGAAACATCATACCCCCATATTTATAACCCCAAAAGATGCATTATGGAAATGAGAGCTGGCAAAACTTTCCAGGTCATCTTTCATGGGTACATTTCCTGAGCAAGGAAGCTTAATAATTCTCCGTATTTGAAAGTCGATAGAAGTGCTTCACCCAATTTCTCAAAATTCACCTAAAAAAATTCTTCATGAAATCTCCATAGCATAGTGACAGAAAAAAAAGTATAAACGGAGAAATGAACTATGGGTTACCAGGAAAAGGTTTCAATCCCTTATTCAAATTAGGCCTGCACTCAATGTACACAAAGTCTTAGCACAGACGTAAAATACAGTCATCACTTACTTTCTTTGTGATGGCTACACAGCTAGAAGGGTACACAGTCAGCTTTGTACAGACTCTGGAGCTTCTCTAAAAGGAAAGAAGTACTAAGTGAATCCTTTTAGTTTTCATTTTCATACAGTTAATATATCTCTTTTCCACTATTCTACTAATTGCTGGGTTCAGCAGAAATTAGGTTTTCTTTCCTAGAATATGCGATTTCTCTTAGTTCGTTATGGCACTTCAGTTTATCTAATTTTTGTTGTAGCCTATGAACTTCCATGGTAGTAACAATTAATATCTATTTTGCATAACACAGTTGATTAATTTCTAAACCCCCAGCTCTTAGAACAGTTCTTCAGTTATACAACACTCATGTTTAGTTCCTGCACACATGCCCTCACCTTTACTTTTTTTTTTCCTAGGGAAAATATTGGAGACAGGGCTGGTAAAAAAATTTACCTTTCAATTATTTTGCAACAGAAAGGTAGAAGTTTAGGTGAGTTTTCCTCTAGAAAGGAAGTTAGCCCTTGTTTGGGTTGGTTAACCTGTGTTATGGGTGAGAAAATTGACTACAAATTGACCACATCCTGTTGCAAAAACGCAGAAGTATGCCTAGAGACTTAGCATTAATTAAGAGGAAGAAGGAAGACAAAATTGGGTCCAGCATAGTCGGAATGATTCATCTGAGTCCATGGTTGCAGTCAGAGGTAGTTTGAGTAGTCTGTAAGACAAACAGGAATATATTCTCTGGTCTTAAAACAAGTTCATTCAAGCTAGTCACCTGGGTTTTCAGAGAGGACCTTTGATTATTTCCTAATACAAACATCTGATGAATTAAGGTAACTAGTTAGAAGACCTATATACTGAAGAAAATATAGATCAAGTGTGTCAATAGGTCAAAGTGGTGATAAAATAGTTATAAGAGCCCTAGAATACAGAACATAAAAAAAATAGAAATATCTAGAGAAAAACGCTCTACATTAAAATTTCTGAGACCTGGATCTTTAGCTCTTTTATTTATGAATTTCATTTATTTATGTATTTCATTCAAACCACCTTCCTCATCCCCCCCCAACAACAGCAACAAAGAAAACCAACACCCATCCAAACAAATATGCTATAAGGAAAGACAAATATCTCTTCTATGGGTTGGTAGCTGTCAACATTTGACCCAATCTGAGTATCTGTTTTCCAGACTGTAGAGGCCAGCAACTCCCAGTGGAATTTCAGTGTTACTCCTTTTACAAGTAGATGAACAAGAATCAAGGTAGAGTATAAAATAGGCCTTTGACACCAAAACATCTTTTGGGCTCCTGTATCCTGGCACAGAGCTCTGTACTTGCTCTCAGCTTGACTCTCAGACTCGTCGTATTCTGCACAGACACTTGCAGGTCTCTGGAATGGAGCCCAAGCACTAAGTAAGGCAAGCAAGGCATTCTCTATATCTGGTATATGCTCAGTTTCCAGATGCAGGGAGACTCCTACCATTGGGCACTGAAGTAACTCTTAAAATATCTAGCAAGAGCAAGTGGTTGTACATGTTCAAAAATGTTATACTATGAAGTCATTGAATAAGAAAAGGAAGAAAAGGCAGGGTGAGTAGATAATCAAAGAGTGCAAATGTTCGGAGGAATTCTCAAAGGAAAGAGGACCTCAGGTTCTATCACATGATCAGAGAAATAACTTAGATATTTGTGCAAAGAAATTCACACCAATAATGATAAAGCATCTCTGAAGAAAAGTAAGAGAGAAGAAAAATATCTTGAAATGTGTAAAAGACACAGAATATCCTTTTGCACATCGGGGGTCATACAAAGCTTCTCGGTGTAACCAAGGGAGAACAGATGCCAGATTTCTTAGAAGTAAAGACTCTAGAAAAAAAAACTGACAAAGAAAGAGATGCTGGGAAGCCATGAAGCTTGATCAACTCAGTAGATCTCCAAAAAACTTTAAAAACAATGGCAAAGACAGAGATAGGCATAAATGAGGAAGCTACAGCAAAGTTACCTTATTAAATGTGAGAGGTAAAATATTTGCTATGACATTTGAGGAATAAATTAAAATATTCATGAAAACAGGGTCAGTGAGGGAGCAGATCAGTTTTAGATCAACACACCTGCTCAGCTGTTTGTTATAAAATAGATCCTGAGAAACTTTGCAGAACAGAAATTAATATGTTGCTAAAATTTGATAGGCTTTTAATAAGCTTTTGACAGTATATGAAAAAAGCAAGCTTGCAAAATGTATATTACTCTTTAGAAATAGATCAGGCTGGTGGATTTCCTCTTCAGTAAGCTGAGGAGTTCAGTGAGAATAGACAACAGATCAACTATCAAGAGATATATTTGTTTTATTGTTAGAAGAAATCATATTTTTAACTTTCATATGGGAAGTAGAAATCATACTATATAAGGAACTAGTAAGGAACTGTAGATTCACTGATGGCAATGAATTCACAGTCCTAAGGAAACTGATTTTTCAAGATTAATATATGATGGAGATTGAAAAACCAGAAAATATGGAAGTGAAGATTACCAGGCAAAATTTAAAAAAATAATAAGCAGATAAGAACAGAAAAACAGTATAAAACAATATAAAAATTAAGAAACCAAGGACTAAAACAGATAGTTAAAAACACACTTGGTTTTGAGACAGTATGTATTACTGAAGGTATATGAGAAGGAGTCTAGTTACCACAGAATTTGTAAAAATCAAAAATATTTAAAAGAAAAAATGTGGGTTTGTTTTTTGGGGTTTGTTTGTTTGTTTGTGTTAAAGTAAAAATAACTGATTAAAAGTCATGTTTGTGTCACATAGAAATACTGTTTTGCAGGTTGGGATCCATAAAGCAAGATAACTGACAAAAGATGCTGACTCTACAGATGAGTTCCCTGAGGGGAATACTACAGAAAACAAAAGCAAACTGATTAATGTAATGGTTAGGACAAGAAATAATAACTTTACAGATGATCTAAGGCAGTTGACTGGGGTTAGGTTTGTGTCAATTGTAAAACCCTAACAAATGTTGGACTTGAAAGAAAGTTCAAGTAATGAAACACAAATGATCAATAACAAGCTGGGTAGATAAACGAGAAAACAGTATAAAAGCAAAAGAATTTTTAAACTATCAGTAAATAAGAAAAAGCCTTGTGGGAGTATTCAATTGAAAGAGATAAATAATACACAAAAAAAAATGCAAGTCATGAGATACTACGTAGCAACAAACACTGGTGAAAAACCACATTCCAGCGCTGCACTAGCTCAAATAAACTTCTTTCATGGCTTCTATTTTAATGCAAAGATTTTAAAACACTTTTGCAAGTAGAAACCCCACTTTGATAGAAGGTTGCCACTACTCGTTACATTTTAACCCAAGCATTAGAAATGTGCTTGAACCTATTTGTAGCTAAGAATGACTGCACATAAGGATGGGAGCCCTTAAGTTGTTTTTTGGCAAGAGCCAATAGAGATCTAGCTGATACATAGGCCTAGAGGGCTGTTTAGAACATCAAGTGTTTACTTTGTAGCAAACTGGAAAGATCTCTAAAGTTTCTGCTAATTTCATTCACCAGCTGTCTGCACTAGATTCCAGCTTATATTTAAGGGCTGGTGTTGGAGGCAATTTCTATAAGCTAAAGACAACCTGGAAGATCAGGGTCGTCACTTGCAACATACTTCGATTGCTCACAGGTTAAGTGCTGCTGCTTAATGCAGCACCTAATAGTATCTGAGGTATCCTATTGTGATGATGCTTAGGACCTGTAGGAGATCTGTCCCATTTAGATGGTAGATAGCAGCCTCTGAAATGTCACCAGCCACCAAGAGGTGGGCAATTGAATCAAGCCTTCAAGATATATTACATTTATCATATGCAGTATAAATTAATAGACTGGGGAGCAATATAAGCTTAAGCAACATTCAGGTGGCTTTGAAAAGAGCACAGGAAAAAAATCAAAGTAGGTTTGTAGTTCAAATAATTTCATTTAATACTAAACAATACATATATGTTATTGCTTTTTATTATTCTTAAAAAATAAAGCAGTAAAATGTTCTTCATAGAACATGTGCCCTTAAGTTGACAATGCTCCTTATACTTTAGTGGAAACATTGAATTTTTTGACATTTGTAAAAAATGGCAATTACCTGTGGTCAAAAGAAAAAACTCAACAAATAGAAAACCATGACATATTTTAAATATGTTCAAACCTGATCAAGATTTGTTCAGCAAATACATTTCATGAAGCGAATATCTGTTAAAGAAATAGACCCAGTCAAAATATCCGTCACCTGTGAACTGAACCAAAGCCTACACCCTGTGCTAGACCTGTGCTGCACAAGTACAGCAGCTATTAACCCCTTTTCACCAACTTCAGCTTCGCTTGTCTTTTTTTTGTCCCTATCCAGTTCTTTGCCTACTGAAGTCAAAGGCAAATTTTATAGCAAGTAAGACAACTCAGTTATTGTGTAATTTAAAAAAAAAAAAAAAGAAAAAAAGAGAAGAATTAAATATGGCCCTGGTTAAATGTATGGTGGCTTTTTCCTGGCAATTCCTTTCAGGAGGTTTGAGGAGGGGATAAATTGATGATAAAGAAACAAAATGTTTCAAATTCTAGGATAGTCTATAACAATAGGTCAACCAAAATACTGAGGAGAAAGTAGAGGTCAAAATGGGAACACACTTAAAATTTTTGCAGGGATCAAACATTGTATAATGTTTAATTGTAAGAAATCACCTCTGCTACTCAGCATTTATAAATTCTGTAAGTACAATTAGCTCCCTAGCCTTAAACTATTTCGTTAAATCTGACTCATGATTGTAAATGTTAATCAATCTTTTAATCAATGGTATTAAAATAAGCACTGGAATAGTTACAAACAGAAACAAGTGAAAAGGTGAGGGAACTTTATAAAAAGACATAGATAAACATACAAAATACGCATTCCAACACCATTTGAACATTTAGATGGTTCCAAAGCAGCAAAGATGAAAATCACATAAAATATACCTATGTCATTGCATAGCAGGGACACTACACTAGTTTTGGGAATAATCCAAAAAGCTGTTACTGTTTTTGTATTCCCTATTAATTAAAATAAAAATAAACTTTTAAATTGAAGACTGCAATATTAATAGGCAATGCTAAGATCCAGTCATGTTCACAGTGAAGAAATAGGAAATAAAATGTCGCTATCCACTGTTTCATAATTCTTCGTGTTCATTTGTTGTTTGTTGCTGTTGTTGTTAGCAAGTGTTTCTTTTGAATTTTGTGTTCGTGGAAGACAGTTAGTCACAGTGATCTCAGCCTACCTTTGATTTGTGAACCAGTGTTGTTTTTCATGTAACAGCTTTGCCAGTTCAAAAGTGCAAACAGTGAAGAATCAAACTTTGGAGATGAATAGTGGAAAAAAATCTTATTTCTCACTCAACAAGAACATTGACTAACAAGGCTAAATGGAACTTGGGCAGAAAACCAATAAAAGTATGTATCCTTGTAACCAGCTCCCCATCTTGGGTCACTTCATGTGGGATCACAGGCACGAACAAATATTTTTGGCACTAAGCTGCAACTTTTAAGCATTAGGGATGCACTATTCTTTTTACAAAGTCCCTGTTTTTCTCTGTTGTATATTGCTTCAAAATATTGTTCTTAGACTGATAACAAAGGGCTTATCTGCTTTCAGTCCAGAGAAAAGGAGGTTTAACTCATCAACAATGTGATGTCACTCAGAAAAAGGGATTAAACTATATAAGTGTATGTACCAGTAAAAATTTACTCATAACTGTGTGCTATAACACCCCACAGCTGTATGTTACTTCTCATGCCCTTGGACAGTGGATTTTCCAAATACTCTGATTTTTGTCTTGTTGTTTTTCCTAGGGATTTGGTCCCCCTTGTGCAGAGAGAGAGCTGAGAAAAACATGCCAGTGCTATCTGGGATTCAGCTTCCCCTCAGATCAGCTTTAAGCTCTCTTTTTTGTTAACTGGGAATCCCAGATTTCCATATCTTTTCAGGAAATTTTTTATGAATGTTCTTTTCATCACCCTTATGTTGTTTGGCAGTCTCCTCATCCAGATGTGGTTTTGTGTGTCTAACCTGTCCCTGAGACCTGCTTTGACTATATGGGCCAGCTGCTACAGCATTCAAGTGATTTACAGCCACCAATGAAATTCACCCTCACTTTGACTCCAAGAGGAGGGGAGGGAAGAATAGGAAGCCAGCTCAGCCCCACCGTGTCCATATTGGATTCTAAAGAGCATCAGAAACTACATTATGCTCTGCACAGCTGGGCAACAGCATCAGAAAGGCTATATTTAGTCCCACCATTTCACAGCAAAATATGGCAGATACCTTAACAGTGAATAGATTTCTTGTACTTTTCACTTTTCACTACTTACCGTTTTGAAAGATGAGAGGAAAAAAGTCCCTTTCCACTAATAAATAAATTCTAGATGTTCATTTTAATTGTTACCTCCTTGTTTTTTACTGGGGACTGTCAGCTTTGTTCTTGCTTGATTTTACCAGGCACACAGAGGAAATGAGAAGATGTTTAGTATGTAAACACACGGACACCAAGTTCTTGAATTCTGCTCCACTCGCATTTGCAGCTGCTACGAGGAAGTGTGGTACTTATTTGCTCTCTTACAACAATTTATGCTTACCTAATGCTTTATCTCTAGGGTCCACTTCTACTTGCAAAGAATTTCTGAAAACCTTACTACATGTTTGTCAGTGTATTTGCTGTGAATCTACTAGGAAGCAATGATAACAAACATGACAGAAAATTCACTTCAATACAAGAAGTAAAAGAGAGAATATAATGATTTTCTTTATATAATGTACATGTGAAAGTGTCTTGTTCAGGTATATACTCATAAATGGTGACTCTATGCACAAACACTTGTGCATGGATACAAATATGTATGTATGTGTGTACATATATGTACTTTGTTGGTAACAGCATAAACAGGAATTTTGAAAGTGGCAAAGGAGGGAGGTGCCAGAATGTGGCACAGATAAACTGTGGATGTATGTCACACCATTTCCAGGAGATTATGGCACGATGTTTAAAGGTATTTCATTGTGATACTTGTCCAGTATTAAAATATTAAAATTCATGCATGTACATTTACAGATGTGTATACATATGCATGTATATATTAAGAATATGTGTTCTTTAATTTGGTGTGGGAATTAATCATTACTGAAACTAAAGTTATGTGATGCTAACTAATCATAATGAAAACTGATACCTTCAATTCCTTGGTTTTGATCTTATCATTCTAGCCACTCCTCCAGGCAGAAGACAATGAAAAATTATAAGAAAAAAAACATCTAAACCTGTCTGTTTGTGGCTCTGCTCCCTACACCATCTCTTGATAGGTGTGAATGCTACTGTTTGGTGGGTTTTACACCTACTTGGTGGCAGTGGTGTGCTCCAGAGGAGTCAGATCCTTTGCTGCTCTTATTTCCTACTTTTTGTTCAATTTTTTTTCTCGTATCATGGTCAATTATACTACAGGTTTTTAGTAGGATAGCGAAATGATTCCAAAGAGCTATTCCAAACCTTGTGATGATGAAAACAAAAGTATTTCTTGATAAAGAATAATATAACTGTATAACAGTTTAACTTTCAAACAAGAGAAAGGCAAATGAAAGGGCAAGGAGGGGGGTTGAGAAGCCCAGCTAGTATCTCACTGCTCTGTGAAATGAATGAAGTCAAAGAATAATCTTTTTATCAAATTTCTTCATAGATAGTAGCACAATTATTTCACTGATGTTCTGGAGACTGAATTTTTAAGACTGGGGATATACACCTTTCAGTTGTATCTCTGCATCATCCTCCTTGGAGCTGCTACTGTGATGTCTCCTCTAACCCTTTCAGTCAGAATGAATCAGGTGACCACGAACAGCTTAAATAATAGGTAAAACCTCTTAATGTAAAGAATATTTGTTGGTGGCCTTTTGTCAGAGACCTTTTGTTCCTATGCAAAAAGAGCCAGTAGCAACAGCACCCCTTCTACACCCCACCAGCACGGAGAATGAAGCTCCCCGTTTCTTTCTCTGCCTGTCCAGTAAGCTGGTTTACCCCTAAAGTGAGACATAAAGGCACCTCCTCTTGTACAAGGTTTGTGACAAAACCGGGGGTGACCTTAAACCGGATGATCTTACATCTTCAGTAGGTCTTTTATTAGAGTTTCTTTACCTATTGTGAGCTCCTCAGATAGTTTCTCAGTGACTAAGGTAGAAGACAGCTCTGAGTGTTTTCATGTAAATTAATGTTTCCTGAATTGCTGTGTGAGGTTTTCCTAGTTACAGTAGAAAAAAAGAACCTTAGAAATCAGGCATTTGAATTATCTTTTATGCTGGGTGTTTGAATTCAACTCGATCACACCACATCAGTTTCGAGACATATTTTTTTACTGAAAAAGACATTTTTCCTACCTTAGCTGCATAACCATATCAACAGTTGATGTCTCAGCAAAATGACATCCCATCTGCATATTAAACAAAAATTCTGAAAGCATTAATCCTCTTCTTTTATTAAATTTCCATTAAATTTGGATGTCTGATATATAATTGTTGAAAAAGAGCAATGGCTAAGATGCACTGTACCTAATTTTTTTGAGGATGTAAATAATCAAAATAAAATAAAAATAAACAAAGAAAAAATTTAAAGCTCTAAAAATCCCTAAACGCAAGTAGATTCTGAACAAAAAGTTTCATGGATTATTTTATTCAGGCATTTTCATAATAATGTGCTATGCTTTGTGGTTTCTGTAAAATTACTTCAAACTAACTAGAGAAATTGTCCCATGTGAGTCAGAAGGCTTCTTTGAGGCATGCATATCACTCTTGCATTTCATAATAAAAACCAAGATACTGCAGAAAAACATTAATTTTCTTATTTTGAAGGTCTGATGCTCTGCCTTCACAATTGTTGTTATCTGCAATTCAGTATAATATGTAGAAAAGATCACTTTTTAATTATTACTCTCACAGAAATGAGAAAGCTCATTGGTCTTATCACTGAGACAAATTTGTCTCTCCTCACATTTTTCATAATGAAGAGACATTAGATTAATGTTCCCTTAAATAACATGATTAATGGTATGATCAGAAGTAGCTCATGTTGGAACAGAATGAGTGCAAACCATCTAATCAAACAAAATGATTGGGGGTTTTAATTGTTTATAGCAGTATAAGGTCATATGAAGTCCCCTCTAGTAACTCATCTTTCTCTTCCTGTATTTTAGTTCTCCTTTTCTGTCCCTGAGAATGATCATTAGTTATAATTAAAGGAAAGCAAAAGCAGTTAGCTTGACAAGCTCAGGATTTGGGAATTATTATAGTCATTAAAAGACCTTCTGATAACCATATTAAACTTCATCATTCACATACCATCAGGTTTCTATCTGTCATACACAAAGCAAAGTACATCAAGTACAGCAGTGTCTTGAGAGAGTGGAGCAAATATATCACCTGATTTAACTTCACTAAAGTGAATGGAGATAAAGTCCAGATTAATTTTGTCCTTTGACTCCCTGAAATTAAGACAGTTAAGAATGAAGCAAAAATGCCTGAGTTAAGGGGTTCTTTTAGTTCTTGTTATTATTAGCCTGTGGTAACATCATACGAGAACCTCAAATACATCCTTAGATTTAATTCACTGTTAAGTCTCATATTCTGCTTGGTGTTCCTCAGCAGAAAGTCGACAGAAATCTAATGACAAGGGCCTGTTGCCATTTTAATGCCACCTAAGCCCCTGGACTTAATTCCAATTTCTTATACCATTTTAGAGTCACATCTTAGCCAGGATGAAACAGAAATAACTTTCTGAAAAATGAATAAACCTATTCTTGAATCCATATTCATAAGTGGATGATTGCATTTGTAACTTTTCATAATTTTTACTCTTAAAACACGTCCAATGAAAAGAATTTATGGCTGAGGCACGAAGAGTAAGTGACCTATTCAGTAACAGTATCTTAACCCTAAAAATATGTGAAGAGACAACAATTGTCCTTCCTAGTACAGCTCTGAACTCCTGACCCAGAACAGCATAATGTATTATTTGAACAGATCAGTCACACAGCACACTGTAAGTTCACACAGAGCACAGTGGTGGGCTTCAGCATTTGCTTACCTGCAAGCCACTCACAGCAGTGGTCAAAGGTTACTGGCAAGCTGATTAAAAATGTGCCTGCTAGACATCTTTCAATATGTCACAACATGTCATTTTGTGCTATGCATTTCAGAATGAAGTAGCTTTCTCCTTTTAAGACATTGTCATTTGCTCTGTCAGTTTGCTTTAGACTCCAGAAGTACCCGATTCCTTTTCATAGAAGCTATCCAAAACATAACAATATTGGAAGCACAGAAAAAAACCCCCTATTTTTTGTCTACATCTAAGAGTAGTCATTCTGCAAGACTAAAAAATATTTCTGCCCTTTAAAAAAAATGTTTAATCAATTCTAGTATGAGTGAAGTGCAAACATAAATGATACAATATTTTATTTCTGCTGCTACACAGTAGCACACTGCACATTTTCTAAGTACATAATAGAAGGAAAATAACAGAATGTGACTGTGGCTGTTCAGTCTCAGCTGGAGGTGTCAGGCTAGATTTTTTGTCATTTGTTCATTTTATATAAAGTGCTTTTTCCAGATCTAGTTTATGAGTGTGAATTTTGCAGTGTTATGGAAAAAGTTCTTTTTTTTGAACTGCATTTCTCTTCCTACAATGTAGTCTCAGACATTTTTTTCACCTTTCTTATATCCCCTTTTTCAAAGATCTCATGTTAGGAAAACCTTCTAGATAGCATTAGGAATTAAGGTCTCCTTTTGGAAGTAGTTATACCACATCATGAATGTGCTACACTGTCAGATAAAAGAATTCTTGTGAATTTCAGTAGGACATGATGCCATCAAAAAGAGAACTAATCTACAGAAGTCTAAAAAAAAGGATTTAAAACAAAATACATGCTTTCCCTCCACAGAAAAATAGGAGAGAGACACCCACAGATTCATTAAACCATTAACTGAGGCCTGATGTGAAGACTTATAGCCAGGTGCATTAATTTACTTTTCTTATACTATGCTGGCAAGGAGTTTTCAAGGCTGAGTTTCTGGTTTGTTTATTTATTTGGTTGGTTTTTAATGACTTGGCTTCCTAAGTTTACACACATGAAGCAGCTGTGCATACCTACATTAGAAGAATGTAGAAGGATAACGGCATAAGTCATGTACCAGGGATACATTCAGGAAGGCACTTAAAGCCAGAACTACAGAAGTACTGTTTGACTTTCAAAATCCAGCTCAGATACCCTCTAACCCTTTGAAGTAAATGTTTCCTCTTTTCACAGAGGAAATGTTTTGGATGAAGTGGTTAGAGCCAACAGCTTTGATGTAACCATTCATTCCAAGTACAAATGAGCACAATGGAATTGTTCCTGTAATGGGATGCAATTCACCAGTACAATTTAACCAGAAATTAGTTTTGTGTCATTGACATCGGTGTGAAACAGCAGATGACTAATGAAATAAATGACACAAAACTAATGAAAGAACATGATAAATTAATATGCAGACCTTTCTATTCCTATAAGCAGCTAAAAAATATCTCTAATGGCTTTCATTTGTGATTATCTGCAGCCAGTATTTTTTAAAGACTCATTGATCATATTCAAGGGACCAAGAACTGAACCTCACTACTACCTACAAAAGTCTGTCTTGGCTCCTACCGCTTTGACAAATTGAACATGCCAGCTGCCAATTATGCTAATTTTTAGTGGTAATCTACTGTGTTGTTTGTTACTGAACTGTCAGATTTCCTTTTATTAATATTCTCACTTCATTCTAGAATGGTAATATTTTCATGTTCTTTGTCTTTGGTCTTATTTATTTCACGTGAAGAACGTGAAAATTAAACCCTCTAATTTTTTTTTTTCCCCAGTGTATAATGTTGTGAGATAATATACAAGCACCAAGGGATAAAATGGCCTGCACAGGGAGCTTTGTTGCACTCAACCTGACAGCAAATTAGTGAACTCACATAACAGTGTCAGAAACATAAGACATAAAACTAATAATCTTCATAGAACATGATTTTTGCCACCATTTAGACAATAGAATTACCTTATAATGTAGCAGCTCTTCATGTATTACCCTGTATTTTTCAGGTAGCTTTTTCACATTTCCTTGAAAACCTTAGTAGATGTCCTTGGAATCCTAGAATTTAGAGTATATTAAACTGACTGACTGGCACTGAATAAATTTCAATGAAACATTTGTGACCTTGAAATGATGAGCTTTGTGAAAGCTTTCTTGTGTTGAATTTATACAAGAAATGTTAATGGGAATTGGAGAAACAAAGAGAAATTAATCATGAAAGAAACCTTTTATTTTCAGAGCTTTGCAACAAGTGCTTTTACATAGACCCTATTCTTAGGGAGAAGAGTAATTTCTCCTAAGAAAGCCCATCTGGAAAGTTCTTTTATTTTTTTTTTTTTCTTGAATGCTGCATGAATTATTGCATTTTCTGCCTTTCTTGTGGTATTTCAGTATTTCCAGTTCCAGTTTGTGCTGAAAGAAAGAATTACAGAGAGTTGTAAAATCAAAACAGAAAGTCAGCTGTTTTCTTTTTGACATTAAAATAATAAGGTCTTGGTCAAAGGTTTTGGTGAAAGAATTCAAGAGAGTTTCTTCTTTCAGTTAACATGGCTCAAATTTACTGAGACACAATCCTGACATATACTTGAACATAATAATAATTATTCTAGTTCTCACTTGCTTCTATTTGCAGCACTGTCAGGTCCACCAAACATGCCATAGTCATCTCATTGGACTCTATTACTTCTATTACTTTTTCATAAATCCCTCTTTGTTTCAGAGCTGTTACTGCTAGTCCAGACACTAAGTAATCTAGTTCATGAAATATCTTTAGTAGGATTAGAAATGTGTAATACTTGGCAGAAATGACTTTACCGTGAAATGCTGACATCTGCCAACACAATGCAGACAGACTCATTATGACATATAACACAGTTAATAATCAAAATTTGCAAATAAAAGTAAAAAATTATTATATATTATTTTCTAAGTGACATAAGAAGAATATCCTTGGAATGAGTTCAAATCCTGGTCCAAGAATGTTTTGTGCAAATATCCCCATGAAATATTCTGCTATTTTTAGAAAATCATAGAATCATAAAATGTTAAGGGGTTGGAATGGACCTTAAAGATCATCTAGTTCCAACCCTCCTCGCCATGTGCGGGGACACCTCCCACTAGGCTATATCGCTCAAGGCCTTATCCAACCTGACTTTGAACACTTCCAGTGTTGGGGCATCCACAACCTTCCTGGGAAACCTGTTGCAGAGTCTCACCACCTTCACAGTAAAAAATTTCATCCTAATATCTAACCTAATTTCCCCCTCTTTCAATTTGTACCCATTACTTCTTGCTCTACCAATACAGTTCCTGATGAGGAGTCCCTCTCTGTCTCCCCAGCAGGCCCCCTTCACATACTGGAAGGTTGCTATGAGGTCTCCATGCAACCTTCTCTTCTCCAGACTGAACAGACTCAAACAGCCTGTGTTTGTAGGGGAGGTGCTCCAGTCCTCTTATCCACTTCTTGGCCCTCCTCTGGACTTTCTCCAACAGTTCCATGTCCTTCTTATGTTGGGGGCACCAGGACTGCATGCAGTACTCTAGGTGAGGTCTCACAAGAGCGGAGTAGAGGGGGAGAATCACCTCCTTCGATGTGCTGGCCACATTCTTTTTGATGCAGGTCAGGATACAGTTGGCTTTCTTGGCGGCAAGCATCATTTTTTTATCAATCAACATCCCCAAGTCTTTCTCCACAGTGCTACTCTCAATCATTTCTCTGTCCAATCTCTAGGTGTGTCTGGGATTGCCACAAGCCAGGTGTAGGACCTTGCACTTAGCTTTGTTGAACTTCACGAGGTTTTCACATCCCTACCTCTCCAGCCTGTCAAGGTCCCTCTGGGTGGCATCTCTTCCCTCCAGCACGTCTACTGCACCACACAGTTTGGTGTCATCAGCAAATCTGCTGACAGTGTACTCACTCCCAATATCCCTGTCATTGACGGAGATGTTGAACAGTGTCAGCTCCAGTACCAACCCCCCATGGACACCATCATCACTGGTCTCCACGCAGACAATGAACCATGGACCACAACTCTTTGTGTGAGACTGTCCACCCAGTTCTTTATCTGCCAAGTGGTCCGTCTATGAAATCCATATCTCTACAGTTTGGAGACAAGGATATTGTACAGGACAGTGTCAAATGCTTTGCCTAAGTTCAGGCAGTAAATGTCAGTTGCTCTGTCCCCACCCACCAACACTGTAGGCCCAACATAGAAAGTCATCACATTTGTCAGGCATGATTTCCCTTTTTTAAAACCATGTTGGCTGTCACCAATCACCTCTTTGTTTTTCGACGTAGTTTCCAGATGCGCAGCTTCCAGGAGCATAGTTTCCAGGAGAATTTGCTCCATGATCTTGCCTGGCACAGAATGAGACTCATTGGTCTGCAGTTCCCCGTGTCTGCTGCTTTCCCCTATTTAAAAATATTATTTAACAAATTATTTGAGCTTAATTAAAAACAATCTGGACCAGAAGTATTTGCATGATTTAAATAGAACACAGTACCATCTCACTAAGCATTGATGCAGGTACCATGGAGCAAAACAATTCACAGCGTAGCAGAGAACAGTGATTTTTAATATATTTTCAATTTTTCTGAAATGCTTTTTTCTATATTCCTTCTTCCGTTCGGTAATAAGGATATCCAGAAAGCAAACACTCATTCTACCCACCCTTCCTCAGCATGTAACCCATTCCTGTACAAGCATTTTATTTCAATTCATGTCAGCAAGGGCTGATCTCATGCATACAAATAAAATATAACAGACAATTGAGAGAATGTAAGACCTGAACATAGCAAGCCCTTTTTGTGAAGCCCATTTCTGGACAAAAATACCATGGAAAAGGTCGGTAGGGTGAACCAAAAGGCACAATGAGCTGTAGTGAATGTTGAACTGTCACCAGGAGTAAACACTCAGGTTCTTTTAGATGACCACGAATTGATAAGAGGAAAGAATAGAGATCCACTATCTGAGAAGAAACAGAAAACAACATCCACCAGAGTGAACTCTGACTTCTGTGTTTTCCTGCAGTACCAAGGAGCAGGAATATAACCTCACAGCTTCTAATTTTGCACTCTTACTGAAGGTGTAAGGTGTATTATCATTACTCAAAAACTGTAATGATAATAGTAAAAACCGGTTTATTACCTAAAGATCCCTACAAACTTCTTTGTGAAAGACAGATTGAGAAGACATCCAAGGGAAAACATTCCCGTTGTTTTTGACACACTTTTTGTCTTAAGGCTTTGTTCTCTTCCAAGCATCTGGAATTTCACATTTTCCAAAATATCAGTGCTTCAGTATTTTGTGTGCTCTGGGCTGTCTATTCTGTTCTGTTTGTCTCTAAAGAATACAGCTGTCTCAAGCAGAAATAGCAAAGCTGTTTCTGAAATTGAAAACTTTCTATACATGTCGACACAGCACTCCTTATAAATTAATTCATATTCAGGTGTGGATCTTGTTCATGCATTTATAAACTTGTGATTCCTTTTGTACTGAAATAATGATAACATAAACCAAGCCTGGGAATTCTATGCAGTGTTCTTTCTCCGATTACAAATGAAGCTATTCTGTGTCCGCTGCTACCCCTAAAATGAGTAGTAAATTTATATAATTTTCAGAAATTTTCTGTAATTTTTCAGAAACCATACATTTCTGAGATATGTTACCATATACAACCTATTCCTGAAGTTATAGACAAGTGGTACAGAATTCCAACCTCATGATTAGCTATAAAAGTGATAGTGATGCTTAAGATCCTACCATCTTCAGGCTAGACATATTTAGACACCTGGTTGAGAGTATCCAGTGAATCTTTTTAAAAGGGTTGATGCGCCCATATCCTCATAAGATGAATCCAATTAAACAGAGTTTAGGGTAGGCCTTACAAATGACTGCAGCAGGATGTAGATCCTACAGTGTTTAGCCTAAATCTTAAATTTAATCTTAAATTAAAATTCCTACTTGAAACCTACAATTTCTATTTTTGACCTAAGTTCAAAACACATTGTATTTGTATAAAGGTGTAAACAATAGCTTGGAAATATCTAGGCTGACATTCAGAGATGCTGATATAAAGAGAACTGAAATGACTAAGCTAGAAAAGAGATATCATCTAGATTTCCAAATGTTATAGTTTTGAATGTGAATTTTGCACCAAAAAATTCCAATTCTACTTGAACATATATTGTGCTTTTCTGAAAGTTACAGCTTGAATGTCAGTATCTTTCTAAAATGTATTTCTGGGCAAAGCAGTACCTAACCAGAATATTACTTTGTTTCCTTTTTTCTGTCACTTATAAAATCTGCAAAGTTTTTTTTTTAATATCAGGTACAATAAAATTGATAACAGATCCAAGGCTCTGAAAAATTCACGTAAACAAATGGACTCACACATAAAAAGCTTTCCATCATATTTTAATAGAAATTGGATCAAATATCACAAATTGGATAACTGCATCGTGTGTATGAAAGGAAGGAATATAACTGATTGCTAAATGCTGAATTTGCAGTAGATATACAGATGGTTGAATGAGCATTTCACTGGAGTTTTGTTGTTATTGTTATTGGTTGGTTGTTTTCCTAAGGGAAGTAATTGTAGTCTGATCACATCAACACATTCTTAATCAAAACTAAGCCTCTAACCTATGGGATTCTGCTGAGAATGATTATAGCTTATGGATGGGTACTTTCCACTCAGTGAATCACAGATGAAAGAAAGATAGGCTGGAAAAAAAAGAAAAACCAAACGATAACAACAAAAAAATCACATACTTCACACCGGTTACCAAAAGATACTCATTCTAACTTGAACATATATAAGAATGGAACAAAAATAAACCACTAATGTTGTCATTAATATTTTTTAATTGTCTCAGCATCTATCAAAAAATGTAAAAATATTAAATAATACTCAAGAGTGTTCAAGACAGAGCTGAGATGAATATTTAAAAAGCCAGTCTGCAGCTGCCCTTCCCCCAGGAACCAAACTGCATCTCATGAGAAATGCCTTCCAAATGTAATGCTGATTCTTACCTGGAAGGGTGCCACTTACGTACTCTGGCATATTTAAGGGCAAAACACATTTCAAAAGGAGATGTTCAGTGCAATTAGAAAAGGGGAGGTTCTGGCATAGCAATTTACAACAAATGGGTATGCTGGAAAAGATGCTATATCAGGAGCTGACAGAGGGAACACAGTGTTGGTGCCTGATATTTAGCAAGCTGAGCAAATTACCAGCAAGTCAGGAGTTTAGGGTACTATTCCACTACTACTGAGTAGCTGGGATAAACACTCAATTTGAACTTCTTTTACATAATCGTTTCTTCTTAAGTTTCTGCCAGGGTGAGCTTCACATGAATTAAATGTATTTTTCACAAGGGAACATTTGCATATCCCTTGTCTCTCTACCAGGGCTACCCGAACTTTTGGACAAATGAATCCGTGATTAGAAGTTCCCTCTCACCTATGAAAAAAAGACATAAACAGTTTTTTCATACCTGATAGGCTGATGAAGGGCTTCTCTAATGCTGTGGAGTGTTTTGTATGGTAGCACAGAAGGACTGAATACAGATAAAATTGGTGCAAATATCCCTCATGTTGAAGTAACAAGTGATAAAAAACAAAACAAGTCATTAACAACAGTTTCAGTGAAATGCAATGGGGTTTTCTTCATGATGTAAAACTGACTCATCTTGTTCCTTGCTACAATGGCTGTTTCCTGGCAGCAGTACAGACAGCAAAGGTATTTTTTTTACATGCTCTGCCCCAGAGACAATTCCTTTTGGAAGGAAATCATCATTCACTATCCAGTTCTCAGCTGGACTCACCAGCCTGGCTGTAGCACACAGCGATTAGATCATCCAAAGTACCAGGAGACACAACAGATTCTTAAAGATGCTTTAAGAAACTTGTCATTTCTGCATAGGAACAAGTCAGCCTTGTAACACTCTTTTGGGAGCTGCCATTTCAGAGTCTGTGCCTTACACTGGAAGTTTGCCTGCTCTGAATTCCCCTGGAAAAAGAGCATTCAAGTTCTGTAGAGCACAGGACGACAATTTAGTGGCACCATATGGCAATATTATCTGTAGTGACATTTTCCAGGTACAGAAACAATTTTCTTAACTTCATTGATTTCAGTAGTTGTGATACACGCAAAGGAGGACAAAATCTGTAGTGGAGTGAACATTGTTGTACGAAATACCTAATGCAATGTAAGCAGAGCTCAGTGAAAGGAGATATCATGCATTTTTAATCTAGTACTACACCATTAAATGCAAATGTACTTTCTGTTACCAAAGCAGATGTCATTTTGCATTTCAGTTCAGAAGCACAATGCAGGCAAGGGGGTCACTGTACTCCCACTTTCTGATAGAAATTTCGCATTTGTTCTGTCACGTTTTATTTTTATTCTGAAATGAACTATTCAAGTAAGAGATGCGTACTATTCAGAGTATGGTAGTGAATATGTAGTCACTGAATACTGTAAAAGTCTTAATAGTACTAAGAACTCTAAGGAAGAGAGACATAGACACCTCTATGTATGCACATATGGGTAATATAAGATGATGCAATTCTGGCTGAGAAGCTTTGTTCACAGTGCTCATAATTTAATAGATGTCATAAAATTCTGTTACACTACACTTTCCTGAGTCCTTTCTGAGCTGTTAGCACTGTAATCTTTATCAAAACAAAAAGAACTACTTAATAATTCTAAGGAGGCTAAATAATTGAGATTATTAAGGGAAAATATAAACCCCACACTAACAACACTTAAGGGCATAATTCTTAATTAATTTAAGCAGAGGCTATGTTTTGCTAAACTTTCCACATATATCTTCTCTTTCTGCAATGGTAGTTTCCTCTTTGTCCTTTAAATAGCAAATGTTCTCTTGAAATAATACATATTTTATTATTGCCCTGTCTGCAATTTGTTGACTTAATTCTTTGTCTTATGGCATTTACGGTTAGAAAGTACACACTGACCCTTGTGATTGATCAGCTTTTTCATGTATAAACTAGGGAATATATTATTTGTGTTTCTGCCAAAAATTCTATGATTTGATTTTATGTATTTCAGGCTGAACTCTAAAATCCTAATGGCATTAAGATCTGGCAAAGTCCATATAATTTTACTCAAAATCATGTTGCTCTAAGGATGGACTTAAGCTTCTTGCACCTCCTGGAATAACATGAGAATACATTACACTATGAGAAAAATCGCCAATTTTTATAGCATTCCAGAATTGTGAATGTGTTTGAAATAGTGTAAATGTGACTGAGGCACGTAACTTCAGTGAAATACAGCATGTTAGGAATGCCACATCAAGGGGGAGGCTTGGTGATATTTGCAGTTAAACAAAACCAGCCGTGTTTTTCATATATGGAAAAGAAAAACAATTTTCAAGCTTGCTTTGTTTCTTAAAAGCCTGCCAAATGTCAAAGGCTTTGGAACAAGTGCTGAAAATTTCAATGATCTTTGAATGAAAGCCTTCTAAGAGGCACATAGGCAAGGCTGCTGCTTGTTCTTGTCTGTTTTACAAAAGGATGGGAGGGGGGATTCTTCTAGAAGGAGACCAGAAGTTGTGCAGCAGATGAATGTAGTATTCAAAATTTTCACTTATCTTAAACATGAAGGATTTCTTTTTGACCATGTCGCAAGCCTTGTAGAATAAAACTACCTACAGAAGAATATTTTCTGATGGAAAATCTGAAGATGAACTGTAATGCCAAAATGAATGCTTTATATTTCTGGCTTCTTTTTGCATCAAAAAGAAAGTCAATTTTTAAGCAATTCTAAAGATTTTCCCGAGCTTGGTGAAAGCTTCATCTCAGACCATGGGGAAAGAATATAAGGGAAGGAGATTTTTTTAGTGCATTTAATCCAATACATTTTCACAATGGAGGGTCTGGTGTGCAATCAAATGCAATTTTCTACTAGTCAATTTAGGTTTCCAATCTGCAATATTTGAACCATTTGCAATCACTGCTCTTTTACTGAGCAGAGAAACATATTGATCTTGCTTTGATGATATAGAAGTGAGGCACGGAGCAGCTCAAAACCAAGTTTTCAGACATTGGGGTTCCCAAAATGTTCTGAAGAGCTTCAAGATTTAGAAAAAGGGTATTTAGACATAAATATTATCGGGGCTGTAGTGCTTTGGACACTTGATGTCTACATGCCTGGAAAAATCCCATGCTGTATCCAAGTCCTTTTGCACTGAGTTCATCACTTCAAGCGCTCACGAAGTGTGTGGATACATTAATATTTGGGACATGTTAGTTTGCAATGTCAATATATTGTATCTACTGTCAGAATTAAAGTATAATCTACTTTAGCTGTTTTTTCAGAATTCAGAACTCTGTATCTCCTGCTCAATTATGTGCAACTCCACTGATTGTTTTACTTATCAGGTTTCCCTGGTATTTCAGTATGTTCCATTTTTATGGAAGAATACTGAAAATTGTACAGTTCCTGTAAGACTGTTTATAGTCTCAGGAGCAATGAATATAGAAGGTTTCTGTTTTACTTTTTCTTTTTTCCTGAGAGACTGCAAATAAAGATTTATCAGAAGCTGTTTGGTTTTACCAGAATTTTATATAATCCATTTGCAATTTGAGAAATAAAATATTTTCTCACATCTCTAATAATAATTAGCTTGACACTCAAGGTGATAAAACAAAATCATTTAGCTAATTGGAAGCGTCTAAGTAACCAATTATTTTAAGATGTCTCTCTGGCTTAAGGAGAACAAACAAGAAAGTACTCCCAAAGCGAATATCCAACGCGCAGTCTCTGCGAATGTTTCACATGCAGACAATATTACGGATGCGTCACTTGCAGTTCCTTGCAGTGTGTTCAGTCATTTCACATCTGAGGATGATGTGGTGAAACAGAGTGTGCCTCTGCAATGCCAGGAGCAGAATACAGAGTATATATCTCTGAAAGTCCTTCCGGACTCCTTTTGAGTCCTGTTGTGACATTCTGCTGAATTCTGAATTGCACCACCTTCCAAAGTTTTTCTGAGATACAAGATTCCATCAAATTCCCTGCTCTGCTTGCCTCCACTGGCATAACAAAGGCAAAATTATATTTTTCTGATTATATGTCTCTTCAAGTTGGCTCAATCTCACATAAAAAGGTGTAAACTAGTGAAAAAACGTTCAATGGCCACTCACTGAATACTTTTGGTTAGGGAGTAATGCTGGTCGTTAACCGCTTATAGTTATTATGACTCGTAGGCTGTGCCTCAATGAAGACCATAAATTGTACTTTTCTAAGAACATCCAGACTTAAATGACACAAATAGTTACTCTTATGTGGTCTGCCAACAGTCAAGCACTCAGGTCAGTAAAATACTGGAATTCATTTTTGTGTAGTTTTGTGCTTTTCACAGTGATCGATCTTTCTTCCTTGGCAAAGCTCTCTCCTTGGGGTGATCAACAATAACAACAACAACAAAAGCAATATAATCTTCCTGCAAAAGCAGGGTTTTAGCTTCCTGCGGCAGAGTAGTGTCAATTGTCAGCATCTTGTTTGGTTTGTTTAGCTGGCTTTTATTCTTCTCTGACATTTAGAGATTATGTGTTTTCCTTTTCCTCCTCCTCATTGCTAGAGCCATCTGTGGGCCTTTACACAGACACATACATTAGGAATATCAGATAGACAAAGCTAATGTGCACTGGAGTAAAATGACAAGCTCCTTTTCTTAATTAATGTCATCGCTGCTGCTCCAGTGAGGATTGCAAGCTTCTGAAGTAGTTTGGAAATGAATTGTTCTTAATTTTCATGAGCATTTTTCTACTACATTTAGACTGTTCTATAAATGAAATAGTGAAGAGTCCTCGAATCCTGGTCCCTTGAAACCACATCTCTACTTGCGCATTAAGCAATATCTGGGACCAGTCCTGGGTGCTAGACCCGCACGGTCTGAGCTGTTTAATCATGAGGAGTATCCTGCTGGTCTGTCAGTCTGCCCAGTTAGTGATCCACAAAATCAACCCCAAGACCTTCCTGCTCAGGGCTTTGCACGGGCCCTTTGTGATCCATAAACAGTTTCCATGAGATTCCTGGATTCTGGAGGCTCAGGGAACTTAATAGAATGGCTCTGATTGTCCTGTTGAGAGATGTATTAGAACAACCATGGCTTCATTTGCTTTATGTTCTGGTCTTTCTCTTTGTGCAAGCTATAATCCGAGAATTTCAACCCAGACAGTGAAAATTGACCCCAATATAAATTCAAGGCCCAGCTGGAACAGGTACCCAGAGCTGTGACCTGGGAATATTTCACAGCTGCAAATGTTCAAGGTTTAACTGAAAGAGGGAGTGTGAACACTGACCACATGGACCTCACACATCATATTGACAACAAAACCAAAATGTTAAAACACTTATGCAGATAGCAGAGATGGGAAAGAGGTTAAAGTCTGCCCCTATTCAACCTTTATGTGGCAGTATTGTCAGCATGAAGGAATGAAGTTGCCCGCACCACCTGATCATTATTACTAACTAGCATTTCCATCAGAGAAACAGAATATTTTTTCACATTCCAATTTTCCTGAACATTCCCTACTCCTACCCCCTACCTCCTTACCATTTCATCCAAGCTAAAACTTAAAATAGTGTCCTTATAATTTCCTCTCCTTCTTTGTTTCTTGCATACGAAGTCTGCTTTCCTCGTGTGTATTCTGTAAGATATTAAAAAAAATGTTTGGAATGTATGTATAATCGGTCCTCTTGACTAAATCTCAGGGAGGTAGCCAAGTTTTGTAACATTTTGACTCACTTTTAGCTGTGTATTCCAAGATGATTTTTATGTTTACCTCAGTCCTATTTCCATTTTTTCATTTAACTTTTTCCCACATTGTACTACAATATAGCTAGTGCTGTATTTCTGCTAAATATTCAAAATTATTTTAAAAAATACAACTCAGAAACTCAGGGAGTTCAACCTTCAGAAGGTCTGAACGTTTTACTTCAGATGCATTTATCTTTCTGAGTCTGTGTTCTCTTACATGAGCTTTCATAATTAAAATATATACAAATACCAGACTTAAAGTAATTTGGTCACTGAATTTCACTTTATTTGGTGAAAGTAAAGTGCCTTCTTATGCTGGATAAGACATTCATTTATAATATTCAGTTTTAAAATCTCTCTCATGTCTACTTATTGCTTATTACATAAAATTAGAATTTGATAACATCTGGGAAAATACATCTAGAAAACCACGTTAATCAAAACTGGGAGATTATTGTTTAGATCACATTATCTCCTGGAAAATTCCACCAAAAATCAGAGTAAAATTTTTCTAGGGACACAGACTAATGGTGAGAAGATCTTAGGACTATTTTTTACTAGTGGAAGATGTAAGTTGCAATGGTTTGTTTAGAGCCCACTAAAAAGATATTGAAATTATTTCAGTTGTAATTATATCAAATATATAATTTATCTCAGTTCAAAATTAATCCACATCATGATAAAAATAGCATTAAGGTGTCCTATATCCTTAGTAACACCTTTTTACTGAAATCCCTCACTAACCAGTATGCTTCATAGCATGCTCTGATCCCTATCTTCTGGCTCAGATGCTGAAGTGTACGGTGATTAAAACACAGCGGGAATACCTATTCCTCATTAAAGGACATTAGTGCAAATCATCTGAACTACAAGGCTTTGTTGTGGTTCAGAAGACATGAGAGATATATCCATGCTAGCAAACTAGTGTTGGAAGAAGCTATATGATAGAGATTTGATTTGGAATTTCTACATGATTGCCATAGATAGAAAATCTATTATTGTGCTCTGAAACTTGTTTTAAATTCTGAATTAAATATATATATATATTTAATTTGGGAAATATATATATGTGGGTGTGTATATATATATTCAGAGTATGCAAATATGTGCTCCATAAATATATTCATAGTCCGTGAACAAGTCGCTGTTAACCTTCTTTCATTAAGATAAAATAGATCAAACTCTTTGCATACCTTTATGTTGATTTTAAGTCCTTTAATCATTACCGTGGATTTTGTCTGAACTGTTTCCTATTTATCAACACCTTTCTTGAAGCACATATTCTAGGCATACAATTGCCAAATCACTAATATTACCATCAGTCATATAGTACTGCTGTTATCAGTATTCTCTCATTTCATGTGCAAGAATCTTAGTCCTTTTAGCCATCAAACTGATTCTGGCAGTCCTACCAGATGACTGATCACTTGTGTACATCAGACCCCTCTGTCTGTATATTTGATCTGTTCAGATTGGACTCCTTCCAAATCATTTCTGGGCACAGTTCAGGTGCTGAGTATGGGCAAGAGGCCATTTTAAATAGGCTTTTCTCATCTGGAAAACATGTTTTGAGGGAGTCTTTCATTTTCTGTACAGAGTTAATTGTCTATCCAGATGCCTAAGTCCTTTTCAGAGTAACTGCTTCTTCAAGACTCTCTCATCGTATATTTTTCTTGTCCCTAGATGTATTATTTTGTCAATATTAAAACTCACATTTTTTGTCTGTGGCGGTGGTGTTGATCAATCCAGATTGCCTGGTATCATTAGATGGATAAGCTGTTTTTCTGTTCTCTTAACACTCTTCCAACTTTTTGCCATTTGCAGAGTTTAGTGGAGATCACTTTGAGCTTTCTTGATCATTGACAAAATAGCATGGGATGAAGAAAAAAATTCTGTGAGAATTTTTCAGAAACATCCACTCACTGATGATTAGTCATTTGCAATTTGATGTAGAGTTCCCTTAATTAACAGGTTTTAATCCATTTAACGTGTTGATAGCATATTGTTCAAGCTCTTTAATCAAAAGAGTATGTGATGTGTAATTAAAAATCTGATCATATTACATGAACACTATTATCTTTATCAGCCAAATATTCAATCCCATCAAAAAAGATATTAAGTTGCTTTGACGTGATTCATTTTCTTGAATCCATGTTGATTGGCATCAATTATATTTCCTTTAATTCTTTGTTATTTAGGTTCCATAAATCAAGTTCTGTATAGCCATTCTGTTACTACTCATTAAAAAACTGCTTCTACCACTTTTGGATGACTGAATCATGAAAGAATGGACTGTAATCAAACTTAATAATTCGCATAAGAAAGAGTAAGAACACAGTACACGCTCGTTTCTTTACAAAAACTGTAAATATGAGCAGTCACCTAAAATCAGCATAATAACTTTATCATTATCACTAATAATGACAAAGAATGTATTTAATTGAAATTAAGGAATCTTTAAAGTGTATAGTAATACCAAAACTTGTGGTAATGAGGAAAGTTCCTACTCAAAAAACCTCATTGCATTTATACTGTTATTCAAGTGACCTTATAATATTATTATCAACTAAGTAGCAAATCTCTGATATTTAAGTGCAATTTTTATTTGCATTTACATTTTGATTTTAGAAAAAAGTTACGTTCTTATTTTTTCCTGAACATCATTTAATGTTTAATCACAAAATATTCAGTTTATATTACTTTTTAGAAATTATTTTTTTTAGTCAAATATGCTAATTTAGAAAGAAAATAAGTTTTTCCTGCAGAAAAATTTCCTCATAGTTTGCAGGAATTCTTTTTTTTTCAATAGAGACCACTTGTTTCATTTAATAACTGGGCCTACTTAAATTTCATTTTCATTTTACAAAAGACTGGACAAACCTAAAATTACATTCCTTTGGACAAAGAACTGGATAACATAAGTATGGGTATCAAACTCCACCATAACCACAATTTTACAGATGATTAAATATTGACCTGACATGATAAAGAAACAGAGAAATAATTATTAGCAAAGAAAATGTTAGAACTATGTGCTGGTTTTGGCTAGAATAGAGTAAATTTTCTTCACAGTAGATGGTATAGTGCTGTGGTTTGGATTTTTGACAAAAATAGTATTGGTAACAGAGGGATGTTTCAGTTATTGCTGATCAGGGCTTACGCAGAGTCAAGGCCTTTCCAGCCTCCTGCCCCACCAGTGAGGAGGTTGAGGAGGTTGGCGTGGTACAAGGAATTAAGGGGCACAGCTGGGACAGTTGATCCCACCTGTTTGAAGATATATCCCACACCATATGGGGTCATGCTCAGCACATAAAACTGGGGGAAGAAGAAGGAAGGGGAGGATGGTCAGAGTGATGGCATTTGTCTTCCCAAGTCACCATTACATGTGATGGAGCCCTGCTGTCCTGGGGATGGCTGAACACCTGCCTGCCCATGGGAAATAGTGAATGAATTCCCTGTTTTGCTTTGCTTGTATGCACTTTTTTTGCTTTATTTATTAAATTGTTTTTGTTTCAGCCCATGAGTTTTCCCATTTTTACTCTTCTGATTCTCTCTCCATCCCACTGGGTTGAGGGAGTGAGTGGCTGTGTGGGATTGAGCTGAGGTTAAACTTCTATAAACTGGTGGAAAAAACCACAGTCAAATGTTAAATTCAGTATTTTACACACTGTGTTCTCATTTACTACTTTTATGAAAAGTAGAATTTGATTAATGAAAGTCTTCTTCTCTTTAAATTTTGATGTGTCATTATGCTCCAGTACTTCACATCTGAACTGTAGAATGAGATTCCCTTAATCTGATTCACAAATTTTTCGAATATTATTGAAGAATACATATCCTTTCCAAACACATTCCAGCTTTAAGTAGAAGTTTATTTATTACATATTATTAACACAGAAGAGATTTATCTGATTTTTTTGCTGTTTGCATTACTTCCTGAAAAACCTACTTTCAAAAATATAAAGAAAACAAGACTTATATCCTGCTGAAGTATCCAGATATGTACAGTGTCAGTACTTGAATTATGATGGTTCAACTCACAAAGTCTTCTGTTCAAATGCCTTCAAAATACCCACACCTTTGAATCTCAAAGGATTAGAATTTAGTGCATTGCTTTCAAAATTCAGAGCAGTAGTTACTTAATAAAAGTTCCCTGCCGTGGATGCAAATCCTTCCATAGACTTCAAAGGATTTTGGAGTAAGTCCTAACATTACAGTTGGTGGATAATTCTCAGTAAATGGTACATCAGACACAAGTAGACACTTTCTCCCTGCAGGAAACATCAGTAAGACCATTCCAATCTAAAATTGTTAATGCTATAATGATTTCTGAATCCTTGATTGTGATTTTTTTATGGCATCAAAAGGATATCTTGTCAAATTATATTAACAATTGACTTACACTTTTAAACATACTCGATAAGAGATACATGCCCCTATTATCCATGGGATAATAGGAGATGGCTCTATTAGTCCTTTAAATAGTATAACAGACAAGAGATATTACCTTCCCCTGGTGCTTCGGAATCGTTTTATAAAGGCTGTGATGTCACCTCTGAGAATCACTGAACCTCATGAGCAAGCTCCGATCATGTAAACAGTCACTTTTCGCTGGCTGAATCTATGTTCATGTTCTGAGTAGCCAGTTAATTGATCAGAGATAATAATTTCTTGATTCTGTGTGAAAACTGAACTCAACTTCAGCAATATTAATCACCGAGTTTGATTATCTAGAGAAAGGATAAAGGTGTGTGACCAAAATCAAAACAAGGTAGAGGTTTTAATATAACAGAGGCAAAGTTTTCTGATTCAAGCTTCCCTGAACTATTTACTTACTGTGTCTCAAAAACAGAGAAGGTGTGAGTGAAATGACAAAAGAGCTGAATAACAGTGTTTCTTACAATACATACAATTGAGTCCTTGAATGGTACTCCTCTGAAAGGGCTTTGAAATTGAAAGACAAGTACAGAGACATATTTCCCAGGTAGCCTATGGAGATAGACAAAATTATAGGCTGGTAGTGATTAACATGTGTAGTTTGATATGAAAGTTTAAGATTTGATAGCAATTTTTTTCTGCCTTTTAACATATATGAAAACTAACCAGCTTCAATACTTTCCTGCCAAAAAATACTGAATATATACCATAGTTATCACATTGATGTTTTCCGAATACTTATATTGCAGAAAGAAAGCAGGATTCAAAACTGTGTTCAATGTTTCTGAGTTAGTAAATACTAGTTTAAAACTGCTTTCATTACTCTTTCCTCCAAAATGTTATTTCGAAACCTAAAGAGTCTTACAGACAAAAGATTGCCAGGTTGAGTGCAGAAAGGTTTTAAAATGCAATGTATTTTGCAGTCATTCCCAGAAGTAGTTCAAAACTGCTACATTTTTTCTCCAGAGTCAGGGATCAAAGAAGAATCATTTCAAATGCAATGAACTTTGAACCATTTCTTCCGGCAGGTGATCAATACTTCAGTGTGTACCAAATGTTAACATATTCCAGTGCTAGGAATAGTACCAGAAGCATAATTTTATTAAGGGTTCTCCAGATTCAAGCTACATTTAGAAATAGAAAACAGGCCTTAAGTGAGATTCATCTCTTTATAAGTATAATAGAAGTTCTAACAGGCAGGGAAATAAAAGTCTGTGCCTCAGGAAAAGCAGCCCTCTCAGTCCTCTCCATCAAGTGATGTGCTGTCCTTTACAACAAAGGAACTGTATTCAAAATTTCAATTTCTTATAAGTGATTAGAAATAGGTAGAGTATTAGACTGGCTATTCACTGACAGAGTGTAAACTTAAGGGTTTACTTTAAAGATGAATATAATATTGATATTTTTGTTTACAGGCAGAAATTTCATAATTTCATAAGTAATAAATATCATAAGTCCAAAGAAGAGAGAGTTTTAGAAATGGAATTTTATAAGTGAGGGAACGAGTGACCTTGGAAACTCAGAAAAGTTTTATACAAAGCTAAGTTAGGTCCATTTGTGATGCTTGCATGCATTCTTATTGGTGTTTGTATGATTTTTGGTAATAAAAATAATTCAAATGTTTGTGAAAAACAAACTGTCACATAGAGTCAAATTCAAAATCCAAAAGTACTTTTTTTGTGCTGTCCTCTAGAGAGCAATGGGACTTTTTTGTCTGATGTGTGTTTTTCTGCTATTTTTACAAAAACAATAGACCACTTTCCAAATATCCGTGTCATCACAACTCCTACTTGGTATATATTTGATCAAGCTAAAACTAACTCTGACAACCATACAAGATATAAATTCTTGATTAGCACTGCAGAATGTATTACAAACACTTTAGTGTATAAACTTCTTATTCTAGAGGAATTTTTAAGACTTGGATTTCTTTGCCATATCTGAACCTGTAAAATGTACACAGAGTTGTTATCAATTTTTCCATCCCTCAAAAAATATTTAGTAAAGCTTTTGAGGGTTTTTACAATAACCTTTGGCTGAGTTGAAATAACACCTTTATAATATTGTTCAACTCATGTGTTGACATCATAACCTAATGTTGGTACAAAAGCTGTTGTCTAATATCTGAGTTTTAAAAGGCCATGTTAGTAATTCATTCTGATTTATTTTAATTTTAGAAGTAAAATAATTCACTTTTTCTACTACAATTTACTGATATAATATATATTTTTCCACACAACTCATCCTCTTTCATCTTCTCTACAGTTTTTCTCATACTGTAACTCATAGTGGAGAACTTATTTGCCAAAGGTGCATGGGGAACATTGAATGTTAGTTCATATGCCAGAAAGATGCTGCCATAGTCAACAATCAAAGTCAGGACAAAGGTAAAATATTTTAATTTTTATTATACTTTTCTTTCTTTCCAGAATTTACATTTCTCACAACTGTGATGGATATGAAATACCATATAGCAGTGAATGAATTTGCATGGTAAAGGTCTCTGGAATAATTTTAGAAAATTATTAAATGTAAAGAAAGTTTTTGCTGATACACTAAATCTTTAACTAAACTTATAAATGAGACATCACCATCGGAGCTTTTACAATAGTCTTCATTGTCCTTCGGTCTTGGCTCATCTGTTGGGAATTCAGGAAGATTCTACTGATACAGCAGACAAACAAAGAGAGCACTGTTAGAAATAATCTGAGATCACACAAATCACCCCCAAAAGTGCACCAAACAACAATACAGTATTTTCATCTTATTTTAAATTTGATTCTTCTAAATTGTTTGGATTAATGAAAATGTCTGTTATCTTTAAATTGGAGCATACTGCAAAAATAATATGCAAGATAAAAGTATTTTAGTATATTTGTCATTCAAACAAAAACCAATCCATCTCTTTTTGCACAGTAAATCAAAATATATTCCCAAATGTCAATGTACTAAGCAGTCTGGTTGTTTTACTGCTTCTTATCTTTCATGAGGATCACCGATATGTATTTTTTGTGTAAGCTGATCCAGTTACTAAACTAAAAGAACATGAGATAATAATCCTAATGAGTGTACTTTACTGTGAGATTCTAAACCAATGAACAGTGTTCATTTTCTGCTAGAAAGCAAAGGAACAGCAGACTACGTTAAAAACTATTGTCGTCTGTAAGGTAATCAGTTCCCTGACATGCAAATAATTTTGCTTCCTATCAGAGCATTGGTTTCCATCCCAAGAACAACCTTGTTGGCTAAAAAATGTGCTATGGATAATCAAGAGAAAAAATAAAGAGGTACTGGAACAAGTAAAATTTTATTAAAAATCATTTTAAAAGCTGCACAGATTTTTAATTTACCTTAAGATTTGCTTGCAAACTTCTCATTTTCTAGTGTAAGATTATCACAATTACATTTACCTTAAAAATGTTTCACTCAGTCTGTGAGCCACAGGCCTAACTGACTCAAAATAGGTTTAAAGAACACTCTAAGCTCAAAACACCCATCTAACTGAAGTGACTCTACTCATCATCACAATTCTCTTAATCATCCTCCTCCTCCTTCTCATCATCATCATCTAATTCTCTCTAGTTGTAGGGATTCCTCCTTTAATAAAGTGTGTTTTAGTGTCAGGTGTAATTCCTTCCGTCAGAGCCTGTTTCGGTCTCCTTGCAAACAATCTCAAACTCGCTCAAATGTGAGACTTCTCACAGGACCTGGAAGCAAGGAGAGGTGTTAACTGTTCTGAGAGGGAAGTATTTCCTTTATGAGTAAGTTTTCTGCAGATCAAGGTATCAGAAAGCTTGTGCAATGGCATTTACAGTTTGCGTAGGCTGTGTTCAGCGTAGAATCCTCTACACGGTGTTATATGGAAAAATGTGTGTTTGTAGTGAACTCAAGCCAAAGCCACTGTGACCTAACACTGTACTGAGTAAAAATATTCTCTTGTTTCTCTTCCCATGGTTCTATCTCAAATAACCAGCTCCTTCATCTTTTCAGCAAACTGTTTTCCAGGAACTTCTTTCAGATGTGATAAGTCAAATGTCTTGCTATCGAGAATTGAAGGAAATTCAAAAGGACAAAAGGAAAAAAAATGCTTAAAAATTGACAATTCAAAACTTTAAATCTCAGATATTTTAGGCATGACCTCCTTCAGTCTACTGAAGTCAGAGTAGTTCTTGCCTCTCTGTCTGAGGACTCCAAATCACTTTAATTTTCTCCAAAATTTTACATAGCAGGAGTAGATATTGTAATTTAATGTAAATGTAGAAACTAAACCTTCCCTTTAAAAAGGGAAGAGTTTCCCTAATGTCCAATACAATAATGATTTAATGTCAATAAAATCAATTGGCTATATCTCTAGATGAGATTGTTGTAACCTTCTGCATATGTATTAACTTTGAAATCAAAATATTGATTGAAAAGTGGTGAAAAATACACAAAAGCATATCTTTTATTAAATATGTTTGTTTAAAGTTAAGTTAGATTAAAATTCCATGAATTATATGTTTATACTTCTATTAATAATACCTTTATGTTACTTATAACTTTTTTTAGAACCATAAGAGCTAAATTGTGACATACTTTCCTATCAGAATAAAAACCAACTGGCTCCTATATATGACATAAATTTGATTCTGGCTGACAAATATCAGACAGAGGTGAGAAGGTCCAGCTAACCAACTGTCTTGTCTCTGGTAGTGGCCATTAGCAGACACCTGAGGAAGGAGAACAGAACATTCCCGAAGCATTTTCCGTTCTGCACCTTCAAGACCTGCTGAGTCACAGATGGTGTAATTGCACCTAATTTTGTCCACCACTTTTTTTTCTGTCATTTTTTGATTGACATTCTAACCTATGCAAACTTTAGACAAGAACAAAGTCATGGGAAAATAAATTCCTCATTTTAATCATGTGTATAATAAACCTCTTGCTTATTTTAAACCTGCTACATTTGGTACCTTGATGCTTAACTGAGGCACATAAAAAGTACCCTACTCACTTGTAGCTGTCTCTGCACACAATGAAAAATGTGTTAGCTCGCATTGTTATCATGCCAGTGTTGTTACTCTGTGCTGCTTCAGTATTTTGTGATTTACTCTAAATCCACATGGTTTTCTTAAGTAATACATATTAAATTACCATGAAGCATTTCTGTGTTTTGTTATCTTCCTCTACTCTCCAAACCAAATCCTTGCCAATATTCCAGATTCCTTATTAAATATATTTTTACATTACACAGGATAAAAAGGGCCCTTAGAGTTTCATATATTAAGCAGGTGGCCTTAATTGACACAGCATGCTGTCTTCCTACACTACAGAGTAAGCTTAATATCTCATGCAATGTTTTAGTTTGCCCTTTGCTTCTATAATGTGTGAAATGTACATTTGGTTAGAGGATGGAAAGCCAATGTGTGCGGAGATGAAAAGGGCAAGGTCCTCTTACAAATGTCTACCTTGGCAAAAATGTCCTTTCTGCAGTTTTTATAGCTCCTGCGCCAAGCATCCTTCATCCCAATCGCTATGAACAGAAGATCCAGCTCTTCCTGTGGAATTAAAACACTCATTCCTAGTTAACTGGATGGGGTTTATTTTCTTTGTTTTACAGGTTGATTTGGATAAGTAAGCTTCAGGGATGTGATATAACAACTCAGTCCGTCTCACCACAGCTGTCATGAAGAGTGACAGCATCACTAGGGTTCACAAGTGCTGCGGAGTTTGGTCTCACAAATGTTCTCAGTATTTGCTCTTTTCTCAAGGACCTTACAGCCATTTTCTGCTTGCTGCAGTTGTCTGAAACGGGAGTGGTTTCCTTCAAAGTCCCAAAGCTAGTGAGATTTTAATCAAAACCAAAACTATTTAGATTGATCCTCCAGAGCCTCGTTATACTACAAGGAATTGCTCTAGTTTGACAGCAGCCTATGCTCACCTGTTCATCCCTCTTCCTCTGTTCGCCCTTCCCATAAAACAAAAGGGCAGTGGAGTTAGCATACTTGAACAGACTTGGCTAGCACAGCATTTTCCTTCAAATGAACATCCTCATATAAGCACGTTAATCAACAAGTAGCTACAAGGGAAGCTGAGTCAATACTACTCATCACCTCAAAGTTTTCCTAAGGCCCATGCATGTTCTTAGTGTTTACACTTACTCCATATACTGACAGTAATCAGAATTATAGAAATCTTTTACAGTGGCCAGCCTAATTTTTTACTGTAATTGAAGTGTCTTCACTTTAGGTTCTGATGTACTCTATACCTGTTCAAATTTGAAGAAATCTGGACAACAGAATGAAGACTTTTGCTCACAGCCTCAGTGAATTAGTAGGTTTCAAATTAAAAAAGAATAATATTTACTTAACAGAATATACCATCTCTGAGGTATGTCTAAAAGATATCTTGATTTTATCCTTTGCTTTAGTTATGCCACTTCCTCAGCACTATTCTTGCAGAACCAGCAGGAAAAAAATTGTAATGACTGGGTCAAACACTGAAGAAAGAGCTTACAACCTTTTTCCTGAAATCTTGTGGCGCGCGGACTCAGCACGATCGAAACCATTGAATTTTCTCTGTGACTGGTGTTTTCATTACTGCATTTCTATAGCACTGCTCTCCATCTCTACCCTCGTGCATGCCAACTGTCCCATTTTCAGTTAAGGCTCGTCACTTTTCTTTTCTGTTTTTGGCTGTCACATAGTTGTTTGTTTTCTTTGCCCTTGCACATTGATGCAGCTGAGGCAGATAACGGCGATGCTTCCTGCACAAGGGTGCAACAGGCCTGTATTACTGGTGGATGCTGTATTTGAAGCAGGCTGAGAAATAAGCTGAGCACTATTTAATCTGTTCATTTTGAAGGTGCAAGGTGTGGTGAGCTGTTCAGTCTTCAGGCTGTTAACGCTGCACTAAAGATAGCTTCAAAGCAAAGTGAAACCTCATGGCATATTCTGTGCATAGCCTTCATGTAATATAAGTAGAAAAGAACTATTTATGTATTCATACAATGGTATTTCCTTGTTGTATAAAACATCAGAGCCCTTTTTAATATATGACATTCTGATGCATAAGTCTTAAACAAATCAATCCCTTAAAGCCCAAATGAGTAAATCATTTTAGGTGCCCCTTTTTCTTGTTTCAAAAATAAATTCTGCATTAAATAGATTTTGGGGACAAAAATAAATGAGATGAGAGGCCTGAAGTCCTGATCTCCTCTAACACTTCTCAGCTCCATTCTTGAAGCCAACTTTTCAAATAGCTTAACTAGAGTCCAATACTTTTATTATCACAGCCCGTTGAACAAAAAGCACACTAAGAGTTCTATGTAATTGCCTCTTTTTGAGAGAGAGAGACAATTTCAGATTTCCGGGCACAAATAGTCCCATTGATTTTGGGGCATAAATTTGTGACCCCCAATACAAAGAGATGAGTATTTCTGATCTTGCTTTCTTCTTAAAACGTTCTGCTAAGTGGAGAGATCTGACGTAAAAAACCAGCTTCAAACAGTCTGTGTGGATTTCTTGTATGGAATAATAACACCACCAATAAGAATAACAACAACAACTATAATAATAATATAGAGAACTCTGGTAACTGTTAAATAACCTGATAGAGTTTTAAGTGGCAAGCAAGAAGATGATTCACACAGCACACATGAATGCTTGTCATCCTCGGGGGCAAACTACAGCAAGTCCTATTAATGATTCATAGGGTGGAGTTTCCTGGTAAAGCTGCATGTTCCAGCTTAGCAGACTGACATTAACACTGTCAGTAGATCTACAGCATTCAAATAAATGCTGAGCTCACTCAGTCCCAGGCAAAAATGGCAAAAGGATACCAGTTAGACACACGACACAAATGAAGGGAAGGAAGAATTAAAGCCACTGGAAGCAAAAATAAAGGGTTCTCAGCTATTCATTCCTTGTAAACAATATATACTAGTGGCATTTTTGACACTTGTGATTACAGCTTTAGCTGATCAGAAACACCAGGAACATAAGAGAAGTACAATATATTAGGGACATATATGTATGTCCAGCAAACCAAATTTTAGGGCAAAATGAGCTGACCTCATATTTTTTTTTATATTGATGGATTTGATGTCCTCCTGCCAAAATGCCAGCTGGTTTCCAGTATGCTACTGTCCTGGCAGGCTGCTGGGACATCAAGAACTTAAATTTCCTGATCAGGTATACCAGGTAGATTTCCTTTAGACAAGAAGACCCTCCTGTCCAAGGTCCTGAGCTACGGGAACAAGCCACAGAACTGTTTTCAAGGTACTGGGATCTGTCTCCTGCCCATGCTGCTCTCCTGTAGGAGGGAGCCCCAAGTCAAAGGTTGCACCAGGGCACCCCTGTGGGTTTTGAGCTGGGCTGGTGGCACAGCAGGGATTCATTCCAGAACTCCCTGGGCTACTCTCTCCTGGCCTCTGTTAGATCATGATTTGTACTTCAGCAGGCTCTCAGGGTTGTTTCTGGTCCCAAGTGTCTCAGACTAGGGTCTTTTTGTTTTCTAAAGAAGGGAAATGAGGAATAGGACAGAGAAAGAAATCAGGCTGCTCTTAAATGAAAACTTTTTTGAATTCCTTTCTGTAGAAAATGTCAGGATTTTACCTTTTGTATACCGGTCCAGAATGAAAGCTTTTAAAAATACCAAAATATCCCACATATCCCCAAACTCAGTATTTGGCCTGCTTCAGTTATAGTCACATGGAATCATCTTAATAAAAAAGGTCTGTTGTAAAGGGATCTTCTATTAGTATCTTTTCCATCTGTCTGTATTTATTCATAATGGAACATTCATTTGTTTTCACATTTTTTTAGTAGTAAAACATAACAGCATTCTGTGAATTAGTGGCATTATGGTGAGCGATATTTTTCTTTTAAAAAATTGATAGCTCAGGAGACCAGCAGATGAACAGACAGAAGAGCAGAATGCTCTCTGCTCTGAAGTTTACAGCAAAAGCATGTAACTCTACTTGTCTACTTTGAAGCCAGACTTCAAAGTAGTCATGTGTTAAAATGTGCACAATATGACTATTTACCATATTAATGAGAAAATATGGCAATACTCCTTATTACAAAAAATATTTGTGTCACTTCTCTTCGTTTGAAGTCAGCTGTTGATTTTAAATCAAGTGGTTAATGTAAGTTTTGTCAGTTCCGTTCTGGATGTATGTGGGTCACTGTGTTTGCATTAAGTGTCGGGATGGGAAGCTACTTTCATGAAAACTATGCTTTCATGTAGTCAATTTGAAAGATATTCATTCCTTCAATACTCATGTTTCCTCATTCCATTGGCGAATGATGACATTCAAAAGTAGGTAGCCAGACGTACAAAGGGAAACACTTGGAAC
The DNA here is from genome assembly GCF_003945725.1 of Corapipo altera. Lineage (NCBI taxonomy): Eukaryota > Metazoa > Chordata > Aves > Passeriformes > Pipridae > Corapipo > Corapipo altera. The sequence goes on along the minus strand of NW_020884897.1, from coordinate 3,789,466 downwards.
CCATCTATCTTGCTTGGAGGAAAACTCAGAGGCTTAATTCATTACAGTTCTTTGAATTTGTAAGATGAAGACAGTGTAGAATTGCAAAGTACTTTTATTATTAAGGGAGCGGGGGAAAATTTCACCTTAAAATTCAAAATAAAACAGTGAAAACCTTACCCCAGGAAACTGCACTGGCTCAATCAGTTTCATTCATCATCATTTTTAACATCAATATATAACTTAACCTCCATTTCCTCACCCCCACTCTGCTTTTCCCCTTTCTTCATTTGAAGTTTCTCTGTGGAGTCTATATTTTGTCACTCTCTTTTCTTGGTACATAAAACAGTGGTAAAACTTCCCTGGCAGATGTTTGTCTAAACCTGTTGTGACAAAATTCCCAGGAAGAGGAATCCGCAGCCTCTCTAACCTCTCTTTGTTTGAATTATGCTCACAATAATAAATAGAATTAGAATGGTTTCTCTTATGCCTAATCTGAGCCCTTTTTACAGAAAAAAAATCACTTTTTTATCCTTCTTGAAGAGGTTCAAGAAGAACAATTTTAGAAACATCAGAACACTTTTTTCTAACCATACCTTTAATCTATTGCCAGAACTTTATAACACCTTTTACTTCATTTCTCTTTTACGGTGCGAACTACTCCATGAGTCAAGGTTTTGGAAACAAACCAACAAACAAACAAAAACCAACAAAAACCAAAATACCAAAGACATTTTCTTTTTATTGCTTTCTTGTAGGCTCTGGGTTATGTGTCCTGTAAAGCTACATTTTAATGGGATTGCAGAAACTGAGCACCATTCTTCAACCGAAATCTCACTAGTATGATGTAGAGAGAATCAGATTCTCCTGATTCCATCCCAAACTGGAATTGCTTTGTTCACAACAGCAGCTACTTTTTAATTCATCTTTAGCTTAAGAACTACCATAGTCTGTGACTCACCATACCTAAAATGCAGATTTAATTCTACCTTGGAGCTGGATGATGAACAAGAGTATTTATCACAGAATAATTAATGGTGGAAGGGATCTCTGGAGGTCACCTGTATTAAAGTGTAGGCTTAGGTAATGATTTCCATGAATTTCTTATCCAAGTTTCAAATATTTCCAAAGATGGAGAAATTCTCACCCTTTCTGGAACCCTCTTTCAATGTATGACTACCTTCACAAGGGTTTTTTCCCCCCAGATATCTAACTGGAATTTGTGTAACTTGTATACGTTGCTTCTTTTTGCACAGTCCTGGCCTGACTTTGATTCTATCTCATCAATACAGATTTGTCTGGCAACAACTGTATTTTGTTCACCATGGGACTCTTGCTGCTGAAGACACTGCCTCACTCGCCTTGCTCTTCCCCCTGGTTCTGAGGGGGTAGCTTACCAAGCTACCCATCATCCCATTACTTTCTGGGAGGGGTATCCAAAAGTATTACTCTTCAGAAATAATGTCTGCCTGCATTGGGCATAACCTTGTGCCTCTGCAGTCAAGGAGACCTTGGTCAAAGGGCTCAAAGGAAGCAGGATTGGACTCATCCTGCAAGGGTGGTCTGGGTGTCAGCGTCCTCCCTCTGCTCAGAAGAACATTCAAAGACTGTAACCACACATTTGGAGAAAATAACTGTCACTTCATGTTTAATCCACACGGCTGAATGTTTCTGAGACTTTTGTAATTTCATGTCCCGTCAGTTCCATTCCAGAGGGGGGTTACAATGTTTTTAATTTCCCACCACATCGCATAGACATATTTTAAATGATCCAATTTAAAATCAAGCTTTATTATTTGCTTCATCTCTTCTGTGTCCCTTCAAATGAGTAACAGAAATCACAACCAGATAACAACAACCTGTGTCTGCCCACACAAGTCCAGTTGACTGAATGTTTGTTTCAGTAGTTCCATTTACATCCCTTCCTTGACAATCCATCTATTGGAAAATGACTAGGATGTGCTTGTGCTGCTGATATACTACATGTGACAGAGCTCCTGCTCATTTATATTGCTGCATGTCAGGCCTCTGTGTACAAAACCAGCACACATTCTATTTCCTCCCACTTGAACACACTGTTGTAGTTAGGTGCAAGCCACAGGAAAGCATTGTTTTAGTTTCTTATACTTAAAATCACTGATCAGAGCTTGGGTTGTAGAATAGATAACTAATTTCCTATTTCAATATTGTTTCTTTTCTTACTACTGAAAAATAAGGAATATATAAAGGAATCGAAAACATTGAAATGCTATCAATAGGACTATCTAAGTATTATTTCACCAAAAGTTATACTTTTTTCTTTTTTTTTTTTTTTTTTTTAATATATATAACCTTAGTTCTAGTCTAGTTGGATAAGGAGACCCAGAAGACTGGGAAGAGAATCTAAAAATTCATAGATTGAAGAGAATTATTCCATTGCTGAGATTTAGGAAGGCAGTCAGAGGCTGGCCTGTGAGGATTCTTTCCCAACTAGACCATTTTCTGCCATCCCCACAGACAGGGACAAAAGAGAGCATGGGAGGCAGAGCCAGAGCATGAAGCTCTCTACAGATTCCATTCTGCACTATTGCACTTTGGAAACTTTTAAACATTGTGAAAATTTGCTTCATTCCTGGAAAAGTACCAAGAGCAAAAGAATCTTATGGCATCCTAAGACCAATGTACTACATTTGGAATTCTGCATTTACATTCTGCATCTTAAATTTCACCCTATTGACAAGTCCAATCATAAATGATACGTGCTACCTGCCAATCCAGATATTAAAATGGTTGATTCCATCCACCTCTTGTATTCCATTGTGAAGACCAGCTAGGCTTTCCCAAGCATTCCCAGACAGTCGGCTAACACCAGCTCCCCTGGAGAAAATAAAGGAAGTTGATGTAAATTATGTATATCTGAAATAATTCTTTATGAGTAACCAGTTGGAGTTTAATGTTCAGAGAGCTTCATATCTGACTAAATATCTAATATGACAGAATACTAAACTTCAGAAGATGTAATTCAGTTGCTGTCACTGCTCTAGAATTGTTGAGATTTTTAATCCTTCAAAAAGAGAATTATTCTTGCAGAACTCACAGTAGGGGATTGCAGAGAAAGTCTATACAGTATTTACTTTTTTAAATGCATATTTTTCCATGCAGTATTAAGAAAAAAAAAAACAAGATGATGAATGCACATCAGCAAACTAGCACAGACTTGCTTTTATTTCTTTAGCTAGAGTATCCACAGTGATACAATCTGATATCCCACTCAAATATAACTCTTCGGTCACATATCTACAGCTGCAACCTACTAGAGAAAAAGATTAAGTGGAAGGAAATTTAAGCCACAGTAGACCTAGCAAGTCACCTGCTAAAGACTTTGGATGGGAGTCAGGGGGTTAGCTGAATTCCCAGTCAAGTCATTCTGTATTCTTTCTCTGAAAACATCTGTGCTGAGGAATGGGATGGCAATGCATACATATGGACTTTTTAAATTTCTTGTGCTGAGCTAAACATATCTGCAGAATGATGATGCTTTGCAGATTGTACAGATTTGTTTACCTCTTTCTGAGAAGCATGGGTGTAAATTTTTTCCTTGATATGCTATCTCATTTAAAACTCTAACCTGCAGTTCTTTGAACATGACCACATCAGATAAATGAATAATAATGAAAAGACAAGATTCAACTGTACTACTACTCTATCCTATTTCCACTCTCTTCTCTTGATCAAGCACCCAGTTATATCTCCACTGTATTCCCTTGATCAGGCACCAAGTTACAGAATCTTTCAATCTGCAATGGAACAACTAAGAAAAAGGTAAAAATATGTGAAGGTGTTATTTTTTCTTGTATTTCATGTTGCTTTCTTGTTTTTCCTTGGGTAAGCTACAATTAAAGGTGGAAGGAAAATGAAAATCACTCTGAAAGTGAAATAATTTATTTTATAGGTTATACTGTAGTCAATGGAAAGAGTGGGCCACAGGCTGACAAATGTATCAGTTTTTGTCCACATATACTTCTTGTCTAGAAGATAAATTACCAAACTGTAGAAGTCCATGTCTACAAACAGTGTCACACAAAATTTACTGCTGGCCATCACTAGTCTTTTCTTTGCCTCTATTTTTGATGCCATTTTGATGCTTGATTGAAGCCTCCTAGATGTGTCTGTGGCAGCAGAAATCCCACTTTATTATATTGCTTTTAAGTCTGTTTTGTTTTAGCAGTGGAACTATGCAAAGGCTTTAGAAGTTCAATAAACCTTACTGATTTAAAGATAAGACTGAAGCATCCTCTTTTACTTTCCCTTCCTTATGTCCCTGTTATTACTATTCTATCAAATTTAATCTTTTGTTCTAAAATTTTTCGTGTTCCATAGTGAATCCAGGAATTCATTTATAGCAGGAATGTAGAACTGGACAAGACCATGAGGACTTTTATATTAATTCCCTTAAAATCACAGGAAATAATGTTCTCAATGCCCGGTTTCAGGGGATCCAAATAGTTTCTGCAGTACATGTGTCCATATACCATACTTTCCACCATCCATTTAAAAGTATAAACCTGTAATGAAAGATCAAAAAGAAGAAATATCATTTTCTGTGAAACAAAGAATGAAGGAACAATAAACTAACTGCCAGGGGTAGTAAAATTTGGTAAGTAAAAAGGGTTATGGGTCCAAGGAAAACGGTAAAGGTCAGTTATGTTACAGTGGAAGACCCAAAGAAAGAAATACCCTCAGTTCCCTTCACTGTGACCTAGTCTTGTGTTCAGTTTAATTTTGATTATGCAAGGAAAATATGCAGCCGAGGTTCTGAGAAATTGAAATTCTCCGAATTATCTCTACACACCTTCCTTCCTGGTCGTTTGTGCTGTGGCAGGTCGTTTGGGCCCTACAGGAAGGCACAAAAGCCATAAAAGTAGAAGTCACCTCTTCCCTTCCTCCCTCCTCTGTCATTAGAGCCCACTGGAACCCCCAGAGCGTGGGATTAATGTAATTTAAGTACAGAGCAAACAAGCAGTCATCCTGTTACATCCAACCACATCCTCTTTCCTTAGGGCAGGGGGATCATGGCAAAGCTAAAAATGTAGCTGGCTTTCTGTGAATAGACAATGAGAAAAAGAAGATCCAGAGTCAATCCTTCCCTGGGAATGGGACAGTTATAACATCTGTGATTTTAAAATTGCCTCCTGTGGGATGATAGTAAAAGACTGAATACAGAGTCACCTTGTTCCTCCTCTCATCAGTCAAAGCTGAACACATAGTAAACTACTGGTTTTAAAAAGAAGAATAAAAACAATTTTCAAGTATCTTCTGCACAACATTTAAGTCACTAAAATCGATTTTCAGCACAAAAAATACATATTTTCCATTCTTCATATGCTACCCAATGTTCCTGTGGTTGGATTTCCACCAAAATAGAGTGTAAACCACAGTCATAGTATTAGTGATGGGGAAGATCACTATAAATTTTTACAAGAGGTAAGAAGAAATTGTGCTACAATGAACCGTGAGGAGTAAGATGTAAGGGAAGATAATCAACTTTGTCTGATACTGTTCACCTTTATATACCCATTTGTCTTAAATCTATTTTTGTACAAGAGCTTAAATTATCACCAGGTGTAAAATAAAGTAGCTTTCTTACACTCAGTGGAGCTGCATCAAGTGAAGAGTGATAAGTATGTCTTTTCCATTTAAATACAATCAGATCAGATGTTAATAGGATAAGTTTTAACACCAGAACACTAAAATTTGAATGTCAAGTTTAGTAATTACTTTATTGATATTAATATTGGGAAAGACGTACTGAGATATGCTTCAAAGTGTATTTTAACCAACACCAGAATGCCTAAAACAGATTAGGAGATCTATGCCAAAATTGCTTTTGTCAGAGTAGAAGGTATTTATATATACCTATGCAGCATAGCTTTGGATCTTCAAAGAAGGAAAAACGGTCCTACTGTGAATAGCTGGTTTGCATATGAGCTGTGATGAAAATAGCTGCTTTGCAAGCTGTTCCATAGCATCTTTATGAAGATGTTAAAGTGCTCCGGAGAAAACGCAGCAAATAGAACCATATATTCCTGTTCAACTAAAAGATGCTATTGATTCAAATATTGGCACAGATCACCGCAGAGGAAAAAAAGGTCAAAGAGCAGACCCAGACACATCACAATAGGCTTAAGTGTTTATTATCTAATAAAAAGTCAATGTACACATCAAACCGATTGAATTGCTTCAATGCAGCTGGTAGATCTCTGGTTGTACACCACATTGGGATGGTAGTGCCATCAGTAACAGAGTTGCGGGGGAACAACTGCCCTGGTTCCAGCCAGGAAAGTGTTAACTTTTGCAGCAGCCAAGAGGGGCTTGGCCAGGACCCTGGGGTTTTTAATACCACCTCACACCTGCACAGGGTGATGGAAGGGGTGGTGATATTTCTGGTTTGTTGGGGTGTGCAGTCAGGTAGTGCTGGTCCCACATGGTGAGCAATCACTTGTGGATCATTCACCTGTCTTGCACACTGTTACTAATATTGTTGTGACTGTTCATTTTCTTATTTCACTGCTGTTTCTAGTAAGTCGTTCTTATTTCAACCCCTGTTCTTTATCTTTTTATGTCTCCAATTCTCCTCTCCATCCCGCCTCAAAGCGGGAGCAAGTGAGCAATTGGTGAGTGGTCTGGGGTCCTTCAGTAGGAAGACCAAACTGGGGAATACCATTCCTGACAACAACTTAACTGTTTCATGACTATTAAACATGGAGAGAAAATTATTGTGGGATGGATACAGCATTGGACTTGAGAATACAAGAACAATAAAATAATAGAAAACAAAATAACAGCAAAAAGATCAAAAAGTTAAGGCTTCTTCATTTATTTGGAACCAGGCTATGTGAATGTGCTGTAACCAGTTAAGTGTTCTTATATAATAAGGAAAATACACGTTCCTCATGGGGTGGTAAAACAAAGAGATTTTTTTCAAATTCGGCGTTGCTTTTATCCCTTAAAACCCTGTGACTTCTTTGACCAGTAAGGTTGTCTATGTCGGCACATGCTCCCTCGGGCGCTCTTGCCCTGATACATCCCCTTGTACCTCAGACACCTCCTACAAATAGGCAAAAACATCTCTTCAGAATCTGTCCTAAGCAATCAGCCCAAAGTTTGGATGACGGTGACAAGCGCACAAGCAAAAATCCAACAGGCCATAATATAGGCTACCAAATGCCGACAGATCCTGCCACCTCAGTGGAAGGCCTGAGTAAGAATCAGAAAATGTCACCTGGCCTAATTATAAATTATTCGTTTGTTCTAAGCAATTAGAAAAGATAATATACATAAATGTCCCTTGGTCAACGTGTTATTCAGTACAATACCAGCAGTAGAAGGAAAACTAAAACCTTCAGCAACAGAAATCTCTGAAGGGATCTCAGTGGTTTAAGATTATGTGTCCTGATGATATCTTTTTCCTTGTCATTGAATAGCTCAGAGAGCTCTAGCCAGAAAGTATCCTGGAAAGCACAAATATCTGGTCAGAACCTAGCTCTCTTCAAAGTTCCTAATTTTCTTTTGAGTAAGGATAGTTTGGACAGTAAATCTATTCTTTATAAAATAATCCATTTTGATAGATCATGGCAGAAAAACAGCTTAGAAAGAAATGCTACATCATGGTTGTTCCATAGATAAAATATAGTTTTTTTTCTTCTAACATAATCAGTTTATTGGGGGGGTTGTTTTGGTTCTTTTGTTTCATTCTGGCATAGAAATAATTTCTCCTTTTTCAGGAGACTGAAGGTCAGTAGCAAGTATGGTCTTTTGTTGCATTGTCATAGAAGCCTATAGCTCTAAGGAATATCAAAAGCTCCAATTTATTTTCAAATTTAAACAAGAAAAACAGTCAGAAAGTATTAGCATGAAATAGAGTTCTTAGATTTTATGTAGCTATGCAATGGAACTGATCAAATAAACTGAAGTATTTATTTAATTAATCGTTATTTATTAGATTATTATGGTTTCCATTCATATAACAACATTAATTTTCATAAAGCTGTAAAAGCATGAAACCCTACTGGGTTAAATCCTGTAAATTTAATACGTTTCTTAGAAGAACAATGTATTAACTTTGTTTTCTGATAGTGTTAGCTGTGTAACAGATTCCCAGTGTTCTTCTAACCCCTTAGGGTGTCTAAAGAGCTCCAGGAAACAAAGGTATCTTACAGTACCTTCTGTTGTTTCTACAAGCATTTAATATTTGATGTCATATACGTGCCCTAATAGCACATGAAACACCATAGCCTGGTGCGATCGTGGCATATACCACATACATAGTGTAGCCTCCTGTTTTTTCCTATTTCATTTTTCTATTTGGTATGCAAATCCACTCTGTGGTAACCTTATCCATGTGCTGCCTGTTCTGCTCATGCAAATCTTTGTAGATATCCTGGATTCTGATACCATCTGCATCTGCTTACATTCCTTGCCTTTAACAAAAAATCAGGAGTTAGCTAGACAGATGGCAAAGCAAAACTACTATCAGAGATTATCAGGAAAATATGCTATTTTAAAGACTTAAAAAAATGTAATCACCCTTATTGAGGGTAGCAGTAACATATTGTGCAATTACTGTTAGAGTTCCACTGTTTCATTACAGACAGCATTACAGCAGGACGGGGAAGAGAGATATTTTACTTTTTATAACACTCTCAATGGCCCTATTTTACAACAGTTCTCCTGTTGAGGGATTGCAGTGATATACAACTGATTTTTTTTTAGTAATAACTCCACCACCTACTTAAAATCTCTTTTTGAGAGAAAATTAGTGCTTAGTTGACAGTAACTGAACATTACTCATTGGCTTCTACTTCTGTTAAAGGTCCCATTTCTCCACTGGTTGCTGGAAGGAGAGGGGTCATCCTTGCAAATTCTTGGACTAGTTGACCTATGGTTAAATGCACTGAGTGACCTGTATAGATGAGCAGTCTTTCAAGACAAATCTAGTGCAGTAGGATTGATCTTCCTTAGTATTTTATTTTTAAATTCTATATCCCAACATCTGAGTTAGGTAGGCTTTCACCTCTGAAAAGTCATTGAAAAGAAATAGACACTTGAGATTAATGCATTAGATCTACCCCAGATAACTGTATCAATATGAGTCAATGTGGATAAGTACTCCATCACTCTGCTCTGATCATAGAAGAACCTCTGTAGATTTAATCATCTAATATTGGGCACTTTGGTAAAAATATATTAATGGTCCACCTGAGATATGAAACATTTCAGTATCAATATGTACATTCTTTCCATATTTCGTAGAATTCCATGTTGCGAAAGCCCAGATATATACGTAAAGTGTTGCTGGGGAAGTTGAAAGGGCTGGCATGAAGTTCCTCACACCTTATAGTTTACTGCATGATTTAAGTGTTCATCTCACTTTCTTTTCACGTAAATCATTGTGTTGACTCAGTTGATGCCTTGGTGTATACACCAGTATAAAGGTGTGCAGCTTTTGTCTTATCCTGTAATTATAATTCTCACTATGATAGATGGCACATCATTTTATAGTGTTTTCATTTTTAAGTAGAAGGCTACTTACTGAAAGCTTTTTTGGAAAGTGTTGTGTATAACAGTAAATATCTCTCTGATCTAATAAACATGAAATTAAAACACACTCCAAAGTCCATTCTTGTGAAGTTTTCAGCCCATCAAAGATGCAACAACAAAATCAAAAATCATTTTCTTTGTTGGACTTTCAGCTTCTAGTGTATCCTCATCCATACAATTATAGCGTTCCACAAAATGCTTAGGTGGACAGGATAAACTCAGCTCAAATAAATACAAGAATTCCCCAAAACTGATAAAGAATTGAGAAAACAGATCAGAACTACTGTAGGGACAGCTGCAGCCATGTGTCTTTGCACAATTATGGTGAGATCATGAAACTTGACAAGGAAATCGCAGAGAGAGATGTCAAACAACAAGAAACACTTTATTAAAGTTAAGATATATATTTGGATAACTGTGTACAAGTTACCAAGCCAACAGCTGGTGGATATCAGTGAGTTTTATTGAAGTCAAGGACCTCACATTAATTTATCCTAACTAATAACACTCTAGAATGTTATTAATAAAAAATATTTTAGTAGTTTATGAAATTTTTATTCTGTTTATTATTCTCCTGGTATAGACAAGTTAACAGAAAAAAGTCATTTTCACACGTCCTTTGGAGTTGCAATTACTTTGATTCCCTCAGTGTATTACTAAGCCCATTTTCTCAAATACTTCTTTAGCCTTCTTACATTTCGAAAACCCTGTCTCCTTGTCCTTGTGCTGGCAAAGATGCCCCTATTTGCTCTTCTAACTGTTTACCTTCAATCATTTTCATAGTTTCTCACCCCTTTTGTTTTTGCTCCTCTATTCTTCTCTGCAGAATAATTATCTTTTGCACATCAGAAGTACATTTCAAATCATTTAACTTAGATCCACTTTTCTTTCTTCCTAGTTAATTGAAACCTGTTTCATAAAACCAGTTTGTGAACCGAGGAAAAAGTATCTTTTCTTACATGGAGATCACCACTCTTAGAGGTTGTATTTCAAACCTTGTCAATCCTAGAGAAGTGACACTAATTGTACAGTAGATACATGTGAACCAGGGAAGCCTTTGCTTAAATAACTTTCACATGACTTTAATTTGGAAAATAATTTAACTGCTACAGGTGCTGAGTTTGTATGGATTTGACTACACTTATATCAGCTTATTTAAATTAGTACAATTTTTGAATAGAGATGAAGATAAAGTCTAGAGCTGTTTTGTATATTTATTGGTCTTCAGTGTTGATTGTCTCTCTGCTTTTAACTTTATGTGATATGAGAAGAATCTCTTGCAAGATTTACAGAGTCCCAAACCTTATTTACAATTTCATTACTTCATATTCAGTACTGTAATTTCTTGTCCTGAAATAAATAAATGGCAGTTCTGTCTCTGCTCGAGGACAATTTTTCATGTGTACTATTACACCTGTTCTTCCTACACTTCCTGATAGACTTATCTGTTTTCTTTTTTTAGAAACCAAATGTTTTTAAATATCCCCAACTTTGCTAAATTTGCTACGAGCCAGGTAGGTCAGGTTGTTATTTCTTATGGATTTGTAGTCATAGAGCTGAGTGACAGGAATAAAACTCATCCCCTCAGATTTTAACAGAAGGGGCAACACACAGAGAAATCAGCAATATATATTTAGTTTGATTTAGTTATTTCTATTAAATGAGCTTAGGAGACCATGTTTAGTGTTCTTCAGAATTAATTTGGCTTTGGCAGAATGGCATAAATGTATTTTAAATTAAAATCATATTTTTTTGTAATTATCCTTAAAATGTATTTAATTGATGCTCCATTTTGCTCTATCATCATTCAAGTGCTACTTCAAGAGCACTAGCTCAAAGCTCTCACATTAGTTATCATCACCCTAAATCTTATAGCTTTAAAGAACAGAATCTTCTGTTTATCAAAAAGAAGCCTTTGCAAAATTTTCAGGCAGGAAAAAATAATCATGAGAGCACAGAGGTGAGAAATGGAAAAAGACCTATTAAACATGTTCTCACTGTCTGTCCCTGCAATGTTTTCCCCTACAGTCTTTTATTTTATCTTGTCTAGCTTCAAATCTCTTAAGGCTTCCTGCTCAGTTTTCATTAGGAAACTATTTCAGTGCCAATCTCCACCTCAGGAAATTTCCTCCAATATTCAGCTTATGTTTATATTACATAAAATGACAGATATAAAATGTTGTTCAGTAAGTAACTTACATACGTTATTTTCTTAATCTTGCACAGACATTGCTGGAAGAGGTGGTTGAATGGAGGAAAAAATACATTCATGAGCATGCTTACTAACACTGATTAAATTATTCCACATTTGCATCTCTTTGTACAAGGGTTTCCATAAAGATAGGATTGATATTCTGTATTTTGATATTTGTGGTTGGAAGCTGGAACATTAATTGACAGAAGGAAGGCTCAGGGTATGAGACTCAGGAAACCAAGGATCTGCAGTGTGATACACTGAGTGTCATTTTCAGCAGAAATAGTTGTGTGAAGGAGTAGGCCAGACAGAAGAGGCTGATCTAGTAGGAGGCAATTCCATATACATAGTCTACTACAGCTGTGCTTCATGTGCATAAGGAAAAAGGATTAAAGAATAAGGAAGCAAATGAACAAAACTGGTGGAAAAAAGGACATTTTAGGGAAGAAACATATCCTTTTTATCCTCAAAAAACTTGAAAACTCAGAAAATTTTAAAAATTATATTTCACCCTTTTTTTATCTTTGATTCATGTCACCTGATTTCTTACTGAAAACTGCAGTTTTTCTGTAAAACTTTGACAATCAAATCAGTTAACAAAAACTGAGGAATATTTAACTTAGATAACAGGTCCTGACGAATTAGTTGTAGCTTTCAGTTCACAGGTGAGTAAATGAAATAAATCTGCATGGTATATACGGTCTGATGAAATATAAAAAAAAAGTACATTCAGAAAAATTGCACTAGCTGTAGCAAAAAAGGCTGCAATTTAGCTGTCCACTGTTTCTCATGAGTAAACTGCCCACCTCTCTGATCAATAATGTTGCTATGAATTTCTAAAGTGATATATGATTTACCATAAATACACAAATTCTGGCTAGATGTAATATCTAACTACAAGTCCCTGTATGTAGGATGCTGATGTAGGTTAATATTCATGCTGTGTGCTGTTATTTCAGCATCACAGATCATGGCTGTTAGAAGCAGGTATGCAGCATAGTGCAAGGGAACCTGATCACAACTTTCTATAGAAAAGAGGAAAATGCTAAGCTTTGTGTTCAGCTTTGTACTCTATTTTTAGGCTTTTTTTCAGTTACAAGACAAAATGGACACCTGTTTTGGAAAAAGTCTTTGTGTAATTCTAGAGTGTAGGAATGGAACAGCTGTGTTGACTGTACCGAAAAAAGTAGGACATCCAAGAAAATTGCACGTAGATTCATACTTCCCACTTGATTTATTTTTTGAGACTCAGGTTTAGAAACTTCAAAGTTCAAATAACTTTAATTCTAAATAAAGCTGCCCTGTAGTGTAATATTAGCAGTTATTAATGCTCAGGAACGTTACAGTTCTTTGCATGTATTGAAAGTTGAGGAATTCATGCAAAAGATGCCAAGTTTCCTGTAAACTACATTAAAGTATGTTTACTTTCAAGGCAGAGAGAGAGTACAAATGGGAACTGTGAGAAAATAAATCAGTGAGTCTTACAGCTCCATGTCTAATTGCCCATGCTGATCTGTGACCAATAGGTGAAGCACAGCTGGTGTAAAGCATAAAATAGATTTGTTACCAGTGACCAGTCATTCAGATATCTAAGGCTGCTGTAACTGCAGCAATCATGCAGGTGACTCTCTGAAAACCTGATATTAGTTGTAGGGTAAAGAATAATATAAACACAAAGCTCACATAGCTACCAATCTCAAAAATATTAGCAAAAGCAAACCTGAATTTGGGGTAGTTGTGTGTATATCTCACTTTAGCATACTGTGACTAGACTGTAACGTATTACTACTCTTTCTGTTTTGCTGAATTTGATCATTTGGCATGACAAATTGGCAGATATTCCATTGCTCAACCAAGAACCTAATGTACCATTCAAATTTCTATTCAAATGAGGCTGAGTTGGAAGGGGTAAGGGGCATTTCCATGGAAAAAAAAATGTTCTCCCTTAGTCCAGCAGCTGGCCAGAAACCACAGCTATAGCTGCCAAATGACAGAACTTTACACAGATTTCAGGGGTGCACCAGAAAAGCACTAGATATTCTCGCTTTACTGATTGGTGAGGCAGAGATGAAGCAAAAGACGTGAGTTACTTTTCATTTCCAGCTATTTCCCTAAAGATGAACGCATGCAGTATAAGATTCACAGGTACAATGAATGTGCTACATTCACATATTTTCCTATGTCTTTGTTGGTGTCAAGTATTTCATAACCAGGTCACGTAGGGAATTCCACATATGCACCAGACATCTGGTTCATCTGAAACTGGAGTATTCTGAAAGTTGTATTCACCACGAATTTTACATCAGTCAATTATCTTGCAACTGCTGCCTTAGTAAATGCTCTTAGTAAAAGACTGGGCACATTTTTCACCATGGACATTTGTTTGTTTGTTTGTTTGATTCACTGGGGCTGGATGCGTCTTGTATAATAATATGTTCTGTTTACATGAAAGTAGTCCTGACTGGAAGATTTCCTAAATTGTCCAAATAACAACAAAAAAACCTCATCCCCCTCCCCAAAAAAAAACCAACAACACAAAACCCCACCAAAAAACCCAAAGCAAACATTTCAAGTAGAACAAACATATTTTGTATTCACTCAGCTAAATTACTGTTTGATTCTGGTGAGACCTTTGATCACATTCTTTCTTTTATTAAAATAAAGTTTTCACCCGAAATTCTTGCAGGAATACAAAAGGTTGGAAGCTGGACTTCTCATATCACATACTGTTCCTGAAAAAATTTAATTACAGAACAAGTCATGCCTACATCTGATAAATCTTAGGCATAAATTGAAATAAATCATAACTTGGATATTTAAAAATCAAATAAAATGGAATATTCCTTTGCATATTTTGTAGGTAACTGAGTGACTGCATGAGAGGGTCACTTTGTGCCATTTACTGACTGCATTTTGTGTGTTTCTTCTGCATGAGAAGAGCTGGGACTGAATGCCCATCCCACACCTTCCTTGACCTCACAGAGCTTTGGCTTCAGCTTCTTAATCTTTCTGCTGCAAAAGTAGAAAGTTCCATGAGGATTGGGAATTGAATAGAAGAAAATCTTCTTTGACCCTCAGTGTCTTAGTTTCATTAGATACTCTGACTGTTTGTGTGTTCTCCCTATGTGGAGCAGGATCTGAGGATTCAAACTAAGTCTAATTATTTAACTATTATCATCGTATAAGTTGAAATTAGTAGACAACTGGTTGCTAATTATAGCTAGTCCTTAATCTCACTAAAGGAATAGTACCTACCTCAGCACTATTCCTTTTGATTATCATCAATGAAGATGTATCTTTAATTTTATACTTTTAGCCCTCTTAAAAGTGGTGTTAACGGATTTTTTAAATCTCAGTTATATGTATAAATTATAAAGGAAATATTGTCATTGAAATTCCTCTGTAAGGATGTGTAGGCCTACCTGTTCAGAAAAGACTGTCTTCCTGCCCCTCAAACTGACACTCTGTATGTTCTTTATCATCTTTTGCAGAAAATAAAAGGTCTCCCTATATATATAGAGGAGACCTGAGACACCAAGTTAGTGAACACCCCAAGACAGTAGATCAGTTCTAGCAGATGCATATATCTTCTCAGATTAACATTGTTCTCAGTTTCAAACTGTACAGTGTACCTAAAAATGTCTAATAAAACAGCAAATGAAAATCACTTGAAGAGGAAAATACTCTGTAGTGTGCTCTCTATTGCTTCTGAACTACACCAGGCAACAGTCTCTCTTCTCTTACTATACTCTGTCTTTCATAATCCCCCTCAGATCAAGATTTTAAAGGATATTGTGTGTTTAGAAGGAAGGCTTCTAAAATTTAATAAATGTTGCTAGGCTTTTTGTAAATCTAATATTATCTGTTATCTCTACTTCAAAGGGCAGAAAAGCTGCTGTTACCAGCTGGAATCTTTGACTTTTAAAACGAAAAAGTAACTGAGCCCACATTCCTTATACAGGTCAGGGAAACGGGATACTATTGTAACTCTGGTTAAAAAACATCAGAGACATAACTGAAGAGGCACCAAGTGAATTTGTCCTCCATTTTTTCGTTAACTGTCAAAGTGATATGTAGCAATTCAGACAATGACAGTCTTCCTCATTAAACTAAGCGGTGGACTCAGTCAAAAATACCCTGCCTTTACTATTATTCTTCATACCATAGTCAGTGTTTTCCAAGTCAAAAAGTATAACTAAAACAAGGTTTGCAGGAAGAAGTAATGCCTGTTAGGAAGCCAACTGAAAAGTTACAATCTTTACTTTTTCAAATCATTGTGGTGACTGCAGCATTTTATCACTACTGTGATAGTGAAAGCTACCACACAAAAGATTTCTCCCAAATGAAAGCCATAATGACAGACCGATGACTGCTTTTGAAAGAGCCATTTCACTTATTTTGTGCATGTAGTCTGACTTTCTGGACTATATTAAAATATGAGTATGAAAAACATTATTCCTATTGTAGTAGATACAATTCCACAACCTTATTCATGCTTTCGTCCTGGCAAAGCCTTGTGCTATACTGAACTGACAAAACCACATCAGTAAATACATTTCTATGGGTCTTACTAGTGTTTGGTTTATAAACCACCTGTAGCTTCCCTATTCCTGTGAGATGGTCCTGTGATCATCCATGTTTTCAGAGAGTGAATGGAGAATAGAGATAATGAGGATAGGTTACATTTCCACATTAATCATCAAAACATTGTCTCAAACTTCTTCAACACTCTCTAGAGAAACAGGCACATCTGGAAAGCAAGTCCACAGACAATATCTAAGAACACAAAGAGCAGACTCTCTGTCTAGATGTCTTTCTAGCTTGTCCCACTGGTTATTGGGGAGCATAGAAAACAAGCTCAAAGTGGGTCTGATTTTAGAGTTTAATTTAACTGGGAGAAATTCTAACCAAAATATAAGTCAATATAGTTCTAGCCTTTTTAGTTATTTCTTTTTAAATCTACCTTTTATAATTATTTATATACTTTTAACTTTATTTTAATGAAAACCAGTTTTAAAAATTAAAAACTTGTCTCAGTATTTGCCTTGGGAGTCTCTACAGTAGATTGTTAACGTGTTCAGTTGCCATTGAGAATTTCTCATTTTCAGCTTTTGACTGTTGTTTCTTTACATCCGCTCTTACTATAAGAAGTAATTATTTTCCTGCAGTGCACATGAATTTCCAATAGAAAACTTGACTTAGACTTTAAACTCTCTGCTGTCCATTTAAGCTACCTAAAGAAAAGATAATAGAATCTACCCAAAAAGGGAATATCAGCCCTTTGATACTATTGAATGATGTGTTTGGCCTTTAGTCTAAGAAGTTTGGACTTTGCTCATCCAAATACTCCCAAGAGGGGTTTGCATCCAAATGTTGACCTCATATAACCTTTCTTAGTTTGTGAATTGACAAGATCGTAGCACATGATTGTATGGTTCCTCTTAATTAATTTACCATTATATTTCCACAGTCTTGAGAGAGAAAGAGATTTTTAGTGCTTTATTCATTTTCTAATATCTGTCCCTTGGCTGCAGTCCTGAAGTTAATGCTCACTAATAGTGTGTTCTTTGTCTGCCCAGTTACCAGGGTCATCGTTTTTCAAGAGGTTTCCAGAATGTAGAAATGATTCTTCAGTCACTGCTTTTCTTTTTAACAGAGACCTTTTCTATGTTCCTTTTTCCTTTATAGCCTTGAGCTGAGATGTTTTGCTCTGCCAATTTTTTATTTTCTGCACAATCCAATTCTTCAGTCATTAGAGAGTGAACTTTGCATATGATTGTTTTAATAGACAAAGTCACAGTAGAAACTGGTATAAATTATCCTAACCAGAGAGTATTTTGATCTGATTTTATTTTATACTTAATCACCAAAATATTTCTAAGTTTTCTTCTTTCAATACAACATCACTGATCATTGTAAAGAGAGAAGGATGAGTATGAGCTTAAAGAAAAGAAATAACGATTAAAACATTATCCAAAATGAGGTTTTCTGGTTATCTCAGTGAACAAGAGATATAAATAAATGTTTGTTGCTAATAGAATTTTGATTTCTTCTTATTGTTACCATTAAAAAAAAAGTTACGAAGATTGGAAAATATATTTTTTGTACAAGAATAGAAATATTCTAAACTTTGGAAATGGTTGGAAACTTAAAGGAGCAAGGGAGTAGAAGAAAAGGAAATGTTTCTTTTAGATTTAATCTCCAGAACTTTGGGCTGTATAATGACAATCTCTGTGGTTTCATTCAACATGGTACCACACTGGAAGAAAAAGAAGGACTTGAAGTGGGATCTGAAAAAACACTAGTTATGGTAAAAAAATATTAGTTTCAAGAGGCTGAGGAAGATTGTAATCCATTAATACATTTTTCAAGGAAATACTTCCCTTTTGAAATACAGTGGACACTTTTAGCTTTCTAAAGCACCTTTCTTTTATCCACTAAACTATTCCATTCACTTTTAAAAAAAGGATATCCACAAGTTTTCTTAAATTCAAAATTTAGTGAATCTAAACTTTATAAAATAATTGTAAATCTTCTTGGGCATGAGTTGTGTCTGTCATTTGGTGATGAAGAGTCCACCAGAACTTCACGTCTTCAGACAATGATGAAAGGGAAAAGATACGAGTGTTCTGGAGTTCAGAATTACAACTTCATAAAAAAAAATATTTCCACATGGCAAGAACCTGAAGTCTACTCACAAATTTCCTACTGAGATGTATTCAAAAGCCTTCAGAATGCTCCATGAACTTTAAATTTCAGCTGACCTACATCTTTGCATTAATGCCCTTGATCTTTTAAAAGCTTCCTATTCCCTTTTATTATAAAACCCCACCAAATTTCCAGTGACATATCTATCCCTTCCATAAAATGGCATAATTTAAAACACGCACAAGGAACCTACTAAATTCATGGAATCACAGAATCATACAATTGTTTGGGTTGGAAGGGACCTTGAAGGACATCTATTTCCAAATCCTCTACCATGGGCAGGAACACCTTGCAATAGACCAGGTTGCTCAAAATCCCATCTAACCTGGCCTTGAACACTTCCAGGAATGGAACATCCAAAAGTGAACCACAAATTCAAGTAAAATCAAGCATACTTTAGAAAGGATTTAACTCATTTTCTATTAATAAATGGGAGAAGCTTGTGTTAGACAAACATGAAACTGAGTCATGTGTTGAAGATTGCTTCAGGTGCTTAGGTATTTGGCAGGCACCCTGAAATAATTTTAAATATTAATCCTGTTACATTATTGACATGTTTTACATTCAGTTCTTAGATATAAATATACACAGGTATTCAGCCATTTAAGAGCTGGTCATCTGTTATTTCAAGTTCAATATGATTTATGCACCTTTCTAAAAGTACTAAGAAAGCCTACTTCTTCACATTCTATATTTTCAAGAGAGTTTACGGTTTATGCAGGCTGGTCACAGTTGGGTATAATATATCTATGTGTCAGAAATTGGAACAGGCAGTAGACATTATAGATGAATTGCCAGGAAATTACCCCAGTGTGCTGACTTCCCAAATTCCTTCAAATGACTTAACAGGCTTGACATGGCAGCTCAGCGTTCAGTTTGCTTAGGGGACTTTAGGAGAATCAGCGCTTCCAATCCATTGCTAAGGTTTGAGTTTTTCACATTTACATAGCAATAAGGAGCTTAGGGAATCTGTAACTGGCAAAGAAAAAACATTTAAGGCAGTATTATTGCCAATAACAGTGTTTAAGTTCATTTCTGCAATTCAAATAAAAAGCCTTTATTCTTCTAAGAAAAATTAAATGAGCAGATCACATTATTATTGCTGAATTGTTGATAAGTAGCATCACCTTTGATCTGAAAGGCTTTTGGAACACGGCAGTACTGGCGGTAGCAGACGTTCATTTTTGAAGAGACAATGAAGTGTGTAGGGGTGACAGGCTTTATGGCAAAAGGCATCACATACCATCCACAAATCACTCATTTGTCTAGTTTGTGATGGTATAATTCTGTGACCTATGAAATTAAAAGCAGAAACCTTGATTTTCTCTTTATATTACTCCTTGCATCATCCAGGATAGAGAATGACTGTCAGGATCTTATTGCTACATGAAATTAAAGGCATTTTACAAGGGTAACTTCATTCTGCTGAGATTAGGGAATTCCCCTCTAATATAACACATTGTGGTCTAACATTTTGGAACTCATGCATACGACTATGAAGTGGATACAATAAAATAAATGTTCTTGTTTATGTTAAATTTACCCTCACTACGTTTTCTGCTATTATTTCCCAGAGCCGTTTAATTAGCAAAAAGCTGAAGCAAATAAGCTGATGCCTAGATAAAGTGAGTGATGGGAAAATGGCTTCCAACAAGATTCTTCTTATTTGGAAATGATCACACTTAAGGTGCGTCAAACTGTTAATGCTACAACTAAAATATTATTTGTGTCGTTAGAGCTTGGCTGATTTCCAAAACAACTGTGGTCTAAACATAAAAGAAAACTGAACTGAAAATTACTGAAAAAATGTAGTACATTAGATAGACTGATGAAGATACCAGGAGGTAATTGGTTTGACTAAACCAATGTCCCTTTTTTACTATGATATAACTGTACAGCAATTAGGTTATTCTTGTAAATGGCATGGTGACTACAGCTGCAAAAAGACATTACTGCCATCTTCTGGTAATGCTCATTCAGCTTGTCAGCATGTGGGTTTTCATTTATTTATTTCTCTTTTTATACAAGAATACATAAGCAATCAGTGTTTTTGTGTTTACAAGATCAGGGAAATGTAATTTATGTGCTTTAGCATTCAGAATTTTTTTGATCGATAATTTTATACTGCTCCAGAATTCCTGAATTACCATATGGCTTCAACTTCTGAAACACCCTTAAGACTGATTCCTTTGAGATTGAAGATACTGTAAGTCCAGAAATGTGCATTTTACAGCACTATCTTGCATTATACTTCTATCCAACAGTGTGAGCTACTGTGATTGAATGTATGAAAACAGGAATACTATATTTCAAGAGGATCAAGTTCAACTAAGACCTAGTGATGATGTTGTGATCACTGTCATTTGTATTTGCTGAGGACCTAAATCTCTTAAGAAGGTTACAGGTACGTATTTGTCAGTGTGACAAAACTCTGCTCTCTGCTTCCTCCAGAACCTTTGGTGCCTCAGCTTTACCTCTGATAACTCAGTGGATCTTGTTTAACATTGATCATCAAGCAGAAACTGAATAGCAGCAGTTTGTCTTGCTCCACAAGATGTAACTGCATTTGTGACGTGATCTTTATACATATTTAACCTCAAACATCATTGCTACTAACAACTATTAATACTACTATTAATAATTAGTTCCAATCTTACTTGATGATGTATTAGCAAAGTCCCCTCTTGTACATGAATTATGGCACGTAATGTAGTTACTTTATAAAATATAGTACCTGCTCCCCTAAGTATTTGTTTGGAAACCACTTGTCATAACTTTGGAATTTCCTCAGATAATAATTTAAGAAGTAATTTTTTTTCCTTCATGCTCTAAAACCTGACAGTTACTCAGTTTACTACAAATTAATAAATACATATACAATTTGGGTTGCACATAGACATAGGGTAGAAGAATAGGGAATGCTTTCGAACAACATTTGAATGACTGTGTCCTCATATAGAAGCAATGAAGGATTTCAGGTCAACTCTGCCATGCAAAGCTTTTTTTACAGTCCAGACTGAAGAGACTATGGAGATTCAATGGGAGCTCCAGCTGGAACGAAGCAACTCTGTACTTTTTCAGTGCAAAGTAGGCAGTGGAGATGAGAACTTGCTGGCCTTGCTGGATGTGCAGTATAGGCAGCCAAAGGGTTCCATTGATTTCTGAAGTTACCATGCCAGCAGGAATGCTAAATTACTCTCACAGTTCAGATGGTTCTTTAGCTTCCTTGTTTTTTCCTTATCGTTCTGCATCCTGTTGAAACTGGACAATATTTGGCCCAAATATATCTATATAAGCAAAAGGTAACTTTTATGTAGATGCTGCCATGATCAGCAGTAGCATCTCCTGAGGCTGGTTTCTGCACTGAAGTAACATTTGGTCCGGCTTGATAAGATGGGCCTGGGGCTCAGATCTGCTGACCAAACAATGGTCTTTGTTTCTGGCCCCAACTCCAGAGCTGCAAAAGAGGGGGAACAGATCCTGCCACTAGCTGTGCTGGATTTCTTCTCACTGAGCTGCAGCCCCAGCCCCAGTACCTCTGCTTGACTGGTTTTTCAGAAGAGAAAATATATTACCCTTGTACTTTTTCTGTATTGCAACCATAGCCTCAATTTGCAGTCTATGTATTTAAGCATAAATCTTCCATTCAAGTCCTCACAGCCACTGTGAGAATCATATCACTCTTGGAGATATTTCCCTTTCAAAGCAGCCAGTCTGTCCTCAGAAGAAGAGATCTGAGATAGTAAATTTTTCAGAATCATTTTTTATTGGAAGCAGAGCTGTTCTCCATAAACGCAGGAGCCAACCATCTTTAAATCCAGAGCTGGATAGTGGGTTTTCATTGTCCATTCATACCAGTGACAGATGTCTGGCAATCAGGAGCTGCTTGTCAGCTCCCAGACAGGAGGCATAGAGCATACACTTCTGTTAAAAGAGCAGAGAGGCTGTTGGTTAGCATAAGCTTTTACGATGAATTTGGCACACGTTTTCATCCAACGTCACTCAAAACCTTTTTCACAGCAGTGCATCCCCCAGCTGTGAGCCAGCTGGTGATTGCAAGGGAGGAATGAACCAAGGTACAGTAAAATACTTCTCCTGGTAAGCAATTTTTCAAAAAGAGCTCTTCTAAAGCACACATCTCTTTCCCTTGCCTGGTGGGTTTTTTTTCATTTTATCAGTCCACTGCTGATTTGGCAGTTTGTGGTTTGTTAGTATACAGGGACTTTCTGCACACTGATCTAAAAGCAGACTGAATAAAGAGATGCAAAGAAAGGATTACAGAACAGGCTTTCTTTTGCAGTTCACCTATCCAAGCTAGTTTTATGTTTACTAATCACTACTTTCCAGGGCTTCCAGGAGACCAGCGTAAAAATCATGGGAACCCGTCTTATTATTTAACCATAAGCGGTGGGTTAAAAGCAAATCCAGTCCCATCAATCAAACCTTTGGAAGTAACTTTCTGCCAGTATTACTGTGTTCAATTAAGTGTTTTTGAAAATATATCAAAAACTTAAGTAAATTCAATTATTACTATTTTCTAATTTTTAAATTCAATATGATCCTGAAGTTTAGAATACAGTACACTGTAATCAATAGCAGTGGCATAGAGAAAGACTCTGTAGCATGGAAAAATCAGCAAAAAATAACAGGAGAAATACTGGAAGATATTATCAGACTTTTTTTCCTGGCTTAACAGTCTTTATGAGTGAAAATGAGATTAAAATTATGGATCATCAGCACGTAGGGAACTGTGCAATAGCCATTACACCTTAATGTCATTTACATTAGTCCTTTCTCCATGCTTCACTTTGTAAGCTGGTTATATCTTTATTCTGCCAAGAAGTTGAACTGGATTGTGGCACATTCCCAGGAGTTTCTTAAGAAATACAATATCTATTTTTATCATATTAACCTTAACAACTCATTAAAAAGTCATCTTCCTCCAATGGTCTTCTATTTACAACTAGTCCTAGTATATTAAGAGCTGAAATATTGTGCAGGAGTACTAAAAGTTCTGATTTTCTGAGTTATTAATCAATGAAAGCAGTACTTGCATCAATGCAGCCTTGGTCTACAGTTTTTCAGAACTTAAGACAGTCAGTAGTTAAATTAATGTGTATTTGTGTTGATAATGTTCAGCTTTTATTTATAAGTTATTTGTATACTGTTAGCTTTATTTCAAAGTTAGCTATAAAATGCTGCTTTATTTCTTGTGTTATAGTTTCTTTTGGTTTTACTCAGAATTTTCAGGGGGAAAATAATAAGAATTAGCATACAAATTTGATGTTGTAATAGTCATATATGACCTTTGCTTATAAAAGGATCATGAACACCCACAATAAATTAATTTAGAGGTCTTTTGATGAGTCTCCTGGTTCCATTTTGTCACAAGCATTTTAATATTGTTAGTGACTCTGAAATACTTGAAACTTTCTTTGTGAGCCAGATCATGAGGTTATGTGAATCACTGTAACTCCAGTCTAGGATTTCTCTACTTCCTTTCCTGATTAATTCATACATAAGTCAGTGTAACATTGGGCATTAACTAGAGTGCAGAGTGGCTGTCCCTCTGTATGACAGTCCAAAAAGGCATTTATGAGATTACTCGTGTGGCAGCAGTTGTAATAGTCATTTGCTTAAACTTAAAATGTACTCTAACTTTCTTCTGAACTAGGTAGCAATCCCCCCAGACCCTGGGAAGGAGAATATAGAGATATTAGGAAGCCTTTGTGGTGAAACTGTTTTAGAAGCCTGCAGAGTTCCTTTTTCAGGTGACTGGGTTTTTTTATTTGTTTTGTATATTTTAAAACTTAACAAAATTTGAGGTGGATCTTTTCCTGTATCTACAAAACAGTAGGATGGGAATTCCCAGAAACAGACTGTGGTTTCCTTCCACTGTTGCTTGCTGGCACTGGCAAGAATTGGAGGACTCTGATAAAACCAGAATACTGGGTCTTCCATTCTTCCCATAAAGTATTATTCCATTATTAATAAGATATTTTTCCTTTCAAGTATGGAATGCCAGCACCTTTCCAAAGACTGTTCAAATTTGGCATGTATGTTACAGAGCTGCTCTACATGTCTGGCTGTAAGAGACATGATGTCAACTTTGGTAATACCTTCCAGCCATGTTATCTTGCTGCTTTTATATTTTACATCCAGACTTTTGGAATTTCGCATCGGCTACCAAAATTTGATGTTCAAATTGCAGACACATTGATCATTTTAACTGCTTGAGTGGCCAGAAGTCACCCTTACTAATCGTTACTGCTTTTAATCACTATCATTGCACTGATTACAGGCTGATACTCTTGAACTTCTCACAGATGCTGAATGATTGAAAGTGAAAATAATACAATGCAAACAAATTGAATCCTGAAATTGCTTCCTTATTCAGTAAGTACCACAAGAAGGTCTAATGGTGTTAATAAATTTACACCATCCTGGAAATATGTGCTGTAAAAATTGAAATAAGAAATAAAACCATAAACTCCCCCACTCCTTTTCCACCATTTTTTTCCATAATTACAAGACCACATTTTTTTTCCAAATTAAGTATCTGATAATACTCCTTGTTACAGATATTTTCTTTTAAAATGTGTTTTAGTGATCCTGACATTTGTATAAAAGACATAAAGATTCCAAGCCCCTTGGTACATACACTTGCATTTTTTCAACTTTTACAAATGTTAAGCAGATTTAGGAAGTAGAAAGTGACTACTGTTTGCTATGAACTGTATTCATAAATCTGCCTTGGATGGACCTAAAGTAGATATGAGTAAATGACTAATGGACTTGAATTATTGAACTGTTACTTGCAGTTCATAAATAACACACTTTTCCTTAAAGCTGCCTATATTTTGTATTGTAAGCTTAGACTCTAAAAGCTACTGCATCAAAGTGAGTCTGAACTAAGAAGCTTTTTCAGAAACTGCCAGAACAGGAGATGTCATATATTAAAAAGAAAGCAGCATTTCTATGACACAATTAATAGGGACATCCCTTATGACATGTTTATCTCTAAAATAGTTCTACTGGAATTCACTATGTCTCTTCCAGGCTTGTTTCACAAGTTCAACGGACTGGACAAACAGTTTCAAACAGTGTAGCTTGATAAGAATAGAAAATAATATTTCAATATGTGCCCCTCTTATTCTAGTGCTCATCTTCTAGAGCTGATCAAATAATACTCAAACCTTGGAACACTCATTGGAGTTGGTGGATGACATACAGGGAACATTTTGCCTACAACTGAAATGGAGTAGCCCCTCCACTAAGCACTTTTTTATTTTTAATTTTTTAAGAAACCCATGGTATGAAATATATTTGTAACTTATTTCTTCTTAATAACTTATTTTCTTCTTTAATAACTTAAACTTGCACAAAAAACAGTTATGCAAAAATTGTTGTAAGGCAGTCTAACTGCTTGTATGTAAACATCCCTGTTATTTTTTATCCTGTATAAGATTGTCTAGAGGTTTAGATAATTGTTTGGTTTAGAAAAGCATTTTTCTTCCAATTCTATATTATTTTCTAAAACCATTCTTCAGGTCGAAGCAAGGATTATTTCTTGATGCTTGTTGTTTGAACTTTGATCAGTGGAAGAATTATCCTCAATTAGATCTTATACTAAAAGGTGAAAATAGTTCTTGTAATGGTGTCACTGATGCTTTCTCTGACTCTTTTAACTTCTAATAATTTCTGCAAGCCCTGAGCATCACTTATGCTTCTATATGAGTAAACAGTGTCTACGAGTGCTACCTTAACAACCAAATTTCAGGAAATAATTTCACAAGGGACAGTTGTGTGAGCTTTGTTTAAGAAGCAGACTGTCACTGGACCATAAAAACAACATTTTTGAAAGAGATGTACAAAAACAATTGCATCTGCATCTGTTCTCTACAAATATTTTCCCCCTTGCTTTTCCATACACATTAATTCATTCCAGATTTATTATCAACGAACTTTCCAAAGGTAATTATCTCCATTTAGAGGTGATGCAACTTGAAAAATGTTCTTGCACGTGTGTCCCATTCTCTTCATCCAGCACATTTTCTGATTCTGTCAGACAAATCATATATTTTTGGCATGGTTTGATATTGCCATTTAAAGCTTCATGGTTCTTTTGCCTTCTACTGCTAACATCCATTTTTGTGAGTAAATAACAAAATGTTTTTCATTTGGTTCATCCTCATCTCAGATATTAAGAAATAGAGACTTAAAAATTTGCATGAAGACATTTCTGAAAACATGGGTTTTTTCCCATCTATTTGTATAGGTTTAGCCAAAGTCTCATTTGCTGCTGGTTCTGACAGTAACTACCGAGAGAGTGAAACATCTATCATGGGCATTTGTAAACATTTCAAGCTCTTTTGGGGTAGGATCCTCTGTGATTTAAGGGCCAGGGCAATATTTGTATAGTGTTTATGAAATTTTTTATGACTGAGATGATGCAAGCAGCTCTGCATATGGATAAAAATTTACCTGGAGTGTTCCTCTTAGGATAAGAAAAAAATATTTTGAAAGTTTTATGAGCTGCTCAGCATGTCTGCTTTAGGTTTTGAAAATTTTTACAGAGTAGTGTTCTTTTAGAATATGCATTGAAACTTTTCTTTACAAATTAAAACATTTTTTGTGAGTCAACGTTGTTGTTGTCTGAGGAATAGAGAAATTTCATACAATGTAACACTCATTTTCAAACTCATTTTAAAAGGAAGATTACTTTCCTTTTTCTCTTTGAACTTACTGTTATTATATCATAAAATATTTTATTTAAAATACAAAATAACTATATCTTTAAGCTTTGTTGGACAAATTTGTTAAAATCTGAATACTTTTCCTGTCAGTGAGAGCTTTGAAACTTGATATTATTTTCTCACCTTAGAAGAAAAACAAGTATTAGTCTTTCTATACTCTGCAGAAGACAGTGTCTTTGCCCATTCCATCTACAGCTTGGGAGAGCAGTAAGTTTAGACACAAGCACTTTCTAAACATAAGCATATCTAAGTAGTGTGGTTGTACCCAGAACATGCCAGAGCCTGGAGGACTCCTGTTTGCTTGCTCCAGTGTCTCAGCCTTGATCTGCTTTGTCACATATGAAGATCAGGTCTTTTTGCATGTGATTCCCCACAAAGGACTAATCTGGATTTAGCATAGGAATTCAGAAAATAAAAAAGTGATTAACAATTACAGATATGCAGAAGATAGTGCAGTGAAAAGAGACGGTCAAAAGTGATATTTAGTATGTAATGCTGGAAAAGACACTATTTATTTTAATCTTGACTGTGATAAACTGCAGCAGAGTTTTCCATCTGAATCAGGCTATAGTGAGTCAGAATTACAAGGAAAACTATTTTAGCATTATTGTTGATCAGAAGCAAAATATAACAATCAATTTTTAACACTGAAATTTTAAAATTCTAATAATAGATGGAACAGTAGAAACTTAATAGATAGGAGCTATTAACAAAGAAAAATATTGTGTCAGAATAGTTCAAATACCAGGATTTAGGATTAAACCAGAACTAATCAAAGCCAGGATCTTCAGCACTGCACCAAGCCCCAGTGACTCAGCTAGCAGCTCTGAAAATCATGCATGGAGAAAACCTACACTCTACAACCCCCCCCCCCCCCCCCCCCCCCCCCCCGAAGAAAATAAAAATAAAACAGGACTATTCTGCAATAATTATTCCAGTGTAGTGCCCAGCTTTCCACCCCATGGAGACCCTGGTGCATGCAAACAGTTCATGCTTCTATTTCCCCTCACTGGCCTGCACACATGACAATAAAAAGGCCTGACAGCGTAGACATGAGTCAGGTTTTCTACACAGTATTTTTCCTGGGTGCCTTCCCTTTGCTGTCGTCATTACTCTGCCAGATCTGCAACAAAGACAAAAGTCAAAGCCTGCCACTCCTTCTTCTGGTTTTAAGTCAATTAAGAAAGCATTATTTTTCCTTAGGAACAAACTACTACATAAGACATCTTTATTTAACAATTAAAAAAAAAAAAAGAAAGAAAAAAACCCAAAACAAACAAAGCACAAGACAGGAAATCTATTTGCAGAATAATCTTTCTCACACACTCAGAGGTTCTCCAACGGCTGTAGGTCTCTGTTCCACAGTGAAGCACAGCAATGCTGCCAGGGAGGGAGGGGTATTTTAAGGGAACAAACAGCTTGAGAAATGCTGTGAAGATACTCAATTCTTACTCACAGAGATGAAATCTATGCAGAGAGGATCCTTTCTGGTCAAGTAAGTCAGATGAAAGCATTTTGACTGAAGGGACATTGCATAAACCTCTCCATGGTGCAGAGTTTAGCCTTATATTTTACTAGAAGTGCAGCAGTGTTTACAAACATGGGGCTTTCATGCCTCACTGCCTCAACTATGAAGTATTCAGTCTTCTCCTTAATAGTTTAAGCACATTCCAAACAATTATCTTTGATTTTGGTCAAAATTCAGAACAGAACAACTTAGTCAAAATAATGCTATTATTTTATATTGTTTAATTTTCTTATGATATCTATACCCCCCCCCCCAGCTTCCCCTAGAGTGCTTAAATTGCTGGCCTCTTTTGCTGGAGTGAATAATGCAAGAAACTGAGTGGGAAGAAAAACAAATTTGTTAGAGCCCTTGTACATGTTTCTTTTTTAAAGTTTCCTGTTGGCTTAGGCACACTGTGTTCCTCTGTATCACATCCTTTTAGAGCCATATGTGGAAGCAATAAAGTGTATCCCTGCCTTCAAAGATATGGAGTATTTGTTTAGCCAACTGACTAAGGAAAATACTATGAACTCATTAACAAATATGGTTATATGTGGTCAATTAATCATAGAGAGTAGGCTGCAGAGCACAGCACAGGAAATATTAGTCAGCACAGGCAATGGGTAACCGTCAGTTCCTGATCCCAGGATTTCTTGCCAGAAGAAGGGAGACAGCACGTTAGCAATAAAACACATCAAGTCCGCCAGCAGTTTCCAGTAATATCAGATTTCCAACCCCAGAAATGTTTGCAGATATAGGTGATGATTGCTTCTGAAATCCAAAAGGAGAGTTTTCTCCCTTAAACAAAAGATGCTGCTCACTAAAGTCACAGCTGGAGTAGAAAGTAAAATGCATAGGATCAGGAAATCTGTTTTTCCAAATGTTTTTTCCACCAATTCAGAGACATATAAATACATACCCGCACTGCACATTGAAGGATAGTCCCATCTAAGGGAAGGACAACACTTTAAAATTCCTTTTAAAATATCTGCCTGTTTCCTCTCCATATTGCTTCAATGTGCCTCAGTCAAACATGAAGTATTTTCATCACTGTGGAAATGTACACTATGCACTGAAGGAAGAAATCTATTTTGCAGGACTGTGAAGTGCACAGGCCTTGAACACTTCACAATCAAAACATTTAGAGATAATACCTTTTTTTCTTGTTAGTAAAGAAAGGATTTATGTTTTCCTGACAGATGCTGTCCCACATAAGCAATGCCTGAGAATGATTGCATCATCAGGCTAACAGATTTGCCTGTCCTGTGGAGAGAGACAAAGTTTAAGAGGGAAGTAAGACAAGTTATAGTCCAATTATGCTACAGAAGGAAAACTTAAAAGGAATCTGCCTTGTCCAGACTTGGACGAAATTCACAGAAAGAGCATTTAATTCTAAACTTCCAGTATTTTTACCAGTAAAATTAGAAAGAGTTTCATTAAATATTGTAAAGTATTGATTTTTTAAGAACTGTATGAATTTTGAAATATTTGCAAATATCAGTGAAGTTTTCTTTCTCCTCAGTCTCTAAAATTTGGCAAAACTCAAATTTTTTTCTGTGTACTTTATTAATAGCTTGTGTTAAACCAACAGTTTTCAAACCTTGACCTAAACC
The DNA here is from genome assembly GCF_003945725.1 of Corapipo altera. Taxonomy (NCBI): domain Eukaryota; kingdom Metazoa; phylum Chordata; class Aves; order Passeriformes; family Pipridae; genus Corapipo; species Corapipo altera. Next base: position 3,759,130 of record NW_020884897.1, on the reverse strand, counting down.
AAAAGTTAGCATCACAGTAAGAACTGTCTGTGTGTTCTGACTGCAGCCCCTTAAGACCGCTGCCTTGAGACCCACCTCCTGGCATTGACGTTCCTGCTGTGCCACATCCCTTCAGAGGGCTGACAAGCTGTACAAAACCACTGCCTGTAAAACCGCAGCTTTATTTGCTTCAGAAGCTGGAATGTGTGTTGATTTGTGAATTCAGGAAGAGAAAGTTGGGTCCCACAGTCAAGTCATAAAAGTATAAACCCCATGGATTAGCTACTGTGCTCTTAAATCGCTGTGTGAAGACATGCACATTACCAACTCTACAATTCAACTTGATATATAAATGTGATTAATCAGTCTCGGTAGAGAAGTCCATAAACCAACTTGCCACTGTCAAGAGAGATCTAGTCAATATAAACAGTGGAGTGTAGGACACAGTTCATCTCATTTTAAAGGTGTCTAAAATTTGCCATATTAATTAGGTTTTGCTTTTCTTCTATTGATTATAAAAGCAGACAGCTCAAAAATTTAAACCAAAGTTTAAAATGAATGACCATAAAATTTAAAAAGCATACAAGACAGTACCTTGAAAGTATTCCAGTATTGATAGTTATTAATAGTTAACAGTGTTATTATTTATCATTTATTAATCATAATTAATACTTTGTTTTTAATTCCCATCTTTCTCTGCCTCAATGACAATAGGCAGCTTTATTGTAGTATGTCATAGAAGCGGCATTTCATTCACAGGACTCAAAGCTATAATTTAATCCAAAGAATGCCATGAAGAAATGGATCATTCTGTGTCTGGGATTGTATTTAGAAGATTTGTGGTGAATATAAAAAAGCTCATAGAGTTACAGCTGCCCAAGAGCAAGAGATCATCTTTCTTGAACTGAATCAGGAAGGCCTTATGCAAACAAAAGCTTCACATATATACATCTTTACATTTTATATCTTCTAAGACTTAGGGTTTCCCCAGCCTCAGCTGAGGATAGTTATTTTATTTAATTTAACAAAGCCTTCTTATTTTTCATTACAGATTTCTTTAAATGTGGCAACACTGTGCTGAGTCTAAACAATGATGCATATTCCATGGTATATTGGTTTTCTTTGGTTGACCTTGTCTGTTCAGCTGCTGTACTTGCTCAGTTGCTGCTCTGTCATTGAAAAGGACTGTCACTAGTTCCATTATAAAGTGCAGATAGTGTGATAGAAATACATAACAGTTACTCTACTACAAAGATTTTAAAAGATCTCATCTCTAGTATTATTTCACACTACAAATGAAATTTTACAGATCATTAGTCCAGAATGTGAGCTAGTTGTTTGACAATATGAATTAAAAACTCTAGGATTATTTCATGTAGAAAAGTATAATCTGCACATGTGCCATAATTATTTTCTGTAGGAATTCATAAGTACTATTGTATCTGCAGACTTGCACTGCATAATTAAAGACTCTCTATGTTGTACTGTATGGACATTAGTGCTAGGAGCCTAAAAGCTCTAAATTAGCTCTTGAAACATAATGAATATATATGGACAGATGAAAGAGTTCTGCAAAAATAGAAAGCTGCTCCAACACCTGCTGTTGTCAAAATGAAGCAAGCTTCTTACCAAGAAATTTCAGCTTACGTTAAACTGTACAATGTCCTTGTACTGGATAAGGGAAATAGAAAAGTTATCTTTACAGCCATGAAAATCAACCTTGAATTTCAAAACATTTGCAAATAGAATTAGGTATAATTTTATTTCATTAGAAGGTTTGTTATATATATATTTCATGAATTTCTGCTGTTGTGAGAATAAGAGGTCATTTATGGCTTCTAAATTTACATACTCTCGTCCACTATGTTGAACTCCGTCCAAAATACACGTAACTTACAGAAGTCAGTCCAGCTACTCTGACAGACATCCATTCATTTACTTATCTTTCCAAAGCAAATGAAAGATGTCATTTTGTTTTCCCATTCCTCCCTTCACCCAACTACTACAAAAGACAGGAACTAACTAAATCTGAGTAGTGAGAACTGCTCCCCATTTGCCAATAACAAAACACTCCCTTTGTCTTCAAAGGCATACAAAAACCAATTTATAGTTCACAATGAAGATGCCAACTTCACTTTAGCAGCAAAAAAATTATTGAGGTTTTCTCTATCAACTGCTCAGTCAGTGCAAGAAATATTTTATTTTAAATTCAAAATTCCTGTTACACCCTAACAGGGTTTTAAGGAATAACCCATAATTGTACTCAGGTTTCTTTAATCAAAAAAAATTAATGAATCTGCATTCTCACCATGATTTCTAGGAATGAAGAATATGTGTATGTATGTGTTCTCTGAATAGGGCACTTATTAAGATTTTAATTTGCTGTCAAGGATAACTTACCATATCAAGATGAAACTTTTATGATTCATTTACTAAGTGTGACTGAGACAACTGATATTAATTTAATCTGTGGTCACGAGCATTAGTATTCATAAAGAATCAGAAGCACAAACAGAAGCATTCAGTCTTCCTTTTTCCTCAAGGCATGAGTTTTATGTTGTCTGTGTGGTGAAGATCCCATTGAGTTGTAGACTTTTACAAATCTTTATGTTAAAATAGAGATACTGAATTGAAATAACAACACTTGCAAAGATTTACTGCTGTTCCTTAGAAACAAACTTGGGTGAAACATTGTCCAAAATATATACAAGTGTAACCTCTACTCCTAGAAAGAAGTACTTATCCCCAGTAGTCCCTGTCATTTCTTATTTGGCCCAGGAATTGAATGTTTTGAGGGTTTCTAATGTTGATTTAGAATGGTTTGGGGAAGGTATAGGAAATAGTTAACATAAATTAAACTTTTTTTTTTAATGTGTCCCATATTCTACAGAACATAAAAGCAAGGCCAACTAGATTTTGCCAAATCGATAATATATAAGAAAATTTATGTTTCATAAAAGCAAGATGGCATCATTGCATAATACAAATGAAACTACAACATGTTTAGCAAACTGGTCACAGAAGCATAGCTAGGCCACATCTGAAAATAAAATTTTCTAATTTTACCTAGCATGCCTAAATAGTAATGCAAAGGAAGGACATTATCAACCAAAATACTACCTTCACTATCTTTCCACAGCTCTTCGAACTCCAACAACCTCCCTGATGTCAGAAAGTGAAGGAGGAGGATGCAATGCTCTTCTTGTGCATCTGCTCAGCACAAAACCTGACAGCCACTGTGTCTGCAACACTGTGAAACACAACATGGTCTCTATAGTGCCAAGGCTGGCCTGCCAAAGAGAACATGGAGGAACAGATGTTCTTGTTGATTATGTGATTTGCACATTAATGTAGTACCTTTGACCTTAAGATTTCTCCTGATTCCTATAAGTGTGATTGGAGAAAAAATATCAACGATGGAACTAGTTAAGAAAACAGTATTTAGAAAACGAAACTGTACAGAATATCTACTGAGGACTTTCCTCTAAAGATCCCGGTCTTCAAGTCTTCAAGCAAGTAGACCAATGCCTGTTAAATATGCCTTCAAATGCCAGAAGAATAAGAGATGTAACAATTCAAACTGTGGCAGAAGCAGTATTACAAGGAATGACTAGAACCTAAGGAATTTATAGATTTCAACAAGAAATGCATTCAAGGATATAATGATTTAATCATTTCGTATTTGATCTAAGGTTTTTCTTTTATTCCCATACTAATTTTGCGTTTCAGCCTAGACAGCCTTCAGCAACTGCATGTATATTTTAAAGGTCTGGCTTGCAGAACAGTAAAATGATTTTGAAACTGAGCTGCCTGAAAATACAAATATTGAGAGTTGCTGGCTGTGTAAAGCAAGTTAATTAAGTAAAATACTGATTTTTTAATTTCCATAGACATAGTCATATGATACTAATAATAGCTTGGAGACAGGAGATAGTAGAGACAGTGAAGGAGTTTCTAAGCTGAAAAGTAAAATACATATACTTATTTAGAAGGAACTCATTTAATTGTCTGGGTGTACTTAAATAACCAAGAATATAATTGTTGTATTTGTACATCTTCAAAAGGAATAATACAATGAAGCTATACAGTAAGGGGTAAGGAGATTAATTCAATGAAAAAAACAATATTTCACAGCTAAATTAAGCGTGCCTAGTTTTATCCAGATTATGTGCATTAATACTAGAATACAAAAAATATTCTACCTTTTATAGTTCTCAGTATGTAGCGAGGTGTCTTCTTTTGTCCTATATTCATTCTCATATGCCATAGATTTATTATAACTTCAGCTAAAACCCAAATCTGAATCCACAAGGTAGGAAATTTGTCTTTAAAGAAAATAAACCTAGTTAATTATTGTGTTCTTTCCATATGTCAAAGCATAGAATTGTCTATTATAACACTGGTGGGAATTACTAGGAACTTATGGCTCAACCATTTGAATGAAATAGAACTTATGGTCTTACTGAATTAATTCTTTATATAGTAGACCATGGGAGAAGGGTCTATCTCAGGAAGAATTTTTTACTGAAAGGGTTGTCAAGCATTGGAATGGGCTGCTCAGGGAAGTGGTGGAGTCACCATCCCTGAGGATTTTCAATTGACTTTACATGGTACTTTGTGCTATGGCTTAGTTGTCAACGTGGTGTTCAGTCAAAGGTTGGACTTCATGATCTTGGAGGTCTTTTCCAACCTTAATGATTCTATGATTCTATTATTCTACAATTCTATGTTCTAGATTTTGCAACATTTCTTTGGAAGCAATGGCTTTTCCCAAACACATCACCAGCAAAAGAGGGATTTGCATTATCATTTTGAAGTTAACATTCAACAGCTGCAGTAAGATGAACCACTCTGCCTTTTCTTTGCCTTCTATGTTTCTCTTTCAGTTCACAAACTTCCACAAGACTTGCAGGTATAAAGAGAAAACCAGCAATGCCACGCTGTCACACATCGGCAGGATTCATTGGTGAAAGGATGTGAGCTAAAACCAGAAGTCTTCTTTGTATATTCTTCATACATTTAAAATTTATATTCACCCCTTTTTAAGGATCATCATCCAGACTGCACTGAACTTAAGACTGGGATGCCTCTTGAACTGAGACTGAAACAGCCTAAAATAGTAAAAACGAGTGTGTTTTTCCTTTAAGAATACTTTCTGCTGCATAACAGTACTAAGGCACTCCAAACAACCACATGATAGTGGTAAATTCCTTAAAAAGGTGAAATAGAGCAGTATCTTAACCTAACATTGATCTAAATGTTGAGTTGGGTTTTGGTGTGTAGATTATTTTGTTTGTTTTGGGGACATTTCAGCCAAAATAAATTATCCAGCCACAAACACTGTCAACAGATTGGAAATTCTGGCCTCAGGTTAATCTGTCAAAAATTACGACAATGCCTCTGCTGAGAGGAGGGAGTGAAATCTGTCTCACAAATATTTTCAAAAATTTTCCATTCATACCTCTACTATTTCTGATTGAACAGTAATTGAATTTTGAACCTCAGAAATATCTACCAGAGTTCTGGTTTTATAGTGTTGCACATAAAGGGAAAACTGACATTGGAAAGCCCAAAACAGTTGGATGCTTTAAGCTGTAGCCATTTTTCCATAATCCTTATTGTAATGTTCTCTATAAGCCTTATTTGTGGAAAACGGCTTAGTGCAGTTAAAAATAATAAAAAGAGCAGCTAAAGTAAAACAATAATACTTTTTAACCTCTTCTATAATGTATAAATATATCTCCATTTAAGATATTTGATTTAATGTTTCTTTGTTTGAAGTACAAAGTGATTTTCTTTAATTTCCATATGCTTTAGTATTCTTTCCAGATTCCCCAATTCAAACATACTGAGCTCAGCAGTAACAGTCCCCATGATTTCAAGCAAATTTTTATAAAAACTTGTTGGAATTTTCACTATATTTGATAATTTAGCTATTTCAATAAAAACATAACTGCTAGTCACAGTGAAAACATATATTTGAATTACTGTACTCCCCTATGAATTGGTTGGATTTTTGTTCACTTGTGGGTTTTGTTTTTTTGTTTATATTGTTGGGTATGACTAAGAAAGAGAAGATAAATATTCACAGTGGGAAACTTAAACTGGAAAAAAAGTGTCTTTAGAAAAAAATATTGATGTTCACTTAGTCAAAATAAGCAGAACATGAGTTCCCACTGTCATTCTTTAAACATATGAACAGGGTAAAATTTAAGCATTTTTTATTTTTGTATTTAATATTATATCATATTAAAAAAAAGTAACTGCATTTAAAGTTGTTCAGAGTAGAAGAAATTAGTATAAAAGGCATAAGTAGAAACCTATGACAAGGAAAGAATTTAAAAATCTCTGTCTAAAATTTGTCCAAAAGAATGTAAAGGAAAGACTAGTCCACAGTGAGTGCTTTCTTTTGGACATAGCCTTCAAGCAGTAAAATCCAAGCTAATAATTTATATGAAAACTATTTAAAACTATGTAAATATTTCAATTCCAAAGAGAAAACTATCTAAAGACTTTCTGCAGCACAGGGCCAGAACTGCTGTGAGCTTGGCTGTGATCAACATCTCAGCTATGGGACAGGGACACATTTGTCTTCCTTATCCTGCCCCAGAAACACAGCCACCGATTTTTTCTGGGGTTTGTTTTTTTGTTTTCGTTTTTTGTTTGGGTTGCCGTTTGATTCTTTTTGCTTCCTTGGAGTAGAGGGAACTTGAATTTTCCTCTTTCATTCAGTTTCAGGCTGAAACTCAAGAAGACAAGAACAACGCTTTTTGGTTCACAAACCTAAATATAGGTTCCTAATTTGGTTAAAATTCCATTTTGTAAATTTATGTTTTCTTTGGCTCTTGCCAACAGCACCTTCCCAAGGTCTAGGGTGATTTAAGAGGATTTGTTAGACAATAGAGATAAAATATGAACCAGTGTCTAAAAGCTGAACCTGAGTACTTTTTTAACAGCAAGAAAAATTTCTCTCCTAAGGAGTTTAGTAGTTGAAAATTTTCTACCTCAGTGCTTATAGTTTAGTATGTAGGATACCCAGCCTTAAAGGCACTGTCAGGTAACTGGAAGCAGGGCTGAAACTGGCAGCTGAGCAGCCTTTGCAGAGATACTAGGACTGAGACACACAAAAGAGAAAAGAAACAAAGATGGAGCAGCACCTGCTCTGCAAAACTTGAAAATAGTCAGGGTATTTGAGTACGTATTTCATCTGTTAAACTGAGTATCTTGTAGACTGGTCACATGTTGCTTCTCAGACATCTCCATGTTGGAGAGACACTCAATTCAGAGAACAACTTTCTGGTGGCAAGTTGCAATCATTATTCTGTACATAACCTACACATAAAATATAAATATCAATTGGTACAAACCTATCTTTTTGCGAGTCATGCAATAAAAATATTCTGCAAAACTATAATTTGATCTTCTCATAACAGTTTTCTTCCACTGGTGAATATGTGTGCCTCCTTTTCAGCTGGAGCCAAGGCACTCTCTATCAATCCCAGTGCAATCTTCCACACTTTACACAAATCTGTGCTAAGCTCCAAACACAAAGCCCGCATTCTAAAGTAAATTCCTAAAAAAAATATATAAAATAAATCTTAAAGAGCCACAGTACAAATATTAACAGATAAATCTGATCTCACAACTGCACAGAGGCTGTGCCACAATGCATGTGATTTCACAAGGGTATTGTACAAATAAGGGGATGTAATTTTCAATAACTTTATGTTGCACATCTGACAGTGACTGGAAATATAGAAAAAAAAGCCACAGTGCTGACACACTGAATTGACTGCATAATAATCAGAAAATAAAGCTTTCTCAAGCACGCCAACAAACTTCCATTTTCCATTGTTGACAGCAATGTTGCTGTGCAGTCAGAGGGGAGGGGTGATTTACGATGTGGTGACTTCAGTGGTTCCTTTCTGACACTTCTGTGTTCCAAATTTCTCAAACATACAGACCAAATAATCTTCTCTGTTATTTTTGCTTTTCTCCAGATGTGTTCTATACCCCTTTACCCAAAGCATAACTAAGTTTTCTCCAAAAAAAAAAAAAAAGAAAAAGGAAAAAAAAAAGACTAAATGTAGTATTCCCTTTGGCCATTTTACCTTTACGTTTTTTTTGATCTAGACATACTCTCTTAATGTTCATTTACTTTGGGTCATTTTATGATGCTCCAGTTCAACCATAATTTACATCAAGAGTGAAATTTTGACACCTTTCTGAAGTTTTTGCAACTTGCTTTCATGACAACAAGTTTTAATACTTCACTTTTCCAAGAAAATCAAGGGATCCATGCAAATATACTGTTGTATGAGGGAAATGGATGTGGACAAGCCTTCCCAGATCAGTTTAGAAGTCCAGACCCTTGCAATCCTCACCCACTAAAATAATTCACAACCATATTATTTATGTAGTAATTACAGGAAATAGTGTTATCCTGAGGAACCAAAGTCTATAGTAGACTATATAAATAAATCCAGTGTAATTCCAGGCAGTTAGTAATTTGGCAGTTAAATCTTTTAGGGACCACTGTAACATTCAAAGAATGTAAGCAAAATTCTCATCTCACGATGGAAAAGTCTCAATCCAGACACATTTCTGACAACAAAGAATCTCATATTTCCCTATTTCCTCCAAATAAAGGTTCTGAACTGCTAAATCCTGTCATTTCAGGATCATCCTATTGCAGTCGAGAACCATTGCCACCCACTGTGTTAGTCTGCAGCATTTCCAGAAGACAAACTTTGCACCCTGAGTCAGTCCATCTGTGTCTGGGCTCATAAGTTACCTTGTACACAATAAAAAACACAACTACAATACAAACATTGTCACAGGTCTAATTTCCAAATTTTACTCCACTCTGGATAATAACTACACATTTACATGCATCCTGAATGTAAACTTTCGGCACCCACCAGTTTTTTTTATCTATGTCTGTATTTTTTTAGAACATTGTTCATTTTCCTTTCTACTACCTTCCAGGCATGTAGTTTTCATGATTTTGTCTGACAGCTTTAATCTCAATATGTGAACCCCTAGGTCAGCAGAAGTCTTAAACCCATAGTTTGCATATGTGAATTCTTATGAATTTTCACATCTTACTTTAGTAATATTTACTTTACTGGTTTTTACATCTGTCTAAAGGTGAGGTTTGTCCTGGCAATTGCTTAAATGGCAATTGATTTGAACAGTGTAATATCTCTACTGTGTAACTTAGTAGATTTCTAGCTAATCTTTGGAACTCAATTCTTTAGGTCATGCAATTCTGTCATTTTGTTCTTACTGCTAAAAAATTTTTTGAGTAGGCTGCTTACATGTCAAGATGATACTTCAGAATTTACCTTCAGGTTTCTGTAAGCATCCACACTGAGAAGAGCAATACTATACGGAGTCAAATAAGTTTATTTCTCTTTTTACGAATATGTGTTCTGAAACTCAATATGAGAGCTACAAGTGTATAATGTGCCAGGGTGAGATAGTGGCCAAGAACAATTCAGAGTCCTTAATATTCTACAGAACTTCTTTACTGCATATAGAGAAATGCAATGTTGGATGCATATTCATGCATCAGGTAGATCATATTCATGCATCAGGTAGATCCTCAACTCTGCAGGGGAGTATCAAGGCTGAGAAGGCTCTATAGCTGCAGTATAACTGTCATGAACATTATTTTTTTTGGGCAGACACTTTGGCAAAAGCAGTACAGCACAGCCAGACACATGCTGAGCGGGACATGAGGAAGCATGCCAGATCTGTTCATAAAACAAATGGAAATAGTATTTTTTAATGGAATGATAGAGGTAGAAAAGGATAAAAACTTCTCAGTAATGAAAAATCAGGAGGACTGTTGATAGTAAAAGTTTAGAATACTCAAACTTAAGTTCAGAGATGGAAAGATGAAACTGGAAGTGGAAATAAACTGAAAGAGAGCTGTCAGCTTTTTCCACACAAATCTTAGGGATCGTATGACACAGCACTAAAGACATATGGGTGTAATAAGGAAACATGATGTAACTGGGATAACTGAAATTTGACCATATTAGGAAACTAACTGGATTATATAAATACTCCAGAGCCACTAAGTTTATAGAAAGGATAGTTTATATAATGAGAAGTATTTATAGACTTAGACCTCCTGGTTATGTAGAAAGAACAAGATGGAAAGTATTGTAAATGTCAGCTATACCTAGCTCTTACACAAAGCAATGTAAAATATCTCCATATTCAAAGAACAGAAGAATTATTTCAAAGAATATTAAGAAATTGTGTCCTGATAGTTTACTTTTTACACAATATTTTAATTCTGTTTTTCAGTTTATATTTTTATCAGGTAGCTTGTTTTATTTTTTCTGAAAAGTGTAAGATTTTTATGATATCGCCTTTTTTCCTACTGAGAAGTAAACACATAATTAATATGTGTTAATTTTGTAAACACATACAACCATAGAACCATAGAAAGGTTTGGGTTGAAAGGGACATTTAAAAATCATGTAGTTCAAACCCCCCTGCCATGGGCAGGGACACTTTTCACTAGACAAGTTTGCTCAGAGCCCCATCCAACTCGGCCTTGAACACTTCCAGGGATGGGGCATCCACAGCTTCTCTGAGCAAGAGAAGTTTGTGCTCAGCTGCCTGATATCTGGGAGAGCTGTGTTTTGCTTACCTTGCTGTGCTAAGCTCTGTGCCCATTTGCCCACCTGGCAAAGCCTGGTGTGGTTGTGTCTGTTTCACCTGCAGTATAGAAAAATCCTCAGGTTCTGTGGAATTATCCCTTGAACTTTTGTTCATTTAGAATTAAATTCTTATTCCTTAGGGGCTGAATGTAAGGATTCAGGGGGGAATAGGGTGAAGTAGGTTAATTGTCACAGCTTTAGGCTTAAATCTGGGTTTACTAGACTGTGGCTTTTCTATTCAAAAGCAGATCTGCTTCATCAAGATAACATTCTCAATAAATGCGTGAAAGTGTTAAAAAAAAAAGGTAGATGTGGTGATTAGGGAACTGGTTTTGCAGTGGACTTTCCAGTGTTAGGTTAATGGTTGGAGTCAATGATCTTAGATTTCTTTTACAACTTCGATGATTCTATAACTCTATGTCCCAGTGTGGCTCAGAGGTCTATCCAAAAGTCTTAATGAAACCTAAAACCTCAAATGGAAGGAAAACATAAACTGACCATGATTCAGCAATCCTATGCAGATGTCTACAGAACTCCCATTTGTAACTCACCAGTCACATAAGCCTTAATCCAGTGTGTTTTTCCTATCCAGCAAGAATGCACATACATGATTAAGCCTCACTGAAGTCACTGCCATATTAACCTTCCTGTTGGGATTGCTAAGGATTTCTTAGACATTAACTAATGTGATTTTTTAACTATGGTAATAAACTTAACACTTCAATATGTTTTAAAGCAAATGAGTTTAGTGACACAGAGATTAGAAATTAAACTTTTCATCTCTATCATCTCTATAGTACTGATACAATAACCTGCTATTGTGGCTGTTATTCCCCAATATAAGTATAAAAGAATAGTCAGTTTTAACTCCATTCCTTGAGTTTTCACATCAAAAAGTACTAGAATTTCTTCTTACTGTTTTCAAAAGAAGCAGCACACAGGACAAAATAAGATTCCAGTGTTACAGTGATAATCTCCAATGTGTGACACTAATGACTTTCCCTCTAAATCTAGAAATAAACTCTATAGATTTGAAAATGCTAGGTATATTCCACTATCTAAGAAGAAAAGTTAGAAACAGTATTTTCAATGGAAACTATGCAAAAGTATAAATTAGCCTGCTTTTGGTAATTTTGGTAATCTTATTTATATTGGCAAAAAAAGATTATGATCAGAGGAGATACACAGCTTATTCTCCTTATTCTAGCACATCAGCTGCAATTCAAATGTTGGGGTGGTTTTTCAGCAAGGCTAACTGGTGATATGTCCAGCTCTGACAGTTCAATGCAACTAGATCAACTTTTCAAAATAAAGCAACACCGTTGTCACTGAAAACTTTCTAAGCTCTATATACTTTGGAAAAATGTAAGATGGAGGAGACAAGTTGTCCAGCAGTTAGGGTCACTAACAAATATGGAAAACAATGCTATATTTGGACATCAATCATAAGTTTTCTGAAATATCCTAGCATAGATAAACTGACTAGGCTAAAGGATAGAAACAGCATCTCAAGATTTTCTTCAGAATAATACTTTAACAAAATAACTGTATAAAATAAAAAAGAACTATTTCTTTTTAATAGTGCTAGTAGCTTTGGTTTTTTATGTTTTATAATTCATGTGTTAGAATTGAAAACATAATGAATTTACTGAGAGTAAATTTAGAGAAAAGTCTTCAAAAGATATCTCTGTGAAAGGAATTACATACTTTTTATTTCTTTTTTATAAAGACTTATACTTAGTTCAGACAGGGATAGAAATGAAAGAACAAAGTTAGGAGAGGGGCTTTACAATTAATTTCCTGCTGATATAACTCTACTGGCAAGATATAATCAATCTCAATCACATCTGATATTGTGTCACCACAGGGCATTTACGTAGGCCAGCATATGGTTAACATTTGTCTGCATTTATTAAATATCCACAAAATCTTCAAAAATTTCATGGACCATCAGTCACATCAAACTAAGCTAAAGCTTTCATGACAAATTTATAATGTGAGACAAACAGCTTGTAAATTGTACATGTTTTGAGTAGTCTTGTAAAAATGAGAAGCAGAATGAAAGTATCAGTGATTGCATGCCAAATTCTCAACAGACTGTTGAAAACCAGATAGGTAAGTTCCATCCAAGAAGGCCTATGGTGACATTAGCTGAAAGGATGATATTATAATAAAGATAGTGGTGGATGTTTCAGGTTATAACCAAAGTAAAGATAGGGTGAAGAAATCCTTGTTTCCTAGGAAGAAACTGGTCAGTGAATCCAATTACATTGGAAAACATGCTATTCAAACCTCTCAGACAATGACAGTCTTGCTATGAGCATCTGGCTTTAAAGTCAAGGGAATTTGGTCTTTCTGTCCAGGTCTTATTTGTGCCCACTGGCCATCCAGTGTCTCTTAGGGGCTTTTGAGATATTTAAAAAATAATATAATTAATAATATAATTTCCAAAGAAAGCATCCTCCACCCTTTCTTCATAGCCAGTAGAGAATTTCTTCTGTGCATTTGTTCTATATTTGTTAATATCTCTTCTCTTAGCAAAAAAACCTCCAACTGTTCTACCCACAGTATCTATAACCTGAAAATATAAAAAAAAAAATGAGGCAGATTCAAGGGGTTTCCTGCTGTCGGATACTCTGTTACTTTGCATGAAAGGATCGAGACAATAGCATCTGAAAATAAGATGTCATACAAAGCAAATGTAACCGTCAGGCACTGCAGGGCAAGTGGAGCCCTTAGTTCTCAAAGTAGCTCTTGCTCATAAATTACCACTGCCAAATGTCTGCACACTCCTCAGGTTTCTGGTTGTTGTCAGTAGAAGTGTGGATAATTCAGGGATAAATTCAGTATTGTTTGGCTCAATACTTTGAAGCATTTGATTCCAAAGTACTAAAACATATCTCCCAAGGCTGAAATAGCTACATCAATTCAAATAAGATTTATAGGGTAGGTCAGTTGGGGATAGAATGGGTTAAAATCAGATGCCAAGATTAGTTCATTTTGGGAATAAAAAAGCTGTTACATTCCTTCACCCACATCTTTCCACAAAAAGTGTTAGCCCTCAGTCACAAAACGAACAAAAGGATAAACCAAAAGAAAATCCACACAAGAGAAGGAAATTCACTGTGAAGACAGGCGGCAAGGAGAAGGCATAATTAAAAAAATACTACTAAGGGCTCATCTGAGGATTTGCGAAGAGGAAATGGATTTCACCTGAAGACTTTTCTTTACAGATTGAATATTAAAATTTTGCATTCAAATAAATCAATGGGGCCATGATCTAAGAAGGAAATTGAATAGACTTTTATATATTTAAGTAACTTATCTCTCACAACAAAAAAACTTCTTTCTTTTTTTTTTTTTAAATTATAAATAGTATTAGTATAGGCTAAAAGTATATTTGTGAGGTTAACAGAAACCAGTTCAACTCTATTGGACCCAATGGAAAAATGTCTAACTTTTAGGACTTTATTTGAAGCAACAGTGAACATGAAACTGTTGGGAGGAAATGGAATAAAGGAGGAATTAAAGTGAAAGAACAGTAACTGTATGTTTTGGCGTATTTTAAAATGAGTTTTAGAAAAACAACCTTTATTTAAACACATGCCAATAGAAGCAAATGCCATTGTGGCACTGAGGACAACAGGACTAAAAACAATAAACTTCCCACAGGGTTTGGTTCAGCATGTAGTTTCCTTCTTGTCAACCAAAGTTAAATAAGGGGACTTAATTAGGAAACATTTGTGATATATTTATTTTACACAAGAGTCAATGTTTCAAAATAATATGAGTGAAGTAACTACATTAGGCATGTTAGTATGTGTTTTTCTGCCAAACATAGCTGCAGTGGAGGGGAAACAAACAAACAAAAAAAGAAAGTCTGCAGGTGCTCAGGGACAGTGTCAGCAGCTTGAGAGGCCTTTTTTAGCCATAAGTATTAGCGTAAGAAAGCGAATGTCATTCTTTTGCATATATTTGTTACAACCATAACAATCCATCAAGAGGTGCGAGGGGGAGGTATTTTTAAAAAATTGTGGTGTGTTCTAGTTAGTGTTTCAGGTGCATGAGTGCATGGGGGAGGAGATTTCTAACACAATAGCAAAATGAAAAAAATATCTTCTCAAACTAGACCACACATCCTACCCTGAAATTAAGTTTGCTGTATGTTCAGATGACTGAAGAGAAAATAAATGGTGTTCTTAGCCAAAGACTACAAAGGTAAAGAGAGTAGTCAATCCTCACCAGTCTATAATAGCTGGTAGAAGTGTTTTATTTTTTCCCGGTATTCTATAGGTTTTTATAATTTAAGTTCTCAAATTTTCTGTAGCTCTTATTTGCATGATGCAAAAGGAAATATATCAGTTTTATATTCTCTAGTTCTTGTCCCATTTCCCTTGCTCTGTAAGTCTAGCTTTCCTTTTCATTTTTTTTCGCATTTATTAAATATTAATTTTCCTGGTAGGCCAAACACCATACACTATAAGAATTGAATAAAACCTGAAGCATTTGGTATCTTTTTTCAACATTTAGATGCAACAGGTAACTTCATAAAAACACAGTGTGAATGTGACATACATTTAGTAAATACAGTTGTGATGAAAAAATTTTTTGCATGATGGGCACACAAAAAATCTCCATGGGTATCTTAACAGGGACATTAAGAGGGACACAAAAGGTCCAGCCCAGTAATCTATCTCTCACAATAAGGGACACCTGTAAAGGGACACCTAGGGATGACTGGAGCAGAGGAGGCAGAACTGGTGACATTTACCTTAACCTATTTAGTTCCTATATAAATGGCCACACATGGCAATGAACATAAGGAATAAGTTACCACTACTTTTCACTCTACTCCCTGCATCAGCTCCCATTCATGCAAAGCTCGTAAGCTAAGAAAAGATACTCCCATCTCATCCTTTCTGCATTAATCCTACTTAAATTCCTGTCCCTGATCTTCAGTGATCACTGAGCCCGTGTTTCTACCTTCAGAATTATTATACAGTTACTACACATTAAGGGTTAATTTTCTTTAGCTAAAGCAGTTCAGAGCAATCATTGCTTCCCAAAGGAATTGCTACTTCTAAAGAATACTCCAAATAAAAGATAAATCTTGACTGTAGTTCTCCATGTTTATGTTGTCTAATAAATAACTCAGTGGCTGTGCACCTGTCCTGTCAAAAATTGTATGTTGGAATTCGCCAAGGAAAAATCTTTCCTGAATATTTCAGCATCTTCATGTACAACTACCTTCATCTGTCCCACACTATTCCTCTACTGAATAACCCAAGGGATACTACAGTCTGCCAGGCTGGTGGTGTGACTACTCTGAAGTGTGCACTGCTGGGCTGAGAAATGTGTCAGCAGAAGAGCTCTGAAAGGAGAGCCCATGCTAAATGATTCATTACGATAAAGCCAGTTAGTTGAGATGAGCTTCTTAAATAAAATTCCTACAAAACCCTGCTCCCAGCAGATTGGAAAGCGAATGTCAAGTCATAGTTTGCAAAGAAAGAAACACTGTCCTAATGCCACACAACTATAATCCAGGCCATTCTAGAAGAGTTTCCTCTTCAAAGTCTGAAATATTTTAGGACAAATTAGAGTGCTCGGATTTGTTTAGGTTTTTTCCCTTTTTTTAGGGCTCTAAGCATATACATTCTATGATTTTATCTCAATCCCTGCTTTCTGTCTTGTGTAACTAGTCATCACCAAGACACGGGTAAGCAAATAGACCTTTGATTCCTGTTCCTTAGTGCATTGTTCACAGCTGGAAATCAGAACTGAGTTTGTTCTATCTCAAAACGAAGAGTGGCAGATTCTGAATGCTTCACAGACTGGGTATTTCAGTGGGAGTCAGGCTTTATACACTGCACTGCTGACTCACTAAAACCTTGTAACCTAGCCTGGTTTTCAGTACTGGATTCAAAGAAATATCTCTGCAGCAGAAGCAGAGAAAAGAAGCTACACAATTTCAAGGTTACTGTCCAGATTACTTATTTCAGAGATCTATTCTTTCTCCAAAGCTCTACTATTTGGCAAAAATAAAAATCAATTGACTCCAAATTACCAAAAATAAAGTATATACTTTTTTCCATTTAAACTAATCTATCTAAGTCAAATACCTTCTAATCACTGCTCCTCTTTTTTTCTATTTTTTTAAGACACCATAGCCAAAAATATGAAGTACAAAATAACTATCTTGTGTATTGCCATCAAACATGACTATGCCCAGTATATATTTGATTGCAAAATTTAAAACCAGAGAACAAATCTGGAGAAGGAAAGAGGTTCCACCAAGTGATCTGAACAAAACTGACTTACACTAGATGAAAACTAGTAACAGCTTCATCTGGGGAGACTGCTGGTTAAATGACCTAACACTGAGGTAACAGAGGATTCTAATGTTATCAACAGAGCCAGAGTATTTCCCCATGTGCGCATTCTGAGCTGGTGACAATTGTGAAAAGGTGCAATTTAGGGTAGCCTTCAGGGAAGGAGGGTTGTGTGACCTTTTCATATTTGCTGCAGCTATTAGAGTGCATATGTGGATTTACAAGGGCTCAAATGTCACCCACATGCTCTGCAAAACTTCTGGTCTTTGATGCTTCCTCTATACCCTGATTTCTTGAGAAGTATTTCATATAACAAATAGAAAAACATTAGCATAACTTAATGTAATGGATATGGGAAAAAGACAGTTTTGATGCTGTTGAAGTTGGAGAGGTTTTGCCCACTGGGAATATGTTAGGCAAACAGAAAGGAGGAAATAAAGCTGAAAAGTGTCTCCCATCAGTATTTTGCATCTGTGGGAGACGTTTGCAGTGTGACAGCCAACAGTAATGCAACGTGATCACTGATGTGCCATGGGAGTAACGAATTCTGTCACTTCCCTTGTTGTGCAAGTGCCACAGCTCATTTCTATTCTCTCTGCATTCAGGGGGTATATACCCAGAATCAGTACACATCAGAAAAAAAAAATTACAATTTGTGCCTCATGTGGTCAGACCAGAGGTTGTGATTGCTGCCTGAAAACTCTATTACACAAACAAATTCGATATATTAAAGATATCTTCGTGCTCATACACTAATAAAAATGTTATTTGGAGGGCAGATAATATGCTCTTGAAAGTTTGGGGGCTTTTCCTAAAAATCACAGTCAATTTTCATTTATGCCTCCTGGAAAAGTTAGTCAAAATATTTTTCAAGTTACTTTTTGTGATTGTTGAAATATGAAATAGATGTGTAAACATATTTGAACAGAAATTTGTCTGTAATCTACTGAATTTTGGAAGGAATACATTTAATAAATTGAACTCACAACCCAACATTATGATCAATTTATTTAACATCAAATATAGGCTATGAAAAATCTAATCCAACTGGATTTCAAGTAGGAGGAACATACTTTCCTAAAAAGCCACAAGAGGGAGTAAAGAGTTACTTTAAGAAAATTAAAGTTTGTAAAAATGTAAACCCCTATATGAACTTGTATCAAACACACAGTGAGCAGCAAAGGCAGAACTGGAAGATGACTCCAGGAATTGTCAGTGATACTTGGCATAAGAACTTATTTCAGGTCTCTAATGGGACTCAAAAAACTGAGACATATTAATTATTCAGTTGACTTTTCCTCTCTATTCTGTTTTTATATAGTGAGAGAAACAGTCTAAATCTATGCAGATATTTTTTATTCAAGTTTAGCAATAGCTTTTAAAGGCATCTTTCTTGTCTGTCTGTGTAAGGTCACATTTTGTGTGCTACTACGTTGAAAAGCTTTTGGTTTGTCTGCACTGAAACATCATGAAAATGCAACCTATATAGCAACTGAATCTAAATGGTCAGTACGTGTTCAAATTTATCCATAGGACAGCTCTGCCAAGTGATTCCTAAAGAGTTTGGTGAGGGTAGGAGTGAGCTGTGCCAGGATCTTTTCAGTTTCCGAGCTTGAAGCCTCTGCTCCCTGCAGGGACTGTTTCCAAGTGTAGCAGCACTGGGGGCAGTACCACCAGTACCTTCACACTGCTTCCCTGTAACCTGGACACAGAGCAGGGATGAATGCAAACACTACTGAGGTCATTGTGTCATAGGCAAGCAGGTCCTTGGGAAATCCCTGATGGTGTTCACAAAGTGCCATGGGGATACAGCAGTCAGGTAGGTGCCAGCGAATGCAAGAGAAATGAGAAAGCAACATATGGGCCATGCACACAGCACTGCCTTAGAACTACCAGGAGCCTCTCTGAAGCTCTTGCAACAGGTTAGGCAAGGACAGGAGCAAAAAGAGGGAGACATTAGTCTTGCAGTCCCCAAAAGACAATTTTTCTCACTCTTTTTCTCTGTTCTGCCTGGAAGGATCTGGTAGAATCAGTGCTGTACTAACCAAACTTGATGGTATCACTTCAGGGATGTGAAACAGCCAGAACTCTTCATCTCTCCATTTGGCTTTCTTAGATATGCTGTGCTTTCAGTGGGTTTGTTATTTATTACTTTTTTTACCGAAAGCCTGCATTTTCCTACAGGTTTTGGAATGGCCTGTGGCTTCTACTGTGTGGCCATGAAAAGGTGTTCTCTGGTACTGCTGCTCTGAAGTCCCATGGTATCTTTACCTGGTGTTGTCCTGACCTCAGCCAGAGGAGTGGGTTATATAGATTTACTTTCTATTGCAGATCTGCTTTGGTCAAAATTTACTTTTAATGTAAGATATTAAAGAAAAGGTAACTGATAAGGTCAAATGTGTATGGAGAGTCTTCTGGGTAATTGTTCTCCCCTTCAAATTTATTTCCTTTTATTTATTATTTGATATATAGTATAATTATGATTGAGGGAATGTTTCAGTCTCGCTGCAGTCCCGAATGCAATTTTTTTTTCTGTGCATTTGCTTTAGCACTAAAGTAGTTTTTCTGCCTCCGTTCACAATCAGATCTGAAATAAGTTTTTCCACGATAGTTAGGAAAACAGGTTAAAGTGTTTTTCTGGTGGAACTGCTAAATCTCTACGGATGACAACAGATGTTCTTGGAGCAATTGTTACTCCTAGATCAGCACCTCTCAAGTCCTGATGACATTTCTGCAGGCTATGTAATATTTTTTTCTGCTGACTGTGTCTGGGAGCCCAGCTGTGAACGTGTGAGAGAAAGCAATGCTATTGTGTTTCCACATCCTCCTCATCAACAAGCAAGGGCTGTGTCAGACCCCACTGGTATGCTGCAGTCTGGGAAGGAAATCAAATTTTCAGCACCAAGGTTTCCTAAGGTGATTATGCAAAGCTTGGCTAATACTACTCAGGAAAAGGGAAAAAAAAACTGTATCACTGTGTAGAAGCAGCAGATGATTATCATTAATTGAATGCATGTATTTGGCAACAAGGAAAGATAGTACATACTGTGCTATAACATACCAGATGGCTTCCCAGAGAGACTCTTCTGAACATACTTATATGTTGGGAGCAACATCAGACTAAGCAAACACAGAGACATTTTCTTGAGACTTACTGAAAGCTAAATATCCTCATATTAAATTTCTCAGCCCTCAAAACTTGTCTTAAACTCTGTTAAGTCCTAAAATGCTTTTTTAGCATGCATGTTTGATAAAGGTGTGCCATATCCACAACCTGGAGCATTAAGGTTCCTTGAAAGAGTGTTGTGAGAAGGGGCTGGAAATCAGCCCAGGAAAGAAGCAGGAAGGTTGCATCAGTGAGTGCTTGTGAAATGTGGCCAATTCAGTGTAAAGAGTATCACCTAAGCAACATATTGATTAAGTATACTGTTTGGGGTTTTCTTCTAAGATGATTAACATGGACTTACCTTGGCAAAAGAGTGACCAAAAGTAGTTTTCTGCAACAGAAAATGTCTTTCTTTGCGAAGCATGTAACAGGTCACAGGGTGACAAGGTAGCTTATAGACAGACACAGGTGCTGGAGGAGGAGACAAAATCATGATTTCCCCTCAGCCTGCAGAGCAGTATGCTCAAGGGAGAAAATTAATGACTGAGGAAGGCTTCTGGTTTTAACTCTGTTGTGCAAAGATGGTCTTGGCTTATAGCCTAGGACCATTGTACTGCAACTAACTCATGTCCATCATATGAGAACAAAAAAGGAATCAGATTCAAGAGTCTCAGACTGCGACCCCTCTAAGTCAGTGGAAAAACCTGAAGATACCATTGTGAGGGTTAGAGAAGTCTCTTGAAGGAGTTCTTGAAATTCTTAGAGGAGCAACTCTCAAGAGAGACATAATTTTGTACAAGCCTATCTTGATAAGGCCTTAGGGTAGACTGCCTCTTTTACATTTTGTTCATCATGGCTAGACTTCACGAATGAAGATTTGGGGACATTTTGTTACTCACCTACAAAATGTGTAATATTTTTCTTTCTCCTAATTACTTTAATTGGTAGAGAGGAAATAATCTGAAGTGGTAGAGTGGATGTTTAATGCTTCCAAGCATGGCCATTCCTGCTGTTCCTCAGACATCTGCACCTTACATGTTAATGTTCTGTATCCTTACCCCTCTATGGATATCTGTGCATTTACAGAGAAGAGATTGGCTTTCAAAGCCCATTCAATATTCTTTGTGCCTTAATTCTGAAGTACTTAAAACTGTTTATGGAAGAGAGAAGGACTCCCCAGAGAGCAGTTCAGAAGAGGTTTTGCATTAGTTATCTAAAAGTTCACATCTAATGTGTGCTAGATTTAACAAAAATATCCTCAGATGTACCTTTTAACCACTAGCTCTTTTTAACTATAAGAGCACTATAGGTTTTAGAGCTTCAGCTTTATTGTTGCATAAGAAATATTTTGGAAATATAGTATTTCCCACTCTAAATCCAGGATCAGTAGACTTATAAAATCATAGAATCATAAAATACTTGAATTGGAAGGGACATTTTAAAGTCATCTTGTCCAACTTCTCTGCCGTGGGCAGGGACATCTTCAATTATATCAAGTTGTTCAGAGTCCTGTCCAATTTGGCCATGAATATTTCCAGGGATATGGCATCCAAAGCTTCTTTGGGCAACGTTTCAGTGTTTTATCACTCTCATTGTAAAAGGTTTCTTATATCTGATCTACTACTTTCTTTTGGTTTAAAGCCTTGTCCTACCACTACATGCCCTTGTAAAAAGTCCCTCTCCAGCATTTCTGGAGGTGGAAGCTGCTATAAGGTCTTCCTGGAGTCTTCTCTTGTCCAGGTTGAACAATCCCATCTCTCTCAGCCTTGTCTCATAGGAGAGGTGCTCCATCCCTCTAATCATCTTGGTGGCCTCCTCTGGACTTGCTCCAGCAGGTCCATGTCCTTCCCGTACTGAGGACCCCAGAGATGGATGCAGAACTCCAGTGAGGTCTCATGAGAGCAAAGTAGAAGGACAAAGGTCATTTTCCTATAGATTAAGGAAGAAAGGATAAATTTTTCATAGTATCAGTTAGAAAATATGACTTCAAAGAACTTGTGAAGATCATAGTTCTATGACTTGCCACGTAAGCAATCAGGTTAAAACAGAAATTTTGCGTATTGCACCATTTTTGCAGATAATCTGTTTGCATGCTTTCCTATTGTGCAATCAGAAATAAAAACCAGGATAAACTGAATCCACACATACAATAAAAAGAAATTTAGTTCCAAAAATAGCACCATAAAAGAGTTCCCTTTAGTTTTACTTGTAATGATTTTCCTGTTGAAATTTGCTAGTACTTCAAGTGGAAATGACTGAAATAATTTTTATGTAGTTTTTCACTCCATCAGTGCCTGCAGTTTTAAATGCAGTGTTTGGAGCACTGCCTTTTAAAAGACACTCTATTTATTTGTAGTTCAGTACATGTTTACATGATCCAAAACTGCAGACTTATGGAATTCGTCACAAGCTTTTATTCCGTTTTATTAGTGTGCAAAATGTATGGGGAGATAGGAGGTGTAAAAGGAAATTTAGGAAATTTACTAGGTAAGAGTCTCTAAGTGACATAAAAAGGGTCTAATATGCAAAGCACCACCTAGTTTGTTTTGCCACAGAAACATGTTAGGACACAGAGAGTGTTGTTAATTCTGGCATTGTTTTTACAAGTGCAAGAGATTACATGGAAGTGTATTAAGTTTTGAGTTAGGGCCAATGAGGCCTTCTGCTGTTATAAGACTTAGAGGTTGCAAATACAGTAAAGAAGAGAATTATTTGAGTGCTTTTAAAAATAAGGCTAGGTCAATATGATTAATACCAAACATTCCTTGTAAACCTTTCCATTGGGGATTTTGGTTCTCTGTGAGAAAAAAATAAACATGTATAGTTTGATCCAGTTACTGTTCATTGAAACTGAAATAAGAAAAACACTATCTGGTACAAAGGAGAAGACAACAAATCTCAAAACCTCATAAGCTAAGAAAAAAATCTAGCTGCCATACTTTGCTCAACCTCTGTCTTCAGCTTCTATAGGATATGAAGTATCTTTTTATCACTTGTGTTTGATGACTATACTAACTTCTGACTTTAATTCTAAGCCAGCCATATGGAGGAAAACAGCCCCACATTTTTACCTCGTCTACTTATTTCTGTGTGGTATGATGTAGAACCACTATGTTGAAGTACTTAAAACTCTGTCAAGATAGTTACAGCCCAACAGTTACAAGGAATTAACTGTATTGATTAAGGAATTATTTTTCTCAAGAAATAGCACAGGAAACAACTCTATAAACTGTCAGTAGTATTCAAGGTTTATTGAAACATTACCAGCATAATCCCTCTGAATCAGCAGCTGTGACCATGCCCAAATGCTGAGGGGAAAAGTAGTGATAATGTACTACCAGGAAGGACTGCTCATCTCTTGACCTTTAGGTTTCATATATGTTTCATCATAATAGGCCATAAATATGTGTATTGCTCCCTGCCACTGACTTCAAGACACGAGGTTTAATCACATGGGCCTCACATTTTAGGGAGAGGCAGGCAAGATAGCAAAATCTGCTGTGTCCACAATACACTTACTTCCCTGCAACATAGTTTTTGCCATATTTTAAAGTTTGTACCCCATACAGCTGGAGAAATGCTTGTACTATGCGAGTGCAAATGGTGACCAACAGATATTCACTCACAAAACCTCTTCAGGACGTACTCAGTGTCAGCAGGAGCTGTTCTGCCTCTATTGCAGGAACTGACTCCCTTGGCACAGAATGAAAGTTTTAACTCAGTTGACCTCTGCTACAGGCTCCTCTTGCTGCTAAAATTGCTTAATAGTTCTCATGTAAATAAGAAATGTTTTCTGAGAAAAGGAGTCACATCAATAGGAAGAAAAATACTGTTTAATTGATATGACACCTTAATTTATAACCTGTGGGATAATGGTGACAAACAGAAGTAAACTTGTTTGGTGTGGGTGAAATGGTAGTGCCTATACTAGATGTTGCAAAAAAAAATAAAAAGAGGTAAAATAATTTTTTCCACTAATAATTGATTCAATTCAATTCGGAATCTCATGTTCTCTTTAGCAATTTCTAAAAAAAGCCAGTTTTTATTTTGAGCCTATTTCTTCACAGCACGTAAGAGCGTAGTATCTGAAATGTACTATTTTACAGGGGTTGTGTGAAGTTATCTACCAAGAAAAACAAGTTTTCTTAACAGAATCACATTTCAAAGTGTGTTCATCAAGCAGAAGCAAGTGCTGTACTCAGTCAAAAAAAAAAAAGGCAGTAAAAGTGATAAAAACCATGTATTTATGATTCTTGTCATAAAGATATGGTGATACTTCCCCCTCACACAGAGACAAGAGTGGCTGAACACAGACTGCGCAATCAGAAACTGTACAGTTCGGACACCACTAGATGGCACTAAATACCTGTCGATAGAGCCAGGTGTGCAACAGGCGACGTCATTCTTGATGTCATCTTCGGGAAGGACTGGAAGGGGCTTGTGATGTCCTATGAAGCACTCTTTGTCATACTGATGCTCTCGTATACTTTTTTCTTTTCTTTCCATTTTGCCTGATTCAGAAGAATGAAGTTCAGTAGTTTTGAACTAATCAAGCTTCAAGAAATTCGTTTTCAATACAATTTAGTATGGATTATTGTATAAATGAATTAGTATGTGTTACACACTAGACTAAAGCTCCAACCTAAACATAAACTAGGGGAGAAATACCTATAACTAAAAGACACTTCTAGGAAATAGTAGTTTCTTCCACCCTGGTTAATAAAAAGAAATTATTTGTGACTAAAAGTAACTTTAAAGCTCTCCATGGTTTTGTTTGCTGAACCTTCTTGTACAGCTTGGTATGATCACTCCTCAAGGAAAACCATGGTTCTACCTCTCATAGAAACATTCAGTCATTTTGGAGGATGATTTGAAAGGAAAAATTTGTATGACAGAAAAGAACAAAGTCAATAGCTTCTCTAAAGGTCAATGATCAACAACTAAGAAGACAACCCTAGTAAGTGTTTTATGCCAGGTGTGTGAGAATACTCACATAGTGGATCACAATGAGGAGGCCACATTTCCTTTCCTGCGACCTAGCACAAGGTGACAAGAACACAAAGAAGTTCAACTTAAATTAAACAAAATGGCTTCACAAGGTGAAACAGATTTGCCACACTGACTGCATCACATACTTATGAATGTCATGGTCTCATGTTTATCGATAGACTCAGACAAACAGGAGAAGCAAGTAGTCTTCTACTGCAGCTGTGTTTGGGTTTGATACCAGGCAAAGTAATTATGAGAGGTTCGAAAGCATAGTATTAGACTTCTTATTCCTACCAGAAGTAGTATGAACTCATTTTAATGCTAAAATGTTTATATGCTGCTCTTTTTCTGAAGAAAAATCTGATTCAACTCAAAAAGGGCAGGTCTTCCTAACGAATCCATTGAGAATGATGATTCTTACACTGGGAATTAAGATATATTTTACTAAACATATAAAATGACAACATAATGACAATTCCAGCTTCCTAATTCCCCTGTAGAAAAGAGGCAGATTAACCATCTCCAGAACTGACTGATTTTATATATATATATTTCCCCCACCTCTCCCCCAGGAGATATGGCTGATTGTTCCACTCATTCTGTTGACTGAAAGAGAATCCCTTCTGATTTTTATTCCTGGAGAAAGCTCAGAGGAAAGCTACCTGACTGTTAAAGCACTTCGCCAAGTGGCTGGTGTTTAGCTTCCAAACTGGTTACAATCAGCAGCTTCAAATCTCATAAGTATCTCCTGGGTTAGCAGCAGAAAGCAACACAGCCACAACCAAGTAGAAATTTCAAGCATTCAGTGGACAAAGACTTTTCAAAACATGTTTTCCAGCTGGTTGAAAACAGTAGATAGAAATAAGAGGTGGTTTACTCTGATCTTTTTGCAAATGGATATGGCAGGTCTGTTGTTTCCTTTACACCTTATTAATGGGCTGATATCAAATTACTTCAAAGAGTAATTTTTTGCTGCAACCAGTTCACCGTTCAGGGGGATCCTAGGTGTGTCAGGAGTAGACAGAAAATTCAGAATTTTACCCTCCTCTCTCCATGTACAGATCTGTGCTCCAGCCTCTCACCAGGTTTGTCCTTGTATTGCTGTTATCTTAAACATCTTTCTCCTCTGTAATAACAACTGGTTCATCCACTGATAATCAAACATTGAAATGTGGAAAGAGAGTTATGGTGATACGTGAAATGTGTGACATTTTGAAAACAAAATAAAAACAAAGAATTGCCACCAACATCTTGACTGAAACACACAAGTAAGGAAATAACCCTTAGTTGTGGCACATATATTTCAAATGGGAACCTTTGTATTTACTGATACAAAAGCTTAGCAGCATCCAGACTCCTTGTGGGACTGCAGCAGGAGCAGCTGTAGTTTCTTTGCTTTGGCTGTTTAATTAATATCTCCCTGCCTTTGGTTAATTTGCATAGCAGTAAAAATTTAAAAGAAGTGTGTTGTAGCTTCATCGTTTAGTGATATCTGAAATCCGTTTTCTTGGATCATATTTACCTTGACCTTTGGATACTACATACATTTAGCTTTATAAAAATTTTAACCTCCTTCCAAAGCAGCTTCTTAAAAAGATGTGTTCTCTGTTTAGACATTCCTGGGTGGAGGGGACATGTAGTATATGTCTGTATTTTTTCCTGTCCCTTAATCTGTTAATAAAACACTTGGGCACACTCAGTCAATATTGTATTGAGACATTTGGGGACTTACAGCCAGCTGCTTGTTGGGTGGATCAATATCAAAGGCAAATCTGGACCGAGGCAGACTTTAGAGGGCCAGAGGAGACTGCAGTATAGAAGGAACCAAATGCAGAGAAATGAGACCACAGAACTGCAGAGCAGAACCACTTAAACATATTTTTTCCTAACTCTACATACTTTAGTTTTTTCCCTTTCAACAGGAAAGTGTAGCCAAATTAAACAGAAATTACCATACTTATTAAATGGCAATTAGGGTTTGTTTGCTGCATTGCATTTACTCCAAATTAATTTACTATTGCTATATTGGTGAACAGTTAAACCATTTGATATGGTTGAATGTACACATTAATATAATTTAAAGAGCATAATGATTACCCATTTTATTACTTCTGTATTGTAATGCTGAATTAATTTATGCCAGTTATAGTTGATTATTATGGTTATTAACATCAGTAAGTGCTCTTTAACAATCAGTCGAGATCTAACACTAACTGCCTTGTTAGAGCTAAATTAAATGCTGGAGACACTGTGCTCGCTCTGTAACCCTATCCAGTTTCACTGCAGTTTTCTTCCTTTTACCTAGTAACCTCAGAAGCTGGATTAACTGCAGCAATTATATGCCTCATTAGCAATAAACAATACTAGCTGGCTGCTGGTGGCTATTGTGCCACAGGTGCACATAGCCATTACAGCTGTCTCAGCAGACAGAGGGGGATACAGCAAAACCTCTTCTCTCTGGAGTGGCTAATCTCCAGGAAATAGAAGGTGTTTTAGCCTGCTAATGACAAGGAATGAGGGACAATGTTGACATGCTCCATAAAGCTGCAGAACAAGGCAAATTAAATAAAAAAATTGGCTACTGCCTCTCTATGACTAACTAAAGAACCATGATATATAAGTTTTAAAATTTCTGTATAAAAAAACTACAATGCCCACAGTTAGTGTAAAATATGTCAAAACTATATTTTTAATGTTTTTGACTTCTACCTATACTAAATAGCTTAATTTTAATAAATATTACCACTTCCAACTACATAAGATTAATTTAACTGTTGATTAAATGC
Source organism: Corapipo altera (assembly GCF_003945725.1). Taxonomy (NCBI): domain Eukaryota; kingdom Metazoa; phylum Chordata; class Aves; order Passeriformes; family Pipridae; genus Corapipo; species Corapipo altera. The sequence goes on along the minus strand of NW_020884897.1, from coordinate 3,731,262 downwards.
AAGTCTATTTTTAGTAGAAAAATCAAGGATGGTGTTATAAGTTTAAAATCATGCTGAACCTTGAAAAATTTTCCTTCATTTCGGGAAAGAGTAGATGTGTTCTGGTCCCTTTTCCAAATCTTTGTTTACTTAATTTTCCTAATTGAATTCCTAATGTGAAATAAAGTCTGAGACAGTACAGATAAAGGATTTTGCTTTAAGATCCTTTCATTAAGGTGGGGTCGTGGGAGATGTTGCAGAGACAATAGCAGGGCAAAGAAAGTTCAGGTGATCCCACAGGTCCCTGGCACCTTGGTAAAGGCAAAACAGGAACCTGCTGTCTGCATAAGACCCTTGAAGCAAACAATTCCCTTGCAACAAAAGTCCAGTGTCTGCAAAATTATACTAGATTATTTACTAGTCTAAATAATAAATAAACTTTGGTAACTGGAGATGTTAGATAAGGATATAGCACTCAGGAGAACTCTTTTCATTTGTTTACAAAAGAGATCATTGGAGAAAATATTATATATATTATGTTTCACAGAGCCTGAATAATTGGGGTTTAACTGGGGGTTATATGTGGTTGAAACTTCACACAGTGTTTGCATGTCTGATTGGTATACTATAAAGTTTATAAGCAGTCTTTTAACATCCATATCCCAGGTCTCATGGTCCACTTTATCTGTATCTATATTGTTTCTATGTGTGTATCTGGTTGCCTTTAAACAGGCATACAAACATGTCACTAGCATGAGATGCTGATAAGATACAGGATGGCATTGGAGGCAGGTGGGCAAAGGTGCACAGACCAATGCCAGAGAAAGCAAATAGTAACTGCGTTATCATTTCAGCTAGATCTCACTTTGAAATGATGGGTACAGGTACTTTCTGAGCCTGGTTCATCTAAATAACCCTGTAAATTCATATCCTTCCTTTTTTGTCAGTTAAAGAGGAAACACTGCAAATCTTTAGGGCAAGCAGTGAACATTAGTGCAACGAACGTACTAAGAACAAGAGCAGTTTCTTTGGTGGTATCCCCCTTCCCAGCCTCCCTGGCTAGGATCACACACCCACAGCACACCCCTGGGATGGCTGAAGAATGAATCCAGATATTCCTTTCCACTTCAGCCTGAAATCCAATAACTCCATACCAGTATAATATAGTAGTAGTGTATTGCCAGAAGGATAAGAAAAAAAATGCACAAAAAGCAGCTTCAGGAAAGCAATCACCATCTCCAAACTAGAGCAGAAAAAGAGTCTAATCTCAGACCACTCTCATCCCAAATAAAATTGCTTTATGAACTGCTGTCAAACCCCTAAGTTATAGTGGCCACAGCATAATTGCACTTGACAAGGGGAGCAGCATATGCCAAAATTAATCAGGATACTAGACTGTGTAAAAGAGAATGGCCTAGAAGGTCCAAAGAAATCTTACACTAATTAGAAGCAAGAATATCAATTGATCCCTGTATATAGTGTGGAGGCAATTCCTGTGTGGGATGAGAGACCCCCAGAAACCAAGTCTAACCTTGCAAGGAGGAAGATGTGAAAAGATTCACTACTACCCTTAATAGCAGTGGTATACAGGGTGCCTGAGCCTTTGGGCAGAAATGATTCAAAAGCTAGAAACACAGTTTGGTAAAAGACAGTAAAACACAAGTAATATTCTTACCAAAAAAAAAAAATGAAGAAAAATATTCAGGCTAAGAAAAAGAAAATAGTAAACATGCTTATTAAATACAGAAACTCTGATGAATTCTTTTAGCCAGAAGTAGGAAATTGGGTAATGGGAGGAGAAACCAAGGAGGAGGGGAGAAAAGGTTTATGGAAAATACAATGACATCATGTTTTCATGACAGGATGTGGAGTACGTTTTATTTAAGGTGATAAAGATGATCAAGGGGAAAAATTTCTGTTTTATGAATTTTTTTAGGAAGAAGTCATGGAAGGTTTGAGACTAGAGGTTTGGATGTACCACCTCCTGCCACTACAAGCACAGAGGAACCCTTTCACTCTGCATGCAGCTTTCAGACTCAGACCTGTCAAAACTGGCAGGTCCACAGGCAGTAGGTTTTATGTGTCTCATTTTTGGACATATCATAGATGCTCAGTAGATCTGCACGTACGTGACAAGCCTGCCGGATTGCAGACAAGTCTGGACTGTGCAAAGCAGAACAGCTTTCTCCTTGGTGTGCAGGAGAGCAGCTCTTTATAAACACCATGATCATTTGTCTGGGATTTTTGAACATCTGGTAGCCCGGGCTGCTAGCCATCCTGAAATCTAGCATCCTGAAATCTCAAGACCCAGAAAGCTGGCAAGTGTGAAACATTTTTCCTTTTCCTCTATAAGTGAAAGTTTTTCACACATCTCTTTTAAAATGCAAGACTTCTTTCTGGCCTCTGAACATCTGCTCTCAGCTGGAGTAGATGGGACACCAGACTGCTACTACAGGGTATTTAATTAAGGTGTATAATTCCCTTTTGGAGAAAGTGTGCTGGCAGGCAGCTGTTGCTTGGTACCCTCCTGACTTATGTGTTTACATGCATCATATTCACATACTTCTTTATCCTCCAGTATTTGTCCAGGATTCGAAATATGACTTGGACCCATCCTGGACCTGATGAGATTATTCTGCAGTGCCCTTCCTCTGAGAAGCTGCCCAGATTTCATTTTAACTGCAAACCCTACTGAATATCATGTATCTTCCAGATGTTACGTGAATTTCAGATGCTTCAGTAAAGAGGAAAATCTTGTTTGACAGACTATTGCCACTCTCTCTTGTCTTACTGGTTGCTTTTTGTTATGTAATCTTTTCTTTTAATATGTGATGAGGAGATATAATTTACTGGGTCAGATGATCAGATTCATACTGGTATCAGTCAACAGAAGACAGGCCATTTTATCCCTCTTATGTGTCAGTCTCCTCCTCTTGCTCCTTTGTTTTTGTTCCCTGTTTTATGGCAGCAGTTGCAGGCTTCAGCTGAGGTGAGGCTCTCAGCATATTAAGGATAATAACAAGGCATAAAAAAGACCACCACTCTTCCAGAAAGCTTGGATCCATTTTCAGATAACCTAATACCCACCAAAATCCTCATGTCCAATTTTTCAACTGCTTTTTTCTAGGTTGCAGTTGTCTTTGTTTAGACTCAGAAGCAGAAAGTGAAATACCTAGCATCCTCTGAGAGTTCAGTGGCAGGGCACAATATAGAAATGTTTCCTATTTAGAGATTTAAGTCCCGTGCAGTTTAAAGTGTCCCCACTTTAATTCAAGGATGTTAATATTTCTGTATGAAAATTGTATGATTTCCTTTACTCCTGTGTGGGGCAGTGTTTAATGATGTAATGATGTCTCCCTACCAGCTTGCAGTCTTGCTGCATTTCCAATGTCAGTGCAAAAAAAGAAAAATAAAATAAAATAAAATAAAATAAAATAAAATAAAATAAAATAAAATAAAATAAAA